>NC_012878.2:58437366-58763709 GCF_000003195.3 Sorghum bicolor
TGGCTACAGATCCGGCCGGAGCCAGCAGCGCCTCTGCCGAAGCGGAGCACTGGGTACCTACCGGACGGCCGACGCCGGGAGCAGACTAGATCTCTTCTCTGCCTAAAGCTAAACCGGGAAACGAAATAAGAACAAGAGAAGGAACGAACTAATGGAGAAGCTCCTCGTTTCCTTCCGGCGCCGGGAGGAACGGAATTGGTGCCAGACTTTCAGTCAACGCGAGCACGAGGAACTGAGGAAGGCAGGGGGTCGCCGGTGGCTACCCCCGCTCCGTGACCATCCCGAAAGCCAAGGCCCCTCATGCGTTTCCCAAGCTCCAGCACCGAATCCAGCGACAGATAGAAGGAAGCGCCAAACAGCACAGGAAGGAAGGAAGGCGAGGGAGGAGGAGGAGGCGTAGCTCACCTGCGGCAGCGGAAGCGGCGGAGACGAGGAAGCCCGGACGGACGGATGCGGCGGGCGCGCGCGGGAGCCGGAACGGAGACAGGGATGGGGGGCGGCGGCGGGCGGCGTGTCTGGTGGACGGTGTTGGTGTGCGCGGGGCGGCAGTGGGGGAAAAATCGAGCACGCGAGGCGAGGGGTGGGGGTGGGGAGGGCAGCCGGAGGGGGCGCAGCGCAGGCGGCTTATAATAAAGCGGCTGCGGGAGGAGGGACGTGGTGGGGTGGCGCCGCAGCCGCCACGCCCACGCCCCGGCCGCGGCAAATCGCTGGAGCCACCCGCCCGCGCGCCGCGGAGAAAAGACGATGCCTTTTGTTGCGCTCTGAGGTCTGCCTCTGCTCTGCTGCCCATTGACTTTCTTCCTCCCGCTGCAGTTACTGTACATTTCTTTCCTGCGTTTTCTTTTCCTTCCTCGGCAAATATATGTATAAAATTCCAAATTTCAATTGAAGCTCAGTTTCGTGTTTTTTATTTAAATTCACCTCATCAAATCAGTCAAAACCACAGGAGGAATTCGCTTTGCCACGACGAATTGCTCTACGCGGCTGCCTTTTTTACCATTGATGAGCGGGTGAGAGAATGGACGTCACGTCGTCGTGGGCTGGGTCCCACGGTGGACACGGCCCCAGGCAGATACTGTTGCGCGGGCCCCGTGTGTCCGTGTCACGGGGCGGGGCAGCATCAGGGCATCATGTGCGCGTGTGCCGTGCCGGCTGGCGGCGGCAGCGGTTCGCCGCCCACCGTCCGTGGTGCGCGCGCCCGGTGGGGCCCGCCGCCTTTGGCCGTGGCCCGTGTTGGTGGCCTGCCGGTGCCGGTCAGGGAGAGAGGAAGGAAAGCCGCCGTCTGCTCCAGCTCAAAAGGCACTCCAGATCGTTATAAAAATTGTACTATTTCTTCCTAGCAGATTGGTTTTACAAACTTATTACATATACAGTTCTCACTCTCCAAGTAAATATTTTTAAAAATAATAAATCTACTTTCAAATAATAATATGTGTATTTTTATAGCACATCTGTTTGAACCTACAACATTCGCTGATCTGAAAAGTCATGACTGAAAATACTGATTGCTGATTTATTATGAGAAAAAAATACTATTGGCTGACAGAAAAAGTACGGCTTATAAGATAAGCGAACATAAAGTTAACAAAGGTTGTAGCAAGAAGTAGTAAGCTTGTCATGAAGTAAGCATAAAGTTACTCTAAATTGAACTTTAGATCTCATGATGATGATGTCTACTAAAATAAACCTTGTTTAGTTGCTACCCAAGTATTTTTTACTCCATCTCAACAAATGTTTGGCAACATGACTAACTGCACAGCTTATATATATTTTGCGAAACAAGTCTTTTAAACCTAGGTAATCTATAATTAGATATTAATTATTATAGTTATAAACGTGCTACGTATCAAAAACTTTTCTTTTCTCGGAACCAAACGAGGCCTAAAAGGAAAAGGAAAAAAAGGACAGTGCATTTATATAATATAAGTAGTACTCGTTTAGGTATGTGTGTTGACCGGATGGGGCAAGTGATGAATGGCGGTGCTTAACGAGCTGCGCATGGCCGCCCCTTTTGGATGCCTCCTTGCCGTGCGTGCTGCCTGACCGAACAAATTCCCATTCCTTGTTGCTGATGACCGGACGGATGATGAGGCGGCTTCTTCTGTATCGTCTAGCCCTCCCTTTTGGCGGCTAGACTAGCAGCATCAGTATTCAGTCATGAGATATATAGTAGACAGATCGAGTCGAGAGATAAGGAGGACGTACTGGAGGAGGAGCAAAGGAGCAAAGCCAAAGCTTGCGGCAACCGGCAATGGAGAATCTATCTATCTATCGTCTATATCCTTTTCCTTGCTTCGGACCAGCTCGCCCATCCATCCATCCATCGGCTCAATAATGCTACGCTATCATATGCTATATGCTATCACCCTATCACCTGTCTCGTCGTTCCTTGCACAAAATACTGTCACTCACTAGGGCCTTGTTTAGATGTGAAAAAAATTCGGATTTCGCTATTGTAGCACTTTCGTTTGTTTGTGGTAAATATTGTCTAATTATAGATTAAATAAGGTCAAAAGATTCGTCTCGCGATTTACAGTCAAACTGTGTGATTAGTTTTTATTTTCATGTATATTTAATGCTTCATGCATATGCCGCAAGATTCGATGTGACAAAGAATCTTGAAAACTTTTTGGATTTCAAGGTGAACTAAACAAGGCCTAGCTAGAGTACTGCGTAGCTAGGTGCCTAGGAGTAACGTACTGTATGTACTCCATGCTTACCGGCCGTAAGCTAAGCTACATGCTGTGCTCGGTGGTGTAGCTAGGCAGGCAATAGCATCTGTGCTGTGCACTCGTCTTTACCCTCTCTAAGGCCTTGTTTAGGCCTTGTTTAGTTCCAAAAAATTTTGGGAAATAGACACTGTAGCACTTTCGTTTGTATTTGACAAATATTGTCCAATTATAGACTAACTAGGCTTAAAAGATTCGTCTCGTCAATTCCGACCAAACTGTGCAATTAGTTTTTATTTTCGTCTACATTTAATACTCCATGCATGCGTCTAAAGATTCGATGTGATAGAGAATCTAAAAAATTTTGCAAAATTTTTTGGGAACTAAACAAGGCCTTAGTTCTAAAAAAAATTTGCAAAATTTTTCAGGTTTCACGTCACATCGAATCTTTAGACGTATGCATGAAGTATTAAATATAGATGAAAATAAAAACTAATTGCACAGTTTGGTCGAAATTGACGAGACGAATCTTTTGAGTCTAGTTAGTCCATGATTGGACAATATTTGTCAAATACAAACGAAAGTGCTACAGTGTCGATTTTTTCAAATTTTTTTAACTAAACAAGGCTATTGTCGATACTGTACCCATTGCCCATTCTCACCGGAAAAAGGTCCATTACCAGTTTTAGAAGCTACCTTTTTGTATTCAGGCCTTGCATACAAGGTTTGCAAAGTAGGGTGGATGTTTAGGCCTTGTTCAGTTTGTAAAAATTTTTGGCTTCGGGTACTGTATCACTTTCGTTTGTTTGTGAAAATATTCTCCAACCATAGACTAACTAGGGTCAAAAGATTCTTCTCGCAGTTTACAGGTAAACTGTGTAATTAGTTTTTATTTTTATCTATATTTAATGCTTCATGCATGTATCCTAAGATTCGATGTAACGGGGAATCTTGAAAATTTTTGGTAGTTTTTGCGAACTAAACAAGGCCTTAGTTTAAGAAATAAGTTAGTCCATTGTCTACTCATTCTTCACTTTTTTTTTGTTTGGTCTGTGCAACCTATTTTCTCGCAAAGGTAATAATTAGTATAAGTATGAGAAATAAAGTCATTAATTCCACCAATTTTGAGGAATCGACTCATGACACACCACTTTATTTAGAACAGAGTGATTTCTTCAAACCAAGCAAGTACTCCTTTTTGTATCCTGGAAGGAGTGCAATTATAGATTTGCGTCAAGTTAATTTTTTTTGTTTTTCTGAGCATATATAATATAAAGGGCCTGATTGGTTTACGACCAAAAATTTGCCATGTCAAAGATTTGGCAAACCGAAGCTAGGTAAAAAAAAGTTGTCATTAATTTGGCAAGGCAAATGTGAGAGTTTGGTAAGTTTTGGTAGCTAACCAAATAATAGCCAAAATCATGTCTTACCAAATCTTTGATTTAGCAAATTTTAGAAGTCAACCAATCAGGCTCAAAAATATAATGTCAACAGTTATATTCCAAATAGATTTACTAGTAAAATATATATTATATTCAATCTAATGGTATTTTTTATATTATAAATGTTAGTATATTTGTTACATAGATTTAGTTGAACTTAAATCTATTTGATTCTAATAAAATAATAAAAAAATATACTTTTTTCACCAAAACCAATCTCCAATCCCCACATGGCACATGCTCCACCGGCTGTGGCAGAGTAGGAGCAGGATATCTTTTCTGCTTGTGTTGTGTTGGTGCAGGAGCAGGTCTCTGCATTCTTGGCACGTCCACGTCAAAAGCAGCCATTTTGGTACACATTCCATATGAGCATATCCTCTCGCTGATGCCCTCTTCCGTTATCAGTCGTATACAGTGAGTGCTGCCTCTCAAATCATCACTCCTTTCTCTATTTTCCTTTGGCTGTCTCGCACTCTAGCTACTGCTGGGGTTACTGTGGCCCGCCGGCTGATAACACGGACTTTAATTGCTGTTTTCTAGTAGCTCATTTTGCACTGTTACTATTATTGCTACTGTAAAAAAAAACTTTTTTTTCTGTCTCTCTGTCTAATCCTCATTTTTTGACTGGCTGGTATGGCTCAAAACAAGTAGTACGAGGATGCTATATATGATGCACAGACTCGCACGACCTCGAGGATGTGATTTGTGATTCTGGGCATGGGCAGCTCGATGACGGCAATTCAGATTATTCGCTTAATTCCAGATCGGCAGATCCAATTGTTGTTGCTTTCGTCTTAACGCCTTGTTTAGTTCAGTAAAAAAACAAAAACTTTTCAAGATTTCCAATCTCGTGACACATGTACGAAACATTTAATATAGTCGAAAACAAAAACAAATTACACAGTTTATCTATAAATTGTGAGATGAATCTTTCAAGTCTAGTTAGTTTATGATTAGACAATAATTATCAAATAAAAATGAAAGTGCAACAATATCAAAAACCCAAAAAAATCGGAACTAAACAAGGCCTAAACATGCATGTCGTAACGCAAAAATGGGGCGACTAAATGGGGCGACTGACACTATAATGGGATATATATGGCCTTGTTTAGCTCTAATTTTTTCTTAATAAACACTGTAGCAATTTTGTTTATATTTGATAAATATTAACTAAACTTAAAAGGTTCGTCTCAAGTTACAGATAAATTATATAATTAGTTATTTTTTTATTTATATTTAATATTTTATATATATATCGTAAAATTTGATGTGATAGAAAATCTAAAAAAATTTGTAAAATTTTTTAGAACTATGTCTATGTCGCTGTCACGTTAGTTGATGCCCAGGAATCTTTCCGAGTAGACGGTGTACGGTGGATTTCTTTTCTTTCCTCCGCTCATCATGCATCCGCTGATGCTCATGCTTTTCTTTGCTCATCGATCTATCTGTATCTGACATGCCACTTGTCGCCTTCTCCCTGCCTTGCCAAGCCAAACCCACATGCCGCCACATGATACATCTCACATAAAAAAATATGTATCTATCAGTGGTCTCAACGAAGATTTTATGTTATAATTTTCAACACATCTAAATTTTAGAAATAGTGTAGAAAGATTTCATCCTCATAAAATTCTCTCTACTTCTATAAAATTATTATCATCTCTCTTTATTAATACGATATGACATCAATATAATTAATGTCCATAAAACTCTGATAAAACTCAACTGAGACTTGCCTTACAATGAGCTACTAGTAAACTCACACCCCTCGGATCTTAAACTTTAATTTCTTTAATGAGCACAAAAGCTAGAGAGGTGAGCTTGCAATTTCACAAAGCCAGGAGCAAGAGGGATAATAATACCAATAGCTAGAGAGGTGAGAGGCCTAAATTGTTTTCTTTTTCATTCTTTTTTCATGGGAATGAAAACAAAAAATTGATATTACCGCAAAGGAAGACACCACCAGTATCATGGTATGTCAATAATGGTCAGTAAATGATAATGGATAGTAAAGAAAGAGTCTATAATATCATACCATACATAAGAATGCTAAGCCAAATCTTCAAACATGTTTTACTGATATTGCTTCTTAAACGAACAATCATATTTTACTACTCACGCAAGTCCACATAAACATGTGAACTAATAAGTTCAAATAGCACAAAAATGTAGGAGTTACGATATATGAAAAACGGTATAATATTTTGGAGATTTTTTTGTCTGAAACTGTAAACCAATAGAATGGTCAAGAACAGTAGAAACCGTTATCATTCCTGTTTTTTCTGATAAAAGGCGATAAATGAAAACCTAACAAAATGTGCCCCGGTAAACGAAATGTATCCCGTTTTCACTTCCATCCCTGTCAATAACGCCGCAATACAATGATCTGTTCTGTTTGGATTCTAGGAACTTTTTAAACGGACGGTAAAAGCTTTTTCATTGCTTATCAATAGTAGTATTATGAGAAGAGAACCTGACTCTGAGAAAAAGGCTAGAGCCTAAGAATTGGCACTGCAGAATTAGCCAAAAAAAAAAAGAACTGCCACTGAATGAAATACTGTAAATTAGAAATGGTGAAAGCAGCAATAGAATGGAACAGTGCGTGTGCGCGTGGCCCAGACATGGTGGGCTGACCTGTGAGTGACCACCATGCATCGATGATCTCACGGCTGTCTGGAATCCATTTTAAAATATAAGATGGCTAACTTTTTTGACATCAAGCTTGACTGCTCGTTTTATTTTAAAAAAATCATATAAAATATTAATATTTTTGTCATAACTTGATTTATTAATAAAAGTTCTTCAAAAATAATTTAAATTTAACTATATTTATATAAATATTTTTGAATAAGACAAGTGGTTAAATTTAGATAAAAAATCAAACATCTTATAATTTAGGATAAAGGTAGTAACCCAGCAAGATACAATGCAACGCAAATCTTAATTCAAACAAAAAAAGTAAAATAATTCTAAGAAAATAATATTTGCTCTGTGCAAACAAGTTAAAGTGTCGCTAGATTAATCATAGAAGAAATTTTTATAATAAACTTATTTAAAAATAAAAATATTATTTTCTATAAATCTAGTTAAACTTAGAATTATTATTGGAGAAGCAAGGTTTTGTTCAGACACAGAGGAAGCATATAGCAACGTGCTCTGATTGTTGTTGTTGTTTAATTATGATATATATGGAAAACGACGTGGTTTGACGAGTCTAATCGCCGCGATTATCGCCTGTAGCTTTGTGAGTTGTGACCACTAAAGCAGGACGACGATAGATGATGCATGAGCATGATGCCAAAGCGCCGCGCGCAGATCAGATCCATCTTTCCCCCATCCGATCGATCCGTGCGTGCATGTTCATCAAAGGCGACGCAGATTTGACGACGACGGATGGGGGGAGGCCACTGAGGGCGGCGAGCGTCGCTGTCATGGCGATCTGCTTCCTTCTCGACCGATCCATCCCTCGATAGGACATACAAAATATATATATATATATTTATGCAGTGCAGCAAAGCGATCGATGGGTAGATAGATTTCTGCAGCACTTGTAGTATGTTTCATGTTCATGTTCATGTTGATGCATGCATGTGAGGTTCGCTTTGTGTAGTGGCCTGGAACTGGAGCCCGGCCGGCCGGCCGGTACTGCTGCCTCTTTCCTCTGATTTGGGCTTCACCTAAAAATAAAAAAAAATTCAAGATTTCTCGTCATATTAAATCTTGCCATATACATGTATAAAGCATCAAATATAAATAAAAGTAAAATTAATTTTAAAGTTTACCTGTCAATCGTAACATGAATCTTTTAAACCTAGTTACTCTATGATTGAACAATATTTGTCAAATAAAAACAAAAATGATACAATGTCAAAATAAAAAAAAAAATCTAAACAAGGCTTTGATTTGATGCGTCGCAGGCAGGGGCATAGCATTGCCAATTGCCATGGATGGCTGGCTGGCTGGCCTTTTGCTTCATCATGGAGCCAACTATGCGTTGTGCCGTTCCTGTCTGATGCCTTGTTGGATTCTGTGGGGGCGGCACTTGCTCTCTGGTCTCGTCTCTGCACACATCAACCAACAAACGGAACGGCCGCCGGTGGACAAATATACATGGCACCTTTCTTGTCTCTCTGTCACTAGTGGTGCTTGTGTGATCCTGCAAACTAAAATAAAATTTGTGTTTTCTCTCTCTTGCTTTTAAGACCACGTCAAACATACAGCAGGCACGAAAACAGTGTCAGGTTTAATTTTTTGGTTCGAGCCTGACCCAACGCACTAGCAAATAAATCAGGTCAGGCTATTTAACGTTTTTTTTTTAAAAAAAAAAAGCTTTCACACCTTCGCTTAGGTCTTTTCAGGATCTAAAAATCATGACCCGAATCCAATACTGGTGGGTCGGGTGACCCATGATTAGGTCTATTCTATCTATATAAATATATGTGCAATAAGGATCAATAAAACAAGCAGGCTTTTTGTTTCCTTTATTTACTTAAGAGCCTTTTGATCATCAGCATGCTTTAGATAGAGGGAAAAGGCAACAACAGATGCATGTACGTACGTCTATGCATGCCACTCTTTCTTCCATTGCTGAAGTTGACATGATAATTATTCTTTTTTTATCAGAGTACACAAGCTCATGACTCCGTAGTAGAGTAGTAGTTTGGAATGGAGACTAGAAACCGTGTGTGTGCGAAACCGATGCGTGATAAAATAAAGCAGAAGAAGCGGAGGACGAACTGAACTTGTCCACTGTCGGTGAACATCTTGTAATTGTGGTCAGACAAATACAGTAGCACCACATGGCAAGGAGTAAGCAGAGTACTTTATACGGCACAGACAGATATTATACTCTGATGTTCATTACGGATCACTGAAAGTGCATGCAGGCTTGTCAATCAAATCAAATGAAATCAAATAGAAGAAAAATAGTGAAGGAGATGGAGTGGAATTCCTCCACCTTGCTGTTTCAGTTTCCTCCTCAGATCGTCTCAGGTGTGTCTTGTGTGGATGGTTGAACAGTCTTCAGTAGTCGTGTTGTGCCAACCACTGGTAGAGGGAGGGAGTGTGTGATTGCGATTGCCCTGCCCTGCTCTGGCCTCTGGCTAGCTAGCCATATTCCAGTTTTCCTATGGCGATATGATATGATATGATATGAGCAGAGATGAGATGAGAATCTGAAACGGCATAAAGTGATATGGCTCAAGCCGGTGCTAGCTGCTCTCTGTACGCAGTAGGTTGTAGCAGACCGCCGATCAGTTCTGCACAAGAGCGATCGAGGGATTCAGAAAAAGGGTGTTGGTGTGCATGTTTAGTTTTCAGGACGGAATTCAATTCAAGCATAGTTTGGAATTTGAATATGTTCACCGAGAACTGCACAGTTCCTGACGATCTTGGTAGAAGTCGAGTACGATTTCAGATTTTTCAGTCCAGAAAGAGAACGATCTAGCGATCATGCCCTTGCTGGAAATTAACTGTCACTGATGTGATGTTCACTTGGCGCCAGAAGGCAACGGATCTCTGTAGGTGGTTTGATTCAGATAAAACGTCTGCTCGAAATCAAAATTCCGAAGGGTCGATCAAAGGCTCTTGATGCTTCAGGGATTCCATGGGCCGAGGCCCATTTACAGGTTTATCTTCCCTCCAATTCCATGTCGGAATGACACTGCACTGCACGTCTGACTCCATGGGCCCTTTAGATTAAATATTTACTTTTTTCATTTCTGGCGTCATAAAACGTATAGGCAGCACCGTACGTGGAGCTGCTGTTGCACTAACGTCGAAGTAGATGTAGGGCTCGTTGCCCTTTTTTTTTAGTGCTAAGTCTATCTCCAACAACAAATACCACCTATTCTATGATTTGATGAGTCGTGCACAGAAAAAATGTAACCAACCCAAAACTTGTCTTCTCCAACAACATACGCAAAAAATCTCCCAAAACATCACCGAATCTTTGAAGGAAGAATGCCGCCCACCACCTGCTTCTCGCCATGCCGACAGCTCCTTGCCGCGGCCGCCTCCCCACCTTTCGCTCCCCTCCCTTCTCCCCCTTCCATCACCTCGCAGGAGCGGATGTGAAGCAATCAATCGAAGCAAGCAGACAGTCGCTCGCCCATCGCATGCCGCGCCTCACCGCGGCCACTCGCCCCATCGCGGGCAGGCCTCACAGATCCGCTGCGGGTAGGCCTCGCAGACCTGCCGCGGACCTGGCTCGTCGCGCCGGCGGGAGCGGGAGCGCCGGTGGTGGCCTCGGACCTGGCTTGGGGCAGCACGCGGGGCTTGCATTGCGGCAAAGGCGCAAGAACGTGTGGTGCAGCGGCGGGGCACACCAACAGCGGCGCGGGAGCCTCGGCGAGCACCTCCCTCCCTCCGGCGTTCCTTCCCCTATGGGCCCACCAATATCAGCGCTGGAGAATTGCGTCTTCGGTGAGAGACAACACATATATGCGTTGTGGTTTGACGGGTACGCAAAATGCCTTCTGCCTTTGTGTCATCTGTTGGAGGCCGCTAAGACACCCTAAACGACGCATTTTGGGTTTGCGTCGCGGTTTGGGTGATCTGTTGGAGTCAGTCTAAGATATCTAAATCCACACGTGATGCTAATTTCACTAGTTGATGACATAAAATACACCAACAACACCTAAAAATCCATGACAACTCCATCCCAACAATGCCTTTGTTGGATTCAGAAAAGATTTCCATTCCTAAGAACAAGGAGAAAAGTCTGATTGTTGTCCATCAACAGAAGTCGCACCTCAAGTCTTCTTCGTTTTGGACCTGAGCACGCCATCGAGGAGCATGGAAGTCTAGGTCCACCGACCATAGCGTAGCAAAGCTCACATCGCCAATGCCAACACAAGCCATACTCATATCACGGCAGGTGTGTCTTGTGTGGAAGTCTAGGTCTTCTCAAAGATGCTAAAAAACACTTGCTAATTTTGTATTCGCCCTTTCTACTTGTCACGAAGGATAAATAAAGATAGTAAATAAATTATTAGGAATAACCTTATGTAATACCCTTTGACCTCACAATTGACCAGATTTGGATCACATTGCCGATAAAATGATTCTACAAGGCAGAATTATATTTTTATATATTTTTGAGAAATTTTTTTCTGGCCTCGACCTCTGATTTTCCTTTTTTTGGAGAAATAATTTCATTTTTATTTGATTGGCTGGTTCTGGTCCAAGTCCTCCTCTCTTCACACTTGTCTAGCGCCGACTTGCCGTGCCGGCTCCCAACTTTTCAGCTGGAGCCGCGTCTTCCTCGAGGCTATCGGCGCCACGTCAGCGGATCCCCCACCCCTCTCTTGCCCTGACCCGCGCCGCGACCGCGAGACGCCGGCGCAGCGCCGTTCCCCTCTTGTCGCGGAGTAAGCAAGGCGCCTCCGGCCGCCGCCCGAGCCCCCCGGTTCGTTCTTCGAATTGGTCTCGATTCCTCGAGGCCGTTTCGACACCGGCAGCAGCTCAGGTGCTTGATTCAGCTTTCTCTTTCGCTTGAGGGTTTCGAGTCGAATCGTGGCTAATCCGCTCATCCAGCTAGTTTAGTATAACGCGTGGTCTGATTTGAGTGGAATTTAGCCGTCCCTTTTGCTCTTCCCACACGAGGATGATTCCAGTGGAATGGAGCTTCACCCGCGACTCTGGAGGGTTTGGCATTTTGCTGTTTGTCTGCATGGTCGAGGCCTTCATCTCATCTGTTCGCTGGTTCCACATCAGAAAATAATCTCACCGGGTTTGTTGGTTGAGCTATATATATGTTTGTAGGAATAGGATGGTTGTATTGCTTGTCGTAGCCGTGAGGAGAGCGTTGCCTTCAGGAGATGACACTTCTATTTTTTTTTTGTTCTTCTAATAATAGAAAAGATACTGTTAACAATGGCTTCATTAAGTTTATCACGTTCTATTGGTTGCTAACATGCTTATTTGAGCTTGCATTTTGTATGACTAGCGACTCTTAACTTATCCAAGAGGATTTTTCAGATTTAACTTTTCAATAATTTGAGAGAGAGAAATCTTTCGTTTATATGCAAGTGGTAACGTGGCATATCTTAGGTCATATATACTTGCAAATCACTACTTATTATAAGGCTATTTATTTATTTCATAGTTTTGTCTATGAATACACCAACAACAACACCAACAACAAAGCCTTTTAGTCCCAAGCAAGTTGGGGTAGACTAGAGTTGAAACCCAACATAAGCCCCTAGTCACGGTTCAGGTACGTCGATAGCTGCTTTCCAAGCACTCCTATCTAAACAAAGATCTCTAGGTATATTTCAACCCTTTAAATCTCTTTTTATTGCCTCCCCCCATATCAGCTTCGGTCTTCCTCTACCTCTCCTCACATTGATATCTCGACTTAGGATCTCCACAATGCACTGGTGCCTCAGAAGGTCTCCTTTGGACATGGCCAAACCACCTCAACCTATGTTGAACAAGCTTTTCTTCGATTGGTGCTACCCCTAGTTATTGTTCCGTTGTCTACGAATGGATCTATTTATTTGGCAGTCTATTTATCGTCTGAAATATCTTATTGACCTGTTAAACTTTTGATCATTTATCTAATATATATCTTAATACACTGGTCTTGCAGACAGTAAACTCAACATGATTTGCACTGTAATTTCATCAGTGTTCTTGGCATGCTCAGTCTTATAGCGAACGTGTAGCTATATAATGTTGATGACTAAGAGAATTGGAGGTCAACAAAGTGCTATCAGCTTCCATGAGGGTCAATCTTGGGCTTCTTTTGCCCTTGATGGACAAATACGCAGCGCCCACCTGGGCCATACTCATATCAGGATTCTTTATGCTTCTTTCTGTTTCCCTCTCGATGTACTTGATATTTGAGCACCTCTCGGCGTACAACAATCCAGAGGTTTGTTTTACCACCACACCATGCTCAATAATGTTCTCCCTTTTTATTGTTTGTAAATAATCAAATATCCATCTTGTCATGTTTGCTCTGTTGCAGGAACAGAAATTTGTTCTTGGTGTTATCTTAATGGTCCCTTGCTACGCTATTGAATCAGTAATATCTCTAAAACAACTTCTAGCTCTTTGCTGATTGGCTATAGCTCATCTAGTTGTTTATTTGTTGATCTCTCTGCAACAGTATGTTTCATTGGTAAATCCAGACACTAGTGTCTATTGTGGCATCTTGCGTGATGCCTATGAAGCATTTGCTATGTATTGCTTTGGAAGATATATAACTGCTTGTTTAGGTGAGTTTTTTTCCCTGAGGCTGAGACATTTTAACTTCTAAATTGCCACCCTCAGAGGTTGCTTGCATTGTTACACCTACTTAAAGGTTCGATGTACACTTTCTGTTATCAATCTGTAACATAAAAGCTGTTAGATACATATTCTTTCCCCTTTTAAGGGTACATGGGTCATGGATATGAAGCTACGCTTAAAATGCAGCTATTTGGTTTTCAAAAAAGGCATGGTTTCATTTATTGTTTTAGATATCGTACGGACATCCATAAACTGGAACATGTTTGACACAGTTTATATTCCTGAACAACTGATATAATAGCATGCTCGGATGGAGGTGATCTTAGGTGTGAAAGGGCTTCAACATGCTTGTGCTGTAGTTTATTCAAATATAACAGCCTATTTTTAGTGTTGTTATCAGTGGTTTCATCTGGCAAAAAGGTCTCTGCAGACTTTCTAAGAATTCTCTTTCTGAAACCACAAGCCTTTGTTAGTGCATCTTTCTTGCTATGCAACTAGATGAAGTCACTACCTTTCATCCAAGGACTAAACAGTGGCTCATATTGACTTTGTTTATATTAGGTTATAAAAGATATGCTATCTAGAACTCATAGGACGCCAACACTATTTTTATTCACTTTTTGTTTCTTCTTGATAAAAACAAAAGAAGCATTGACTTGTTAAAGATATCATATGAGACTGATTTGTTAGCAGTTAGGTTGATATACTCCTGTGCAGTTTTTTTTTTAAAAAAATATACTTATTTCATTTGGGGTAATGTATACAGTTGGAAACTTGGAATAGCTTACTTGTTTCCTTTTCAATTGCCACTGCTTGTTTACTATGGTTCACTGTTTACTGCAATTGGAATATAGGTGGTGAGGATAGGACAATCGCATTTTTGAAGAGGGAGGGTGGCGAAGATTCCGGGGAACCTCTGCTGCATCATATCTCTGAAAAGGGAGTCATTCATCATCATTTTCCTATTAATTACATATTGAAACCATGGAGACTCGGTGTGCGGTTTTACCAGATTATCAAATTTGGTATATTTCAATATGTATGATCCCTTGTCCATCTAATTTGAATCAGAACAGTTGAATTTACTAGCAACTTTAGTTAATACTTCGTACATGTGCAGGTTATTATAAAGACACTCACAGCTAGCCTGTCTCTTATTCTTCAACCTTTTGGTGTATATTGTGAGGGAGAATTCAAATGGGGATGTGGGTATGTTTTCCTTCTTTGTTGGATTGACAATTCTGCATTTCACTATTTCTTGAGCCCTGAAGGAAAAGAACCATCCATCTCTCATCGATTGAATATCTGTAGTGTTGAAATATTTTATTTTTTTGAAGGGTGGTTAATAAAGGCTATGGTAGGCACACACACAAATGTGTAATAATCTCTTTGTCATCTTGAAGATGAATCCTCTATCTGTATGGATTGTAATAGGCTTTTCTTTGCCCTCAGAAAATATATGTGCATCTTGCACTACAGTCCTTTCCTGCTATATATAAATGGTGAAAATTGCATGGTTAGCTTTGTTCACTCTGTGCTGCAGATACCTGTACTTTTCTTTGTCCGAGTGAGAATTTGCATTTTCACTAATTCTTGAGTCTCAAAGGAAATATCATCCTTTTGAAGGATATCGCATAAATACTATAATAGGTTCACAGAAATGTCTTTTTTCATCTTGAAGATGAATCAACTATCTCTACGAGCTCTGATAATGGTGGCAAATATAGTTTCATCTTGCAAACTGGAAATTGCATTATTTAATTTTAATCACTCTGTGCTGCAGATACCCTTACTTTGCTGTAGTCCTGAACTTCAGTCAATATTGGGCCCTATACTGTTTAGTGGAATGGTACACAGCTACTAAGGATGAATTGGCACATATTAAGCCATTGGCTAAATTCCTTTCCTTCAAGTCTATAGTGTTCCTGACCTGGTGGCAGGGTGTGATAATTGCCATCATGTATTCTTTGGGCTTGGTTAGAAGCCCGTTGGCACAGAGCTTGGAGTTAAAAACAAGTATTCAGGATTTCATCATTTGTATAGAGGTACCTCACCTTTTCAAGTTAGATAGGCTTTCAAAATTATTCTTGTTTACTTATCATATTTCATGTCTTCACAGATGGGCGTAGCATCAGTTGTTCACCTGTACGTGTTCCCTGCAAAACCTTATGAGCTATTAGGTAAACAATATTCGCCTACAAACATTTCAGTACTCGGGGACTACGCTGCCTCTGATCCTGTGGATCCTGATGAGATAAAGGATATCAGTCGACCTACCAAAGTGAGGCTTCCGCAGTTGGAACCAGATGAAATAGTTGCAACTAATATTAAAGAGAGTGTTCGAGACTTTGTGATTGGCAGCGGAGAATATGTGAGTTTTTACATGCAGATCACACTTGAAATCATAAGTCTATTATATGTTGTGTTTAAACTTCATGAGGCTAATTGGAAATTTATTTAGGATGTCTCCTTTTCCATCTATCTTTGATGTCTCCTGCATTTTTTTTTCTGTAGGTGGTAAAAGATTTTAAGTTCACTGTTAACCAAGCAGTACGACCAGTGGAGAAGCGCTTTGACAAAATGAAGAAGAACATCAAGTTTAGGCAAAGCCGGGATGACAATTGGGTGAGCGCATCCACACCAGAGAGAACAATTCGTGGTATTGATGATCCTCTCATAAGTGGGAGCGCCAGTGACAGTGGGATCGTTGGTAAAGGGAAGAGGCATCGAAGGGATTCGAGCTCAGCTGCCGCCGTTGACAGTTGGGAAGGCACTGAGCAGGCACCTGATAGCTTTGTCATACGGGGTCGCCGGTGGGAAATCAAAAAATCGTGATCCTCTTTATGTACCCTTCCGTTCAAACCTTGGTTATTGAAGATACGCTACTGCCGTTGACTTGCTGGGTTGCTGGTGAATTTTGCAACTAGCATGAAGCTTGGTCGTGCCATACACTACATTGCTGAACCTTCTGTGTGGTAAAAGTGGTAGATTGTGCACGTAGCACGCAATTGTCTTGTTGATTCCTGCTGACATCCCCGCACAAGGAACTGTACGTGCTGACATTAGCCTTAGCCACTGACTAAAGAGTACGCTTAATAAGTTGTAAAGTCTACGGTACATTAAGTTCATGTATTGTCTGTATATAAGTTTGGTCTCGATATATGTAGATTTGACAGTTTTTTTCCTTCGTTCTTAATAATTCATTTGAACAACTTAATGAGAGCTGTCGTTTGAACTTTGTGACTTAGTTTGTTTTCATTTATTACCTTACTTTATTCTCGCGAAAAGCAAGTTGTTTTTGGGAACTTCAACTTTTACAGATTGTTGTAAATTTGCACAAATCTGGCGTTTTGTGAACCAGGTATATCTGTATGATGACAATGATGAACCTCACTCACTGTCACTGCAAAAGGAAAAGACCAGAATCAAAATGGAAACTGAAGTTCAGACTGGGCTACGCCTGGCCTTGATTTCTGGCCCAGCCAAAAATAGCTAACAGAACTGTCCGTGCTAAAAATATGAACCTGCGATATGAGATTCTGTCTTACAATTTTTATAAAAGTGTGCCATTTAAGCAGAGAAAATTAACATGATGAAACTCGCTTTCAGTGCTGATGTACACAAAGCATGGACCAGGTTCGAAAGAGTTCAATATCAACTAAAGGCCTGATTGCCCTTCTAGGGGGAAAAAAACACCACCATGTGGCAGTTCATCCATGTGTTTGGAAAGTATTTCTTTTGTCAACAAGGAAATGAACAACCCAATTTGTCCTTTTTTAAGACCAAAGACCGTAGCCCTGCTTATATTGAAAGCAACAGATACAAGGATTCAACGCAAGATCAACAAAGATAGAACATTACACCAAAAGGAAATAAGTTTTAAGAAACAGAAATGACGCAAAGACTAAAGAGTCTTGAACTGTCCTCTCTTAACCAAAGCACCTCTTAGAACATCTCACCAAAACATCTACCCTCAACACCTCTAAGCAGCACCATCAATCTCCAGGTTTGCCACACGTTCAGTCCTTCCTTGAGCTTCACGATGAGGTCCGCCACCTTCGCTTGTACTCTGACTTCAGAAGCTTCATCCACTGTGATAAGAATCCCAAAGTCATATATCCTAACTAACTGAAGGGACATCATATATCCTAGCTCTAAGAGAACATTTTCTATACTTCATTATTGATAACATTTCCAAGCAAACAAAAGCATGGACCTTCTCATGTAGACAAGACAATCAATCTTGAGTTTTCATGCAGTCTGATAGGTGTTATACTCTATGCTACTGTCTCCATAATCACAAAGGCCAGAAACAAAGGGGCAGCACTCACATCGCCCTGGGCATCTTACCAGTGCAACAGAACCAAATGATGATCTCATTAGAAGTCTGGACATCTGGCTCGAACCCCATTCCTCTCCATCAACTTGATGACACAGAGAAGCACTGACATTGCCAGACTTGCAGTAAGCATCGATCAATGCATTCTAACCGTACTCAGAACGCAGCAAGCTTTCACAGACATAGATTTCAGATCTCTCATCTACATATGCATTTAAAAGATTCAGCATTTTTAATGAAAAACACAAAACAATAGAATCAAAAAGCACCAATTTGTAAAGTAACACCTAACTTACCTCCAGCACCAAAGAGCTGACTCTGATTCATCTTCTAACACATCAGCTTGTTCAGGGAAGATTTCTCATACACCAAGATCCTCCTCAGAAGTCAGCTCAGGCTTGTCAGATTGCTCATTTATTTCGATAGCATACAGTTATATGTATAGAGAGCAGGCAGCCCGCGGATAATTCGACCAATCTAACAAAACTGCAACCAAACGATTCTTATTGACATCAACAACAACCCCGAAGGAAAGAAAATTTCCACACAACAAATTCCTTATAGCCATTTGGCCTTAACACCCTCGTGCGGTCGTGCCGAATCAATATGGGGCCCTCGCAATATGAACGATTCCTCGAGGACGTAGCCAATCCCCGCAGTCATGCCCCCCAATAATCACCCAAACCCCCGGCCGGTACCGTACCTCAGCAAGTACCACATGCCCGTAAGCACCGGTTACGTGGTGGTCGGCTGTTCGCTGCCGTACTTTTTTTTTTTGTGTCGGTCAATAATATTTTTCTCTCGTAACAAATTAGCGAACAATATTTTCAGTCATAGCCAACAATATTTTGCTCTCATAACAAATTAGCGAACAGTATTTTCAGCCATGGCTTTTCGCACCGGTGAACAGGAGCGGATCCACGATCCCGGCGCCGCAACCCCTAAGGCCCTGTTTAGATTAGAGATGAAAAAATTTTGGCACATCGGTTATGTCGGAAAAATGTCAAGGCTAATCATAGACTAACTAGGCTTAAAAGATTTGTCTCGCGATTTTGAACCTAACTGTATAATTAGTTTATTTTTTTATCTATATTTAATGTTCCATGCATGTGTCCAAAGATTTGATGGAATGGATGAAAAAATTTTAGGTAGGAAACTAAACAGGACCTAAGAGCAACTCCAATGGGCCTCCTAAACAGGCCCCCATGGAGTTCGAGAACTCGAGTGGCCCTGCTACTTGGCCTCTCATTTTAGGAGAGCTCTTAAATTCCAGTCGGAGGCCCGCAAGAATAGTACCCGACGCGGCCTCCCTCTCCCCGACGCCCCGACGCCACCGCGCCCCGACGCGGCCGCCCTCTCCCCAGACACCACCGCGCCGCCCTCTCCCCAGACGCCACTGCGCCGCCCTCCCACCGCCTCCTCCTCGCCCTCCATGCCAGCGCGCCCTTCTCTCCAGACGCCGTCGAGCAGCAGGCCTGGAGTCCGCAACCCTCCCGCAGCAGCAGGCGCCGTCGAGCCGCAGGCCGTCGTGATCCGCGCTCGCCGCAACCCTCCCGCTTCCAGTTCCTCAACCAGGCCGCCGTCACCTTGGGATGGACCGAGGTGGAGAAGCGCTTCCAACGCCTCGCCGTCGACGGTTTCCTCCTCCGCTCACGCTTCGGCTAGTGCATCGGTCAGTCACCGACCGCCACACTCTTCTTTCTTGTGTTTCCCCCTCGACTGCTTTTCTGAAGTCTGAACCATTTGGTTTGCTGTATTATATAGAAGGGAAAAAGAACTCGGAACATGTCTGAAACTCTGAATTTCTGAATGAAATGTTCATGTTGCACTGCAGGGATGGTTGGATCCAAGGAGTTTGCCGCGCAGATCTTCGACGCACTTGCACGGCGAAGAGGGATCACAACCATGGTGCTCACCAAGGATCAGGTCCGGAAGTTCTGGCAGCAGCTCTCTGATCCTGGATTCGATGCCAAGCTTCAGACCTTCTTTGACATGTATGTCATGGGTTTAATAATCCTGTGCTAGTAGCAAAGTGCATTCTGAAACCACTTTCAGCAAAATTCTATTCATGTCTGAACTTGCTTGATTGTAAACTTGTTGCAGGGTTGACAAGAATGCTGATGGTCAGATCACTGAAGAGGAGCTCAAAGAGGTAATGAAACTAGTCCATGAATTGGATTGTCTCACTAGTTGCTCAATTAAGCTAACAACAATCTGAACTTTTCTGAATTTCTTGCACCATCACCAGGGCCTCACTCTGACCGCCTCTGCTAACAAGCTGTCCAAGATCCTGGAGCGCGTCGACGAGTACACCGCAGATCATGGAGGAGCTCGATCCCGACAACCTCGGCTACATCGAGGTTCACACTCTTGCTCAATTCTGCATCAGCTTGACACTGTTTATCTTCTTCTGACATTAACATCTGAACACAAACAAACAAACAAACGAACAGCTCGCGAACCTGGAGTCGCTGCTGCTGCAGCCGGCGCCGACGTCGACGTCGACGAGGCTGGTGACGCACAGCTCCAACAACATCAGCCAGCTGATCAGCCAGAGGCTGGCGCCGGCTCGCGAAGACAGCGCCAAGCTGCATGCTGTATTTCCTTGTGATCGATCCAGCTAGGTAGCAGCAGCCCGCAGCTATACCTCTGCAGAAGATAACGAAGTTAAGGAGAAAAGAGAAGAATTCTGACCACAGAGCATGAAGATGAAACATATCTCCAGGCTGCTGCTGACCTGTGGTCGCTGGAGAACGGAGGCGACGGGGCGGAGCTCTGAAATCAGATCGGATGCTGGATAGGTAGTTAGGCTAGAGTTAGAGTGATTTTTGGGTCCCTATTGTATGCAGCCCAGCATATAAATGAAATAAAATAGGGGCTCAATTTGCATGCTGGGCTGGAGTTGCTCTAAGTGTCGGTGACAACGATAGCGTCGCCAGTCCCCCGCACCAGCTGTTGCCTCTGCCTCGTGTGGATTGGAGGCTACCGGCGGCCTATTTTTTGGGCCCATCATGGCCCATGGCCACAAACTATCTCTGCTGCCCAGACCGAAGCCTTGAAAACCGCAACTGTCGCGCAAACTCTGTCTCCTTCCACCTCTGCCACGCGCCAACAAACAAAAAAGCCAGCAAAGCCCAATCGGTCGAAGGTCCTGCGATGCTCCACCTCTCTACCTCCTTCCAATGACCACCATATGGATTGTGCATATATGGATTGTGCATCTCCTGCTTAGGAAAAGCTGAATTTTGCTCTTGCGACCACCAGGTGGGCTCCTGGACTTCGACGACATGAATGACTTGGACATTAGATGGCTCGGGATCGGACCGCATCCAAATTAATCAGAGAAGGATGGCACTATTAATTCTCCATCACTTGTACTATCGAGGAAATCTTTGCGTTGGATCCAAGAAGTGGTTCAAGAACAGCACCGCCCTCCTCCACGTCCAGACATGGGACAACATCAGCAGAGCAAGCCCAGAAATACTATGGGTAGTAGTAGAGCATGTCCCACCTAAGCTTGTATTGCCCCCTCAGGTAACCTAATTAATGATGCTAGATTAGTAGTATTTGTTCTTCCATCTATTTGTGAGTATTTTAGTATTCGTGTAGAAGTTGCAGTGCTAGATTAGTCGTGTGACTGCCACTTCTTATCTTCCTTGTTCTTTGATCTATTGTGAATAATTCGGTATATGCCAGTATACTCTTAGAGATGGATTTTTTTTCTTCTCCAAATACCTTAGATAACAACAAATTTTTATTTTTATTAGAAAAAACAAAAAATAGGATATTTGGAGATGCTCTTAGTCATAGATGTAACGGAAAAAAAAAAGAAATACAAAGGCAGCAGAGGAACCATGTCCACTTTTAGCAAATCGTTCATTCTTCTCCTTCTCTGCATCACTCATTCACAGAAACTGCGGGAGGCCCCTAAACAAAACAATGAGCAAGAATTGAGGATCGGATCGCCGATCCATGGACCAGCTCCGCCAGGTGGGCGAGGCCCTCGGCGGCGTGCAAGCGCTCATGGCCTTCGCCGACGATCTCCGCATCAACCCGCGGCAATGCAGCCTCCTCGCCGACGCCTGCGCGCTGGCTTTCGCCGCCGTAGCCGCCGAGGTGCGCGCCCACCTCCGCTTCAGCGAGCGCCTGGCCAAGTGGAAGCCCCTGGAGGCGCCGCTCCGGGAGCTCCACCGCGCCGTCCGCGACGCCGAGGGCTACGTCCGCCACTGCCTGGAGCCGCGGGACAGCTGGTGGGCGCGCGCCGCCGCGGCCACGCACGGCGCCGACTGCGTGGAGCAGCACATGCACAGCCTGCTGTGGAGCGTCGCCCTGGTGCTGGAGGCCGTCGAGCTCGTCTCGGAGGTGACGGGGTCCGACCCGGACGAGCTCGCCCGGCGGCGGCTGCTGTTCGCCAAGGACTACGACAGGGACATGCTGGAGCCGAGGCTGTTCCGGCAGAGGCTCGGCGCGCGGTACCTGGCCACGCGTGAGCTCGCCGCCAGGATGGACGCGGCGTGGAAGGAGGACCGGTGGCTCCTGTTGCAGTACCTCGAGGAACGGAGGAGCCCGGGCTCGCCGAAGCCGCTGACGCGGAACGAGCACCGGCTGGCCGACCTCCTGACGGCGCCGCGCGGGAAGGTGCACCCGGCGTCCGTGCTCCTGCAGGGCGACTTCCACGTGAGGAGGCGCCTGGTGGGCAACCTCAAGGAGGTGCAGTGGATGGGGGAGTCCTTCGCCGTGAAGCACTTCGTCGGCGCCGACGCCGACGCCGTGGGCGCCGAGGCCGCGCTGCTCACCTCCGTGGCGCACCCGAACGTAGCGCACTGCCGGTACTGCTTCCACGACGAGGACAAGCGGGAGTTCTTCCTCGTCATGGACCAGCTCATGACCAAGGACCTGGCCAGCCACGTGAAGGAGGTGAACAACGCCAAGCGCCGGGTGCCGTTCCCGCTCGCCGTCGTCGTCGACGTCATGCTGCAGATCGCGCGGGGAATGGAGTACCTGCACTCGAGGAAGATCTACCACGGCGACCTGAACCCGTCCAACGTGCTCGTCAGGACGCGGCACGCGGACGCGCACCTCCACGTCAAGGTCGCCGGGTTCGGGCAGTCCGCGGCGACCGTGGCCGCCGCCAACCCCAGGCCCAGCCCTAGGGCGTCGGCGAAAGCAGCAAACGCCACCGTCGCCGCCTCCAACCCTTGCATCTGGTACGCCCCGGAGGTGTTCGAGCAGGAGGCGGCCAAGTGCACGGAGAAGGCGGACGTGTACAGCTTCGGGATGGTCTGCTTCGAGCTGCTGACGGGGAAGATCCCGTTCGAGGACAACCACCTGCAGGGGGAGCACATGAGCAAGAACATCCGCACCGGCGAGCGGCCGCTGTTCCCGTTCCAGGCGCCCAAGTACCTGACCAGCCTCACCAAGCGGTGCTGGCACGGGGACCCGGCGCAGCGGCCGGCGTTCGCGTCCATCTGCCGCGTCCTCCGCTACGTGAAGCGGTTCGTGGTCATGAACCCGGCCCCCGCGGAGCAGCCGGACGCGACGCCGCCGCCGCCGCCCGTGCCGCCCGTGGACTACCTCGACGTCGAGGCGAGCCTGCAGAGGAGGTTCCCGGCGTGGCAGTCCGGAAACGCGGCGCCGCGCGTCTCCGACGTGCCGTTCCAGATGTTCGCGTACAGGGTGATGGAGAAGGAGAGGAACAGGGCGGCCATCCTGCACATCGGCGGCGGCGGCAGGGACAAGGCCTCCGACTCCAGCAGCGAAGGCAACTCGCTGTGCGGGGACGAGAGCGGCAGCGCGACGCTGTCGGACGCCGATGCTCTGTCCGTGTCGAGCCGCGGCACCACCATCACCACCACCACTACGCGGTCGCTGCCGGACCGCGCTGGCAGCAGGAAGGCGTCGCCGAGCGACCGCGCCAGCAGCAGGAAGGCGTCGCCGAGGAAGGTGGATAGCAGCAGGGTCGCAACCCGGCTAGCAGGCAAGCCTTTTGTCCACGCTGCTCCTCGTCGACACCTTTCGCTTTGCGTCGACGATGCTATGGGAGAGAGAATGCATGGTGGTGCAGGGCGACCGGAAAAATCCAAGTCGATGGAGAAGTCCAAGTCGATGGGCGTGGTGAGGCCGCCGCAGATCATCAGGCGGACGCAGAGGATCAAGTCGGACGGCCACCTGAATTCGGACGTGATACCGTCTCCCCGGCGGCGCGGTTCCGGCGGGGGGCACGCTTCAGACTCTGAAATCTGAACTAGCCTGAGAATGCAGGAATCTTCGTTGTCGTGGAGTATTCTGATAAACATTTTTGTCGACTAGACCATTGATTATATGAGAATTACTTCTCAGATGTGAACAAATATTTCAAAAACAAACGCTCCGTATGAACATCATGTGCAGAACTTCTCCGATCAAGAAGATAAATTAAGCAAACGAATGCACAGCCACTCCACTCGTGAACAAACAGTAATAGACTTGCAACGGGCAGACGAGTGAATTCAAAATTCATGCATTAGAATTAGAACGATATAAGGGCACACCGATGACTGTCACAAGACAATCCAAACATTTGAATGGTCAGATACTCAGATGGGCTCAAATCACCAGCAACCGCATGAAAATGAAACGCGACAACGGCAGAGAAAAATCATTAGAATCAACTATTAGCAGCACGCAATACCGCTTTTAAGTTCAATCTCGGTACATCAACAAGGGACAGATTTTTTATGAGTTAGGCAAATGCTTAAAGCTTTACAGCCAACTTATTACTTTTCGCGCGATCCAGCAACAATTCTAGGACCTGAAGCCAGTAGCAGGATATATCAACATGGGCTGGGAGGGCCTGATGCTGAAATGTAGCCGCAGTCATATCCTCCTACTCGCCCTGCCTACAAAAACAGAAACTCCCCAAAACCTACAAAAATAGCAGTTGATAACGACCAGCACTACCCCCGCTTCTTCAGTCTGATATCCTCATCTCTACTCCTAGCACATCCTTCACAACCTCGTAAGTGACAAATGCAATGGCAATTGAGGGCACCACCTGAAGACGCCAAAACGAGGGCAGAATGTTAGAAACGGACTATTCACAATTTTAGAAACGAACTATTGACAGGACTCTAGAGACAAACTTAGAAAAGAAATTTTTGATAAAAACTTCCTCAAAGAAGTTTGTCAACCAACATTAGGGAACAACATCGAAAGCATGTAAAACTTCAGAGACAAGGATTACCTTGACTGAATTCGGAACAAGACCCTTGTACAGAGCACCAGCGCCTTCATGACGAACAGTCTTCCTGAATGCATCGATCATGCCATTGTACTGGAGTGCTTCTTTGCCTTTCCCAGTAATGATAGAGTCAGCATGGTTCCAACCAACCATCTGCATTCTTCTCCTGATGACATCAAGAGGATATGCAACAGTCTGGCCAATAGTCCCAGCCACAGCACCACACCCAAGCCTTGTAACCACATGCAGCTCGTTGTCATTTGCAAGGCCAAATGGATTTGTCTGGAGTAGCCAGTCTTTGAGGGACTCATATACAGCAAAGTTGAGGCCAACATATGGAACCTTCATGAAGATAACCAAGCATATAAAGTGGTAAGTACTCAAAGCATAAAGTGGTAAGTACTCATCAGCAAGAGCAAAAAAGGAATAGTCTAATAGTTACAAGAAACCTACAACTCCGATTACAGATGGAAGCCACCCTCTGTATAAAGCACGAAAGCCTTCTTCACGGTAGACTGTACCCAGTGCATGAAACATACCACGGTACTGGTAGGGAGACTTGTCTGTCTGCATATGTAAGTTCAAAGTCGACAAAACATCAAACAAAATGGAATATAAGTCCAAAGTGGCTTATAGATTAGCTACCAAGATAGGCAATCTCATGGTGCTTGAAAGCATTGAAAACTATACGGTACCTGAACAGTGATCCTACCCCTAACCATATCCATTGGGTAAGTAGCAGACATGGCTATGATACCAGCACACGCTCCAGCTCCAAGGCGCAAGAGTGGAGTAAGCTGAGCATCCTCTGTGGAACATACAAACGTTGTTAAATTCCGAAACATCTATCAACTTCATGCGATAATGCAGTTAAAAATGAAACCAATTATTTCATGTGAAGCTCATGCATGCATGAAATATTTTGTGCCACAAAACACAACACAATTTGCAAATGGTGAAATCATTGTGAGGTGAAATTATCATCTTTTGTGAGAAACTTTTGAACCATGTGTAATCTGAAAACATCAATAAATGGCAAGTAAGAAATATGTTGTGTCTCAGGGAGTTGCAAATAACATCACCAAACTGAACATTCAACAGCAACTTTCAGGCATCGCATGTAGACTCAGCAAACTAGTAAAAGACATGAAATGCTGACACTTGCACATGGGCATGATGCTAGTGTTTTACCCATTTCTCTACTCTATATATGAAGTACAGGGAAAAAATATTGGGTTTCAACCCTAGCCTACCCCAACTTGCTTGGGACTAATAGACTTTGTTGTTGTTGTTGTTGAACTAGATTTCAGTTACCTATTTGACAAGTCATAAAGAAAGAGCATGCATGGCACACCTTAGTCTAAAGTTAGTGAGCAACCAAGCACATAATGTTTTTGGCCTTAAGCCATGACAAAGGTGACAGAGTTGGGCAACAAATGAAGCATGCATAGGTCACAAGTTAAGAAATACTTTTTTCTCGACCCATGCAGTTCATTCAATAGAAACCCCAATTCCTGAATTAGGGATACTGCCATATCCTACAAGCCTTCTTGAAAATATTTGCAACAAGCAGACAATGATTAGATGGAGTTAGGTAAGGCCAAGATTTTACGCAACATGGTTATCTAATAACCGGGAGCTAACCAAAACCAATAGTATAGACAGGTTTGAGAAAAACAAGTTTTGCAGAATATGATGATAATCTCCACTTGAAAATAAATGATTATGCAGGAAATCTAATTTGAGCAGTAACATAGTAGCAAAAGGCATACCTTCCCCAGTCTGTTGACGGTAAGCCCACAGAATTCCCCTGTAAAAACAAATAGAGAAAGGCAACGACAATCAATTATTGCTTTGCATGACGCTGAGAACAAAGAAAAGAAGAGTAAAAAAAAGGAAATGCTTCTAACCAATTTCAGGTTAAAAGAGTAATCATGCAACAGTGAAAAGGTCTGCAAACTACAAATAGTAGTTAAGTGGTAGCAGAACAGGACAACTTATTAAGAGTAATTGGAAAAAAAGAGGACATACTTTGCCGCCTGCTCGTAGCTAAAAAACTTCACGGCAGAATTTGGAACGATCCTTGCACAATTGGTGCCATTGCCCTTGAAAAGTCCACGGAGGCCCTCAGTTCTCCAGATATACTTGAGACCCTGAACTGTACCGTTGTACTTAATGCTGTGTGGATTTTGAACCTGAGCAAGCCATGCAAATTAAGTGAGAGATCAACTCCGCATAATTTAGAGCCCCCCCCCCCCCCTCCCCAACACACACGCGACAATATGGGAAGCGCTACCAATTGTTGAAGTAGGGTTGAGCAACAGATGAGATCTTTTTAAGTTTTAACCCAACACTATATCTCACAGGTGTGTTAATTATAGAAGAAGACATGTCTTGCATTAGAATAGATAGAGCAAATTATATATGCATTAACACGGTCAAGATTCAATTTGCATCCTGTCTCTAGCTATGCTAGTACTAAAAAACACTGTTATCACATTAATAAGGAAAGTTCATGTACAACAATTTTATACAACTCACAACCCAAGTTCTTAAACCATTCAATGTGATCCTGATTTATGGAGAGATTGCACATAACAGTTTGTTAACTTGTTATATAAAGGAGTACACTGTTGATTTGAAACGTTAAAAAGAACCTAGGAAAATTCATCAGAACAGGGAATTCACCTGAAGCAAGATTTTCAATCGTTCGAGTGGAGCAACAGCAGTACGTGACCTGTGCAAAACACAAATGAACTAATTTAGAGCATGCAGGGACACTAATAGTTATCCAGATTCCAGGCCAATAGTTTGTTTAATTTACAAGCCAAAGTGAAGCACATCAATGAGCAAAGACCATTTCATCAACATATCATTAAGATATTCCTAGTTCCCATCTGCGTTTTCAGTATGCATCATTTGAAAATGACCAAAACGAATTAAGTAGAAAAATAGTTTAGGCTCTGACTTCAGATGACTATTAAAGCATAATTTGGCTAGTCCTAACAATGGAAGACAAGATCAAGTCGCCATAGTCTTCTACCAACCAAGGACATCAGATAAAGTAAACACTGGTAGGCCTTCAGTGTTGCTGATGTAGATGATATGCAGTGATGACAGATGACAATAGGAAGAACAATATACTACTCAAAAAATGCTAAATACGTCTAAACTAATTCCAAATAACAAAAAGTGGCGAGAGGATGGGCAGAGACATCAACAGCAAAATTCTGATACATGAACTCAGTGACGAATCGTTCCTTTTTAGGTAGATTTGTCAGTTATTACTGAACAGTGAACACTGACCAAACCAGAAAGACAGCTCGCTATGTCTATCTAGAACACAGTTTTACTATTTCCTTAAAAAAAACAAATCCATCCCCGGGTGAGCAAACTCTGTAGAGCGCTGGACGCATCCCTAGCAATTTAATACCAATAGTGAGAAGGAACCAAACGCACAAACAACAAACTACTGAGATTTAAGGTCCAAAAGAGGACCATTATGGCAACTGGCAAAGACGCATATGCATCTGGAATTTTTTAAATTATTCTTGGGAATGGAATCCTGTCTTGAGAATTAATAGCAGATCAACCAAAACTCAAGTATCCTCTGGCAAATGGTTTAGATCAGTGGAGAAGCATCGCCCATGGTCAATGTGTTTCCCCGCGTGGTTTCCCAGCGAATCAAACCACCAGTCAACGAACCGAGATCTGAGTGGCTCGCGTCCAGGGTTTAAGACCTGTGCGAATCCAACACAGATCACACGGGCCGCGCCCAACGATCGGCATCAAGTTGAGATAAGCCAGTCCAAGCAATTACACAACTCGTGACAAGCACGCACGCACACATCCCGTGACAAGCACGCACGGAAACCCCCCAATTCCCTATACCAGGAGCCAGACGACACCCACACGGATCAAACTCTGGGTAGCCTATACAACAACAAAATCTCAGAAAGCCGAACCCAATTATACAACAACGAAATCCCAGAGCCGAACCCAATCAGGGAAACCCACACCTAGAACAACCGAATGGCACACGCACGTGAGGACAAATCCAAGCCCAGGAGAACCGGAGGAGAAGGAGGACGATGACGACGAGAGGCGGAGGATCGGAGCAGGGGAGAAGGCGAGTGAAGGGAAGGGGACTCACACTCCTCCCGCGACGCCACCGGCGACGAGCGACTTGCAGATGGTGAGGATCTGGTGTCCGGGCGCCTTGACCCCCTCGCGCGCGAGCTTGGCCTCCTCCGCCAGGTTGACGATGGTGGTGACGGCCGTGTCGCCCCTGCTCTTCCCCACCACGTCCTCCGACGCCATCTCTCCCCGCCCGGCTCGCCCGCGCCCGCCGAGGACGAGGAGGTTGAGGACGCCGAGTCGGGCTCGACTCGAGCTGGGGTTTTGGCGGCGGTGGCGGTGGCGGCGGCGGCGGGAGGAGGGGGTAGGAGCGTTCGTGCGCGCGTGCGGTGATGAGCGAGAGAGGGGAGGCGGGTGAATAGAATAGAGAGGCGATGGGTGTTAAGCAGCTGGGGCCTGGGGCGGGCGTCTGGTTGCGGACGCGATTAGCCCTCCCTGCTTTAGCGCAAGGAAATGCTACGTGCACGCGGGCGAAACCTACCCGCTGGTGCGGCTGGGGTCACGGAAGGAATGTTGGTGGAGTGGACCCACCGCGCAGTGATAGGGAATCGGGATGTGGTGTGTGCGCGGAGAGTTTCTGCGGCCCTGCGATTCGGGGGTGAGAGCCCCCGAGTGGAGAGATCTCGCCGTCCGTGCTCATCTCCTTCTCACCCCGCGCGATCATCGTTGGGATGCACGAGCGGGGCCCGCAGGTCAGTGGCACGCGCTGGGAGCTGTGGATTAGTGAGGGCGTCAGGAGGTTAACGGAAACCTAGATCCGTCCGGGGCCGGGACGGCGTGCTCCGCCTCGCCTGCTGACTGGGCTCGTCTCATCAATGGCGATGCCGGCCCTTTTTTGGTTTATTTTATTCAAAATTCTTTTTCAAACAAGAGGCATGTGAAATATTATGTAACTGAATTATGTCGAGAACACGTGAGAAATGTCTGTGCCTCGCATGTGAAGTTTTTTTGTGTGCATCTTGGATCTAGGCATGTTTCTTTTAAATATTGTAAAAAACCTATACTTGAAAGGATATGCTTAGGGCCTTGTTTAGATTTAGTCGGATTCACATCAATCTACATGTGTTGAGGTGGATTAGAGTGGAATTTGAACTAAATTTCACACAAATCCACACCAACACATATGGATTGAACCGACAACATCCAAACAATGCCTAGGATATGTTTGGATCCCATGGGTTATTAATAACTAACAACGAGAAATCAGCTCTACTTCATTCAAACAGCAGGAAGGTGGGCTAGATAAAATTAGCTCACACGGGGTGATAGTTCATTGCTAATTTTATGGGGGTGTTTGGGACTGCTCTGCTCCACGTTTTTCAACTCCGCTCTATGTTTTTTAGCTAAACGGTTTTAACTCCACGCACTCAGTTCGAGGAAAAAGGTGGAGTTGTAAGAGCATCTAAAGAGGTACTCCATAAACTCCAGTTTTTTGTGAAGCTGCTCTATGGTGGAGTTTGTGGAGCAGAGTTCGTGAAACAGTGCCAAACACCCCCTATATACACCGTGTAACCTAAGATCCAACATGTTTGTATGGGCTAATAGTTACTGTAGATGAGTAGCTTTTAGCATGGCCAATAGTTAATATTAGACGTTCCAGATATGTTTCACCTTTTACTTAAAATCATTTTATGTTAACTTTGATTGTCGAACATGTACCAACCCAAAGGGGTCTTTGTTTGTTCTAAACCAAACTGTACTAAGATTGATCAAGTTTATAGAATAACAGTAACATTTTACAATATTATCACATCAGCGTCATTAAATAAGCATATAGGTTCATAATTTATCTCCTCGGTGTGTAGTATGGCAACACTCTTTTGTCGAAAACCTTTTTGGGTTACAAAGTTCCATTTACTATAAATTTATTAAATCTCTTATAAATTCCAAAACGAAGGGACTAAATAATTGATGCCTTTTTGTTTCATCTATGTATACAAAATACAAAGAAAGAGAGAGAGAAAGAGAAAGAGCATTGCTTGGTTCCTACGGCTCGGGGGGTGGAGTTTGGTGGATGTCTCGCACCGCGGACACAAATCACAAAACGACATTTCTGTGGCGCTGCTGGGCCATGCAGCAGCGGCATTCGCCACGTACCAAACCAACTCATTACTAACAACAGTCACAAAATTATTTGCAATTAATAAAAACCCTTTGAAAAAAAAAAGAAGGAAATTTCCTCGCTCGCTCTTTTTTGCATTTGGGTTTGGATTAGATTTGGACCTGACAGTTGGACGTTCGATGGGAATGGGAGGCGGATGTGGACTGGAATTTGGCCTTTCTCGACCAGGTTGGGCCGCCCAAGCTGAACAGTCTTTTGCACCGCACCGATCACGCCGCACCACCACAAGTCCCCAACACACTCCGGAGTCCGGATAAACGCCAGACGGAAGCTGCTGCGGTGGCGCCGCTGTGTTTGGGCCGGGTATTAATTAAGGAGATGCCAGATGCCGTTACAAAGGTTGATGCCGATGGACCTCGCGACAGTGATGGGCTCGAGAAGCCCAGATCGACCGCCGGAGAGAGCTGCTGCGTGCCACCAAGCCCAATAGATGCCAGCCGAATACCTCACTCACTCAGCACGCAAACGCAAGTGGCCACCACCTCAACACAGGCCGAGCAGCGGTCACGGGCCCACAGTCATGGTCAACAAACACGCACAAATTTGGTACTACTGTACCACGTATCGTCACAGACTCAAATGCACGGCACCTTCAAAATTCCCTCATAGTAACTCGTAAAGACAAATGTGACAATTTGGTTTGGGTTCAGCCCGGTCATGCGACCTCTTGGGTCAAGCGTAACTCAGCTCCTTTACACGAAGAATCGAGAACACAAAGGAGATGATCACATGGGGCAGGCAAAAGAAGACAACCCCCCCCCCCCCACCAAGCACCTTCTAGATAACTCGTTAAGAGCAACTCCAACCCAAATCTCTAAATTAACCTTTTCAATTTTTATTTACATGCTATGATAAAAAAAATAGAAGCTTAAATTAAGACCTAACTCCAACCCACCTCCTAAACAAGTAGGATAGGGGTTCTAGATGTGAGGGGTTGAAACTAAAAGGACATGGAAAATGGAAACCCAAATAGCAGGTGGGTTGGAGTTGATTTTTTTAAATCAAATCCCTAGATTTAGAATAAGAACTTGTTTAGGAGGTGGATTGGAGTTGCTCTAACCATACACAAAGTGAATGAATGGAACCGATCCATCAACTTTTGCAGCTGCAAGTGTCCAACAAACTTTGGGCATAAATTCCAGGACTCCCTCATAGCTGACAGTTACCATAACTTGTTTTAGTTTCTAAAGAGAATGGAACCACGCTGAAGCATAGTTGCATTTGAACTATTGAAGCTCACTCACAACATCAAATATCTGTGTTTCCGGTGCGCTCACTTGGAATCAGATTCTGCACCGTTTCATATCTGATGGATCCATAATGTTTACTAACCTACCCTCTGCCTTCCTTTGCTCCAACTGGTGTAACAAGTCAGGGTTGATCAGATCACCAGAAGGGTTAGAGCTGGAGACTTGCCTATTCTGAACTTATGCAAAATGTGGTTTATACTTTATATCTCACACAAGAAAGTAATATGGCCAAACGGAGGTGCATCTTCATCCTTGTCGATGCTAAGTTGTTGGAGCTTCTTTTTTTTTTGAGATCGGGCCGTTCACCCATTTTTCATTAAGAGGAAAAAAGTTACAGTAACAAACCTAAACCCCGACGACAAGGAGCCATCGACATTAGGCCAAAACAAACTGAAGCCCTAGCTACTGGAGGGAGAGCAGAAGATTACATGTCCAAAGTGTTAGGTGACCAAAGCGATAAAGCTACAGCAAGGGACCTAAAGCCCGTCAGCATCCAATCAGTCGCTTCAGAAATCCCCCCTCCGGAAGAGCTCCGTGACTCCTGCCGATTCCCCCGTGAACGTTCTATTATTACGTTCCTTCCAAACCACCTAAGAAACGAGCAGCATCAAGAAGTCGAAGGCTTATTGGACTTGTATCCGAAACTCTAGGGTTCCCAATGTATGGCGCCTGTAGGTTTTAGGGAACAATGTGTCAGCCAATGCATCAGTCTAGGTGATAAAAATTCCGGTAAACAATCATGCACGCTTCTATGTAGTCTAGGTAATTTTTTAGGCAGATGTAAGTATTATAGAATACTTTGAATATCCTGCTGCATATCATAAGTCTGCAAGTTGATAGAGAAGAAGCCAAAAGTGCTCACAAACACGCCGCTTACGTCCACACCAGAAGCATTGAAATCCAGACCTGATGTGAATTGTCTGTTCTACATTGCTGACTTATAATTACAAATGCCCCAATATCATTTATACACTCCTAGTAACTCACACAAAAAAGGGTAGTAAGTGATATGACAAAAAGGTACTCCTCCCCCTTATACAAATTCAAAGTACTAATCAGTAAAAAAAAATAAAGATAAAAAAACACGCCAGATTTGTACAATAAACTGAGAATTACCCAGCGGCTCACACAACTGAAACAGAGCCAAGTCCCAATCCCAGACCAAAACATAAACATGTCTGCAGATATGGAATCTAAACACTATTCTTGATTCACGTAGAGATAGTAAGATCTTTGTACAGCCAACGGGGAACTTCTGTACACAAATCTTTGTACCGATCTTTACATCACTCTTCAGTCTGCACCAATGAAGCCAATTTCAGAGGAATGGCAAAAACAACATTACTTGACCTGAAGATTGACAAAATAGGCACTGTGCTTTCATCACTGGGCATTAGCCTATTCTTTCAAACTTCAGATCCCCTTATATCCAGTAAGCACCGCTTGTAGTTATATGTACCTATGCGTTCTTCTGCAGGAGGTGATGATTAATTACCTCAACTAGTTTTGATTTACACTTCACATTTGTTTGCAGCTTTCTGATTGTTACTAGAGAGTGGCTGTCACTCTTGTGAACTGCATGCTTTGATTCTCACTGCTAAAAATGCCACGGTTCAGAAACATTTGCCCAGATTTAGTTTGCCCCGCTGTTGTTGGTGCCATCTAGAGGTACTACTAGCTCAGGGCTCTCCTGAACTTATTACAGACAGACATTTGTGAGGAAAAAAAAAACTACTAACAGTTCTGGGAATTGTAGTTAACATCTTCATCTGTGGTTGATGACAGCAAGTAATAAAAATGCTGCTCTTCAGTTCAGTTGTCAGTTGTGTCCTCAAGCTAAACACAGAGCTTTCTGCTCTCTATTTCTCGATATTTCCAAGTCTATGCTTTCGAAATGATGAATGCGTTGATTGATTTAACTTGCAAGTTAATTGATTGATTGAGCAATTTAATTACAAGGAAAGCCATTGGAGCCACCTGCTGACCCACCCAGCAGTGCCAGTGAGGCAGCAGGCAGTTGACTACACTAGACCCTCCTCTCCCTGACGAGCCCCTGCACCTCCTCCCATAGCCCACCCTTGACGACGGTGGCGAGTCCCAGCACGGCGGCGCTACAAGCCGCGACGTGCCAGAGCCCCGCGCGGACCTCGTCGCGGAGCTGCTCGCGCTCCCACCCGCAGAATCCATCAAAGAACCTGAAGTCCCGGACGCCCACGACGCCGCGCTTGGCCAGCTCCGCGGCGCACCCGACGGTCTCCCGCGTCCCGTAGTGGAGCCCCGGCATGACCTCCTCGAACAGCCCCGTCCGCGCCACCACGTCGCCGCCGCCGCCGCCCGCGGTCGCCGCCGACTGGGCGCGGGGCCCGAGAATGAAGAAGCACTCCTCCAGCGGGCCGCCGAAGAAGAGCGGGCGGCCCGCGAAGGCGGCGGCGATGTCGGCGTCGTCCGCGAAGATGGTCTCGGACGCCTCCTTGATGGACATGAGCGAGGGCCGGTTGAGGATGACGCCGACGGGGCCCAGCTGCCGCACGCCCGAGGAGAGGAGCAGGATCACCGTGCGCTCGAAGATGTGCGAGCCGTCCAGCTTCTCCGTCGCGATCAGGAGACACCCTTTCTCGGGCTCCACCAGCGGGTGCGCCCACTTGTCGCCGACCTGCTTCTTCACCGTCGTCTGCTGCTGCGGCTGCTCGTTGAAGTAGAGCTGCGCGCGGAATGAGCGCCAGTCCGGGTCGATGGGCGGCGGCGCTCCGCCGTCCTCCGACGCGCCCCGCGCGTTGATGCTGCAGCCTGCTGCGCATGTTCGTTCCGGCCGATCGATCTGGTTAGTGACGGAGCAAGGGAAAGAAGGAAGGAAGGGAGCAAAAGGATCGGAGCAGGACATGACTCACAAGCACGGCGGCCGCCGGCAAAGAACAGGCGAGGCTTAGGCTTTGCGAAGCCGGTGGGCGACAGCAGCACCGCCATGCTCTTGGACGATGCTTTGGAGGTCAGGAAGCATGACGTCGTCGTTTCCATTGTGGTGAGTGAGTGACAGCAAAGGCAGCAGCAGCAGAGTCCTCTCTCATTCTCAATCCTTCATCATCAAGTTGTAAAATAGTGGCGTTGGAGCTGGAATCGGCAGAGCATCAGCGCCACAAGAAATTCAAGCCTGTGGATTATGGATATACTAGGCAGGCAGCTCGCTTCGCTTTTTCGGGGTCCGATCGATCTGGACCAAAGGTTTGTGGCGACGCATTTTCCAACGTGTGGACCGGTTGAGATATATGTGGCTCAGAAACTGCCCTCAAGTACGGTCTCGGTGGCTGGCAGCTCTTGGCGAATTTTTTTTTTATTTTTAGCCCATTTTTAAAATTAATTTCAATTTTAGGTCGCTTTTCAAAAAAATTTCAAATCTAGGCCGTTTGGCCCCGCCACCATACATGGCGGGGCAAATTCACTGAACCCCGCCATGCATGGTGGCGGGGTTGACCCTGCCACGTGGCGCTGCATGGCCCCCGGGGCTGACGTGGACCCCGCCATGACCGGTGGCGGGTTACGGCAACCCCGCCGTGGATCATGGCGGGGCACGCCCGCGTGCACAAAAGGACGTCCCTCTTCTGTTCGTATTCATTCCGCGCCCGACCCCCGACCCCGCCACCCGCGCCACCACCCGCGCCGCCCCTGCCGCGCACCGCCGCCGGCCGCGCCGCCCCGGCCCTTGCCGAGCTCCGGCCGCGCCTCCCTGTCCGCGCCCGGCCGCGCCCCTCCCGCGCCCCTCCCGCGCCCCGGCCGCGCCGGTCCGGCCGGCCCCCGGCCCGCTCCGGCCGCGCCCCGGCCGCAGCAGCCCCGCCCACCGCCGTTCGTCGCCTAAGGTATTTTTCTAAAAAAATTTGTTAGTTACATTGTTATATAATTTTTTATATAGTTTAATTTTGCTAGCTAGTTAGTAATTTGTTTAAATTTTATTTGTTAGTTAATTTTGATATAGTTTTTTAATTGTTTAGTAGTTAATTAGTTTAAGTTATTAGTTAATAATATAATTTTTGTAATTGTTTACTAGTTAATTAGTTTTAGTTCTTATTTAATAGTATAGTTTTTTAATTGTTTAGTAGTTCATAAGTTTAAGTTATTAGTTAATAATATAATTTTTTTAATTGTTTATTAGGTAATTAGTTAATTAGTTTTAGTTCTTATTTATTAATATAGTTTTTTTAATTGTTTACTAATAAATTAGTTTAAGTTATTAGTTAATAATATAGTTTTTTTAATTGTTTACTAATAAATTAGTTTAAGTTATTAGTTAATAATATAGTTTTTTAAATTGTTTAGTAGTTCATTAGTTAATTAGTTTTAGTTATTATTTAATAATATAGTTAGTTAGTCGAGTAGTATTACTTAGTTAGTTACTTAGTTATGTAGTAATTTGTTTTACTGTATTGCTCGGTTAGTTAATTATCGGATGTCTGGGCATTTTTGTAGATGGATTACGGTGTAAGAGTTTTTTACGGAGGAAGTGTTAGGAGAGAGGATTGTCAGTTTGAGGATATGTCTGAGGATTTGGAATGGTTTGATGGTCCCCCTAGTTTCAGTGATCTATGTGAGCGTTTGAGTTTGAAGTTTGGCGATGGTTTCACACTAAAGGGTAGGTTTGATGTTGGAAAGAATAGGACACACTATGTGATGATGGACTTGTGCAACCAAGCTGAGTGGTCCCGATACAATAGGGTCATCCAAGGTTCGAATGTGGGCATGGCTGAGTTGGTGTTGGAAACTGTTGAGAATGAGGAGGCGTCCTTCGACGACGGTGGTGATTGTGGTGTGCAGGTCCAACAAACTATGGAGAGTATGGACTTGGATGGTAATTGGACGCAGGAGCGGGTTCAATCTCCTCCAGTTGGTCAAATAAGAAATGATTTTGATGTAGACGAGTTTGAACATGAGGAGAATGAGGCGGCAGAGGATGAAATGATTGGTGATGATGTTTGCTCTGATTCTGAAGAATCAGAAAATGAGGAAGTAGGTTCACCTGGCATGTGTGCACCGGTTCGTGGCATGCCCTCAGGAGTTCCGCTTGAGGTACTTCATGCAACGCAGACTCAGGGCAATTTAGCCACAGGGTATCCAGATGATGTAGAGGAATATGAAGGTTGGGGTCGGGTTAGAGAGGCACAACCTTACGTTGCACCACCCTCTTATACATCGGCAGAGCTTACACAGCTGAGGGAGGCTGGCTTGCCCTTTACCGGTGTTCCAAATTATATGGATGTCAGCATGTCGCATATGGCAGTTTGTGACACGGGTTTGCAGATTTGTAAGGAATCATTGTACAACCATGAAAATTTAATACTCAGGAAGGGAATGCTTTTCAATACGATGTCTGAGATGAAGTTGTTCCTTCAGGACTATGCTGTGTATCATCATAGGCCGTACACGGTTCGGCATTCCGACAAAGAGGTAAAATTTCAAATAGTATGCAAGGCAGGGTTTCCGTGCACGTGGAAGTTGAATGCACGGAAACGGTCGAGTGATGGGAAGTGGAAGGTAACTTCAGTGGAGCAGCCGCACAGATGCCAGACTAACAAGGGCAAACTGTACCATCCCCAGTTGACGGCTCGGTACCTTGCTCGCCGTATATTGGGTCTTGTAGATGCGGACAACGACGTATCGGTGTCTTTCTTGCAGGAGACCATAGCCACTTTTGTTGGGTATGAGGTAACATATGGAAAGGCATGGCGGGCAAAGCAAATTGCCCTGTCAATTCGGTGGGGTAGTTGGGAGGAAGCCTATAACAGGGTTCCACGCATTTTGTGTGCAATGCAACACTTCAACCCTGGCATGAGATGGTTCATATACACAGGAGGGTTTTATCTTCAGAACCCGTTGAGGCATATTCTGTACCGTGTGTTCTGGTATTTTGATCAGTGTAAGCATGCATTTCAGTATTGCCGGCCAGTTGTTCTAGTTGATGGCACATTCCTCACCGGCAAATACAGAGGTACATTGATGATGGCTGCTGCTGTAGACCCTGAGAATCAAATTGTGCCACTGGCTTTTGCTTTGGCAGATGGGGAGAACAATGATTCGTGGTCATGGTTCATGCGTCTCCTCCGTCTTCACGTCCTTGGTCCTTCTTGCACCATTTGTTTGATATCGGACCGTCACATTGGAATTCTTAATGCTGCCGGTGAACACATTGATGGGCACCCACCCCTAGTGCACCGTTGGTGCATGAGGCATTTTGCCGCTAATTTCTGGCGCCGTCAACGGAAGAAGGAGGTGGCAGACAAGTTAAAGGAACTTTGTAATAAACGTACGGAACACGAGTTTAAGGAGACAATTGCGGAACTACAGAAGATGATGAACCGAGCGGGCAAGGCATGGTTAGATCAGCAGATGGAAAATAAAGCGAAGTGGGCATTAGCATATGATGAGGGTGGGTTTCGGTATGGCATAATGACAACAAACTCCTCTGAGTCTTTCAATCGTGTGTTCAAAGGCGTTCGATCTCTACCAGTGTCCGGTATTGTTGAGTTCTCTTTTAAGAAGTGCAATGAATATTTTGTTACGCGGTATGGCTTAGCCCTGAGGAATGAAGAGGAGCTTGGAAGATGGGGGAAGGCTGCACACGAATATTTGCAGGAGGCTGAGGAGTTGTCCAAGCAACAGGTTGGCGAGGCCTATGGACGAGATAGACTTGTTTTTAGCGTACGAGCTAGAGGGGGCACAAACCTTGGCGGCGAACGATTTGGTGGGCGAACGTACCGTGTGGATCTTCAAAAAGTAGAATGCAGTTGCAACGTACCTCAGATCATGCATGCCCCTTGCTCACACATGATTACGTCTTGTCGGCTTAGAGGTTTTGACCATACAGTTGAACCATACATGTCACCCTTGTATCTCCGTGCCAACACCCTAAATGTTTGGGAGAAGAGCTTCGAGCCGTACCTTGACGAGTCGTAGTGGCCTCCATATTATGGTGAGGACTACGTGCCTTATCCGGACCTAAGAAAGGTAGGGAAGGGAAGGAGGAAGAAGAAGCGACTGAAAGGCGATATGGACAATATGAAAGGTTATGGCGATGACATGTATGGTGGCGGTGACTTCAACGAAGAACGTGCGCAGAACCTATGCAGCATTTGCAAGAAACCTGGTCATAACGCTAGATTTCATAGGAGGGGTAGACAAGAGGTTGTTTATTAATCTTTGTGCTTATCAAAATTCTTAGTAAACATACATTTATGTTATTTGTCGTCAAATTTACTTGCTTTGTCTTATTACTAATGCTATTAATTGTACTAATGTTTTTTCTTTCATTGTTGAAACAGGCGGGCTACGATGGCGGCGCGGGCACCTCATCCCCGCTTTAGCCTCATTGAGGTGGACTACGACAAGGACCACCGGGCCAAGGCCTTGTCGGAGCAGCAGAGGCCGTTGTGTGTGCTTCGTGGTCGCACGCACCACGTACACAGCTGGAACGAGCGATACGCGCCGTACATTCGTCGTGCAGAATTTCTTGAGATCGTCCGGGTCTACAACAGTGGACTTCCCACTCTAGACCCTGCAGTTCTTACTACTTTTGTTGATAGGTAACATAACATTTTACATTACTTTAATTTGTTTGTTAAATATGTGCCCTCAAATAATTGATATACACAACATTATAACGATGCAGGTGGAGACCAGAGACGCACACCTTCCACACACCTTGTGGAGAAATGACTATCACATTGCAGGATGTGAAGATGATATTGTGTTTGAGTTTGTCTGGTCATCCGGTGACTGGGGTCGTCGATGAGTCTACTTGGCTAGACTTGGTAGAGGAGTTTTGTGGCAGGCGGCCATCAGATGCTGAAGTTAAAGGCACCAAGTAAGTTCATATTTGAGTCCCATTGAAATTACTAATACAACCGTTTTAGATACATCTATATTTATACAATATTGGTTTACTGGTAATTGCAGGAAGACCTCAGGAGTCTCGACGTCTTGGATTACGCAGAACTTTGGTGCAGGACCACCGCCTGATGCTCCAGATCATGAGGTGGAGATGTATGCAAAGGTGTGGTTGTGGCACTTCTTGGGGGGTTTCTTGTTCCCTGATTCCTCAGGAGACAGCATCAGCTGGATTTTCCTGAGGATCCTTATGCAGCCACTGGACAACATTGCCGGCTACAGTTGGGGTACCGCGGTGCTTGCATGGACATACCGTCAGCTTTGCCAGGCCTGTCGTCGCCAGTCTTCGAATGGAAACCTAGGTGGCTGCTCATATCTACTTCAGGTTTGGATTTGGGAGCGTTTTCCAGTTGGAAGGCCCACTAAACCTCCGGGTTTGCCTGTAAGTGCATTTGCTATTTCGATTTGTTCATAACACTTAAGGCATTTGTGACATTATGTTTGTGTTAATTGCAGGTATGGGTGCATGAAGATGTTGGACCCACCGCCCTTTTCCTCTGGACAGATGCTAAGGTAGTCAGGGGCGAAGCAGACAGGAGGTACAGGCAGTACACTGACGAGCTAGACGTGTTGACACACAACTACGTAAGTTCAATTCACTTTTAGTACTAAATGCACTATTAATGCGTTTTATTTTGAAATACTAAAAATAAGTTTACAAATTTTGCAGGCAACATGGCCACCGTGGTCTCGGTGGGAGCTAGAGGGGTACCTTAGTCCACGCTGCGAGGAGGAGGATAGCGATTGGCTTTACGATGGCCCACTCATCTTCTTCCACGTGGTCGAGATGCACTACCCTTGCAGGGTTTACAGACAGTTCGGGAGGCTGCAGGGGATTCCACCGCTGTATTCCACAAACGCTGAGCTGCATAGGTATGATGGCACTTTGTTTGTTTCCATTAACTGGCTCGTTGCTAATGCAATATATTTTTGCAGGATTGATCGTAGGTTTCGGTCCACGCAAAAGGATTGGGCGGTCAGGCACGATGCACATTTGCAGACTTGGTATCACAGGCAGGTTCCCCTCGTCAACTCACTACCACCGCACGACCCGACCAGATGGATGGAGTACCTACAGTGGCTGCACCGGAGTACGAGGACTCATATCATGGTCCCGTACACCAACACCCCTGCAGATGAGGGTGGTGAGGATGACATCGCCGATGCGTTCGACGAGGCGCAAAGGGTTGACAAACAGGTTCTTAGGGCCCCCTTAAATAGATATGTGGTAAGTACCTTGGACTTTCATGTATTATTTGATGTTTATGGCACAACAGTTGTCCAAATGATCGAGTTAATGTTGTGTGTGATGTTGTAGTCACAACAGTTGTCTAACTACTTCGAGGAAGCTAGTAGGCAACTGTTCCGGAGTAGAGACGACAAGAGCAACCCTCTTCGCAGCTTTGTGAAGGTACTTTCGATAAAATAATTCAATATTACAAAGCAATTACAACTGAATAATGCATGTTGTCATTTTAACCTGTAGAAAATCAAAAAGGGCTGCAAGAAGTTAGCGGCTAAGCTGAGCTGTGCAGACACGACATATGAGCCTCCGTTGCACCCCATGTTGTCTAGGAGCCAGACGGCCTCGATGTCCACCAGAGCTACTTCGGCTAGGGCCGCTTCCTCCTCTGTACGTACTCCGCAGTACACAGGGAAGGGTCCAGTGGACGTGGACGATGACGACGAGGCCCTTCAGTACTCCACGACTAGTGGCGACGACGACGACGACGAGTTACAGTGGGAGTTCACCGGTCACGAGGAGATGGGTACCTCACAGCTAGGCGGTGCTCCTATTGGTACACAGGGGGTGGAGTACACACAGGAGGAGTACACACAGGGGGTGGAGTACACACAGGAGGAGTACACACACGTCGAGCACCAGGTGCCTATGCTGTGCTTTTACTTTTCTATATTTGCATGATTCAAAAATTAAAATTGCTCATTAGGGTGCTTGTTTGCAGGGTACTTCGTCCACACAGGAGATGGAGCGTGTCCATAGGCGGCAGCGCGAGAGGCAGCGGCGAGACCGCACGGACGTGGGGTGGACAAGCAACGTGGTGCCTACCAATCCTAGGAGGCGACGGAAGCCGCGAAACCGCTACACCCCTGGCGATGATTAGATTAGACATGTTTAGCAGTTGGGACTTGTCATGTAGTACCTGTGACATATTGTTATTTCCAGCACGTTGGTAACTGTGACATATTTCTAGATATTTGATGTACCTTTTTTAAGCATTAGTGAGAATTATTTAAGTTGTTCGTTCTAAAGTATCTTTGGTATTTACGTAAAAATCTCAGTCTTGCCAAACCAGCTGCGAACCAGGACAATCGGTTAACAAAAACCAAACAAAGACACTGCAGCAAAGGTTCTGGCCAATTTCTGGCTACCCCAGCCATGGCGGGGTAGCCAGAAATTGGCCAGAACCCCATGTACCTTTCATGGCACTAATCAAAGTGACTTCCTCTATTGCTTTTTAAATATTACACAAAAAAATAGCTAGTAAACATGCAAGAAACAAAACTTTTAATTGTTATATTAGTTAAACATATTAGAAAATCTTTTTAAATTGTTATGTTAGTTAAACATTCTGACAGCTGTGGACTTTGGCGAGGAGCGATCAAATTGAAATACGTCGGAGTACAAATTATTACATGACAAGTTTCATAGTACAAAAGTCTCATCCCTAAGCCACTCACATACATTACCACATCAATCAAACTGCGTGCACCACTGCGTAAGCAACTCGTCCTCGGACTCCCAATCGTCCACTACAGCCTCCTTACCCATGCTCGCCTCCGCTGCCTTGGCCTCACTAGCCTGTCTCTCGTAGTAAGCTGCCTCCGCCTCTTCTGCCGCCTGAGAGTATAACTGTCCCTCTTCCTCGGTCATGTCTGTTGGCCACCATGAGTCGTAGACCGATGTCTTCTGGTTGTGGTATGCAGCCTCACCCTCCTCTGAGGCACCGACAGGCATCGGTCCTGACGCCTCACCCTCCTCTGCAAGACGAAGTAAGTCGCCTATCCTTCCCATTTCATAGTCATGCTCCTCCTGAGGGTACCCCAATTCCTCGGCAAGACGAATGAGGTCGCCTATCCTTCCGGTGTCGTCGTCTTCCTCCGCCTCGGCCTCCTCTTCGACCACAATCGGACGGCTAGCAGTGCCACCAACTGCACCGTCCCGCCCTAATATCATATTCTCCGCGTACTTAGCACGGCCCACATCTGCTTGCCAGTTTCCGGTGCATCCAATCTCTGTAAGTACAAAATTTAAAGAATTAATAACATATTCATTTCAGAGAAACAAACAGTTTCACTTTCAAAAATTAAATGACTCACTAGCACATAATGAGGCAATAGTATCGTTCAAGCATTGCATCTCAACTCGCTCAGCCTCCTCCGCAGCCTTCCTTGCATGCTCTTCAGCCTTCCTTGCACGGTACTCCTCTATCTCCTTTTCCCTCTCCTCGGACCACTTCTTCCATGCAATACTCGCAGGGTTACGAACATGCAACTCCTGGGCGAATGCAAGCATTTTCTTCTTATGGTCCTTCACAAAATCAGTGACGTAGTTTGCAGGATAACCTCTCGTCTTGCGAACTGCTACTCTTGCCTTATACTCATCTTTGAACTTAAACACATCATCAGATGATTCCCATTTGCATTTCTGAGTGCTCTGTTACGGGAAATATATGAATACAAAGTTAGCGTACAAAAACAAATATATGAGTATAGTAGTACTAAATGTGCACAGTCCTAGCAAACCTCATCATAGTCGATCATGTGGCCACAGAAGTGGCCAATCCCAAGACCTGAAGGAACTAGGCCGTAGCTAGCTTCAACACCACATTTGCACATCACGGGAGGCGCAATAGACCTCCGCTTCTTCTTCCACTCTGGAACCTCCTCCTGCTTCTCAGGCTCTGGCCAATGGCTCTTTGGACCATAGATCCACTCTGCGAAACGCCACTTTCGAAAACCACGATCCTACAAAAAGAACACATTAGAACACACATAAAGCAACTGAAATTTTAAGATTGACCGTAAAACTTACTTCACGCCGCAGAGGACAAATGAACTCTAGTTCATTCCGTGGATTTATCACGGCTTGTTCTCCGCAATGACACTTTGGAGGATCCTCGAACCGCCGCGCAGAGGCTACAACCTTCTCTTCCTCCGTCATAGGAGGAGGGTTAGGGGGGGCGGAACCCAGCGAGTAAACAACTCACGTTTGCAATGATCAACGCCGTGGTAGAAAAGCAGAATTCTTGGGTCAAACTTGTCCGGCCCGTCGATCCATTGGAAGAAAAAGCATCGGAAGTAGGGCTACAAAAGAGTTTCAATTGTCTCATTGAGAATAAAAAGATAAAAAACCAATAAGAAAAACAAAGGGCACAGTGACTTACGCTATAACTATAACAAGTATAGAAGCAACGTGCCGCAGTATCCGGATGTCTCGACTGGCTCACGTGTGCCGGATGTCCACAATCACAATTTGGAATAGGTTCCTCGGGAGGCACGGGGGCATCCTTGCAAGACACATCGGGGTACAACTCTCTAGGACGACCCTTTTTTCGCCAAATAGACTCACGATACGAGTCCTCCATCTAAAAACGCGAAAATAATTCAACACAAATCACATAACTAAACAAAGTAACGTAACAAGAGATTTACTAAACATATTAAATAACCAAATGAACTTATCTAAACTATGAAAACGTAAAGGTTGTAAGAAATTTACCTTATCCAAACGAGGGGTGGCCGGGAAAACAACCGTGAAGAACGACGAGGCGGGGAATACGCAGCGGAGAGGAGCGCCGAGGAGGGGCAATGGAGGTGAAGGACGACGCGGAGGGGCACCGGAGAAGAGCGGAGCTCGGGTGTGAGAGAGGGAGAGAAAGAGAGACACTCGGGGTGAGAGAGGGAGACAAATGAGAAGAGATGACCGTTCGGCCGACTAAATAGGGCGCGGGTGCACCCCGCCATGATGCGCGGCGGGGTTGCAACCCGCCATGATCGGTGGCGGGGTCCACGTCAGCCGGCCCCGCCCACCCGGGCGCCACGTGGCACTTTAACCCCGCCACCATGCATGGCGGGGTGCAGTGATTTTGCCCCGCCATGCATGGTGGCGGGGCCAAACGGCCTAGTTTTGAAAATTTTTTCAAAAACGTGTCAAAATTGAAATTTGTTTTAAAAATAGGCTAAAAATAAAAAAAAATTCCTCTTGGCGGGGGACGCTTGACGGATGAGAACATGGCGCATGGCATCTGTCCCCATGGTGGCGGCCGGGACCATGCCCTTGGATCGGTTTTTCTTTCTTCATTTTTAACCGACTTTATTTATTGTTATTAATTAACGGGATTTTTTTCACAAGATATCTTTTAGTAGCCAATTAAAAATTATTAAGATGATGATGTTAATTCAATTTTGCACGTGAGATGGTTGTTTGAATATATGGTGACACAGAGTCATTTTTATGGCAATCCCACCAGCTTTGACTGATTTATATTTACCATAACAAAAAATAATGACGGACTCTGGGCTTGTGTCTACTTGCAGACATTAATGTATTGTCTTGCCGTAGATATAACCATGTTTTTTTTTCTATTGAAAATATACTATACGATATCAATGTCTCTCTGTAAAACTGGAAGCCCTTGCTGGTGTGTTGCTTCGGGCTTTAAAATCCATATTTTTCTAGTTATTTTAAAAGATCAAGTAATAATAAATCTAATTGCAGAAAAAGACTAAAGTAATCTCGAAGCTCTACTTTCAAAGGGAATATTTTTTTTTTTTACCATTTTACAAGCAAGAACACAGCAGTATGGAAGTCTGTATGCAAGCAAGGTGATTCTCATGCTTCAATTCAAGTTGGTGCTTCCTGTTGTAAGAAAAAGTTGGTGCTTCCATTTTGCAATTACAAACATACATTTTGGGAGAACATATCTATAAAATTGTCCAGTCATCCTTTTTTGTTTCTTAGTTCAGTCTTTTTGGTAGTAGGTAGTAGGTAATAGCTTTTCTTTTTTCTCCTCTTCTTTTTCCCCGTTGTATCTGAGCCTTGGTTTCTACCTTTTGTTTGAATAAATTACTGCAGGGGCTCTTTGCCCCTCCAGTTTCTATCAAAAAAAAAAAGTCCAGTCATCCATCACATTAACGTATTGAGCGTCCACAGTCCAAACAACAAGAGTCAAATTCTGAATTGGTGTATATTTAGTGTCCACTTACTTACAAGTTCGGTGCCCAACGTATATTCTGAATATTGCAATTTTCACTTTCCAAGCAACAAGCACTGCTTTTCGTCTAACAAAAATCCTGCGAAGCTTTTGCCGCCTTTCGAAAAAAAGCAACAAGCACTGCAATCAACATTCTTAGGTTGACACAAAAATCAACAGCCACAAAATTGATAAGGCATTCAGCCATTAAAGTCAATATTGAGATACAACTCAATTCAGTACTAAGTTACAACTTACAACTTGTCTCTGCTCCTTTTCTAAAAAAAAAAACTTTTCTCCTACTCTAATCGCAACAGAAAATTTAAAACTTGTCTGCTATTCTCAAACTTCTGAAGCTTGGATTCTCAAATTGTTGTTGCCGCCCCCCTACAGAAGCTATATGCTATGGCTACCATTCCTCCTGCAGTTGTGTGTGCTTTATACACTACTACATTAATTTTAAGTGGCCCGATTATCTGAGGTGGTTTTCTTAAGAGACCTGTCTCGATTAATATATTAACCGAGACGGTTGCTAGGCCGGCAGCCCGGCCACGATTAATCGAGGCGGGCCACCGGCCCAACTGCCTCAAAGAGGGTTTTCAAAAGTTCATGGTTAAGTTTTTTTATAGTGGTAACAGCGTTCTGCATCCCTCTCGAGGCCATTGAATCAAGAACTCTCTTCCTTTAAGCTCACCTTGTTGTTTGCTGAAAACTCAGAATTACAAAACACAGCTATATGAGTTACAACTCACGTCTAGTGATGATATGAAGTCTGATTCCATTATGAATTGGATTTTGCCACAAAACACAGGCATGTCTGCTAGTCTTTACAACTAAGGCCTTGTTTACTTTCAATTTTTTTTTTTGCAAAATATGAATAGTGACACTTTCGTTTGTATTTGATAAATATTGTCCAATTATGAACTAACTAGAGTCAAAAGATTCGTCTCGTCAATTTCGACCAAACTGTGCAATTAGTTTTTATTTTCGTCTATATTTAATACTCCATGCATGTGTCTAAAGATTCGATGTGACGGAGAATCTGAAAAATTTTGCAAAATTTTTTGGGAACTAAACAAGGCCTAAAAAAACTCACTCTTAACTATGTCTTTTGATTTTTTTCCTTTTTTCATCTTGTAAGGCCTTGTTTAGTTTTCAAAAATTTTCAAGCCGTCACTTCGAATCTTGCGGCACATGCATGAAGCATTAAATATAGATGAAAATAAAAACTAATTACACAGATGTAAATCGCGAAATGAATCTTTTGAGCTTAGTTAGTCCATGATTAGATAATATTTGTCAAATAAAAAACGAAAGTGTTACGGTGCCAAGACCCAAAATTTTGGAAACTGAACAAGGCCTAAGTCTATGTAGCATACCGTTTTGGCCCAATATGGTAATAACCCAATGTCCTTAGAGCCAAGGTAGCCAAAACACTCTTTTCAATCCAAGACTTTTGGCATGATTGAAAAAAATCATCTTCAACATTGGCACCGGGAAAAACCGACCCAACACACGGGAATATGTGCATGTATCGACATGCCAATCTGGTGATGAAAAGATGTCGAAAGAACAAAAAGTAAGGCAAGCTTCCCGATGCAAATGTATAAGAGAGAAAGAAAATATAAAAAGTAGTTTTAAGTGATTTTAAAATATTTCAATAAAAACTAACCCTTAGTGACTAACTATTCTTTTTTGAGGAAATAGTGACTAAATAAATTTTTTTTGAAATGTGACTAAATAATTTAGTGAGTATGGGAAGTGAGCGTGAGCGCTGGTGCTGCCGTGTTGGCCGCCGCTTGGCCTGTTGGCGCTTTTCTCGACTTGGGCCAGCGAGCCAGGCCCAAGTCTAGACAGTTGACAGTTGTACAATTAAGCAGCCCAAAAGAACAAGCAAAGATCGCATCGTCTTCAACCTTCGTCCGTGCCAGCGGCAAGGGCGACGCTCCTTCAACGCGTCGCAGTCTCACAGGACCTGAGCACTAGGAGGTAGGGAGTGCTAGCGCCGGCGGCTACCTGGGGCGGCCGCCCCACATCGCTGTTACGGGGTTCCGCCCCTGCTCGGTGGTCTGCTGTCGCTTCTCTTCTCCCCCTCCCCAAGATCCCTCCGCATCGCCGACGCTGGGAGGGTGGCGCCCCGGTGATCTCTTTGGGCTTTCTGGAGGATTCGAGGATAAGGGAGAGGAGGGGACAGTGCTATGGGGTCCGTGGATCTGATTGCCTCCTGCATCGACTCCATCCGCCAGGTCGGATCTCCTCTCGACTGCTGCTGATTCCGGATTCTGGGTGATATGCTTCAATTTCATTCATGTGAAAGGGCTTGAAGTTCAGTTCAGCTATACTTTGGTTGGAAATTTGGGTTCTCGATTCTTTTTTTTTTCTTTCGTTCCTAGTAGTAGTCACACAATTTTGCGCTGGGGCAATTATCCATTGGGACACAATTTGGAATGTCAAAATTTCGCATTCTTTTCAGCTTCCAAGATGGAACTTATAATTATTATTGTTAATTGTGGTTGCAGATTGGAGATGAGATTGCAGATTCAATAGTGTATATTGACGCCGGCACCTTGGAGGCGTTTCAGTTCATAGGAGGCTTCCCCCTTCTTCTCGAACTCGGTGCTCGTGCTGTGTGCAGCTTGGAGAATGCGTCCTCTCTTGATGCTGTGAGATTCCTGCAACACCACAAACTAAGGAGTATCAATATTGTAGATTGCAATGAAAGTTCATTTGTGTGCTGAAATCTCATTTGCAATGAACGCTCCATGTTCGAGCGTCAGACCCTGCAAGCAAGTAAATGCATGTTGTAAGCGCAAATGTTAAAGATCTAATTGGTTTCTAGTTCACTTGGTAAACTTGACCTTGACACTGTCATGGAACATCTTTAATAGTAGCTGCTTTAGAGACAACTTTGAATGCGTTCACTTTGATGAAACTAAAAGCAGGAAGCAGACAATATCTATGGTAAAATATGACAATGCATCACTTTTTTCAGCTGTTTTTTGTTTGTTGTAACTTGTAAGCATGATTAATGAATGTCCTACAGCATGACAATTGAAAGATATGCTTGATTTGTTCATTTTCCTGCTCTATTCCTGAACTTCAAGGATTTTAATGAATGACAGATACTAAGAGGGAAATCTGTCTAAATATGACACCTAAGACGGCATTGAAAATATTGCCTCCATGTTAAGTTCATAGACAACAATGCATAGTAAAGTTTCTTGAATTGTACGTTATTACCGATATGTGACTTTTGCTGTGGCTTTCTTTAACTTCTATTTATCTGCTGTATGTTGGCCTTAATCCACATATTTCTTTATTTCAGTACTTCTGATGAATGAGAAGCCCCAAGTTTAATACCTTCCTGTTAAATTTTGCCTGCAAATTCATTCTCCATTTTTATGCATAATAATAACCAGGCTTTCTGTGCTTTTGCTGCGATAAAAAATAAAATAAGGCAGATGGCCGTGCTTTGCTTTTTATCTGATCACCTGTTGTGCCCTGTGTACTGCAGGCAGCTGACTGGCAATCAAGTTTTTCTAATCCACCAAGGAAGATCATAGTGCTGACAGCACACCTTCTCAGTGATGCACATCGGTATATTTTGCGATGCCTGAGCAACCATGGAACCGTTTCACATTGTACTGTACTGACAGCTATTTCAGAGGTGCTTAATCCCTGCAAGAATATGATGTGTGTAGTCTAGATTGCTTTCGAAGTACCTGAATGCTGCCATAAAATTATTTTCTTTAATGAATTCTCTTCATACATATTTCCCTATAGTATATTTGGATGCCTTTAGGATTTTTTGCTAACTTCTCTTTTGAAAAGCAGAAATATTCTTGCCAGTTTCAATTATCTGAACTGTTTGGTCATTTTATCTTCTCAGTTATAGTCTTGCAGCAACTTGCATGTTCCCAGTGGATTTGGTTCGCCACACTTTCTGTTTGCCTAAGGTTAGGTGTGGTAAGGTTAGGCACCAACCAAACAGGCCCTATGTGGCTATATCTGATTCACTGTTTACTCAATGAATATGCTTGAGGAATATGGTTTCTTTGTAATCCACAATAACTTCAGTGTCCCTGAGAAAAAATGCTACATAGCTGTTTATCGTGCTATCGCTATTCATCTTGTTTTTGAAAACATTCTTGAAACTATATCCATATACTGCCTTCCTTTTTTGCAAGGACCTTGAATCATTTGGGAAATTTAATGCAGATTGGACACTCAGCATATGTTGATTCTCCACTAGGGCCAGATGCGTTTCGGGAATATGAAACCTTACTTATTCAGGACCATGATGAGCTTCTTAAGAAGTATGAGAAGTTAGACAGACATAAAGAAAACATTCATAAAACAGCGAGTGAATTCACCTCTGATGCTGATGATTATTCTAAGTGGGGTTCTGGGGTGCATTATGGCTCTAATTCTGAATCCAGCCCAACAAAAAGGGATTTTTTTGATGATGACATGGGCCAGGTAGAAGCAAGAGGGAGAAGGTTGTCTGTAGCTGTGCGTCACTTTCCGATGATTTTCTCTCCTATTTCCTCAAAGGTTTTTGTTTTGCCCTCTGAAGGCATAATTGCTGACTCAAGCCTGTCGAATCATCATGAAGATTCCCTTGGCCCTGGTTTACCCTCCATATCTACTGGTAAACCTTTTGATAGTGACGAGTTACCTCCAGGAGTGACATTGACTGCTCAGTTCCTGTACCATTTGGCCAATAAGGTAATGATTTATGCATCAAGATTATTCTCTTGTGACTTCTGTCTTCTTTAAAGGCATACACTTTGTTGATCTCAATTCTTCATTGTAATATGCAGATGGACCTAAAGCTTGATATATTTTCACTTGGTGATACATCGAAGGTCATTGGAAAGCTGATGATGGATATGTCAAGTCTATATGATGTTGGTCGCAATAAGAGATCTGCTGGTCTACTGATCGTAGATCGTACAGTTGATCTCCTAACTCCTTGCTTCCATGGTGACTCATTTCTTGACAGGATGCTATCCTCGTTGCCACGCAAGGAAAGGATGTCATACAATTCTGCAGTGAAAAATCCACAAACTCCAAGCAAGCATTCTCAAGGCACCATTAAACGTTCCCCACTGGATATAAAAGTTCCTTTTGAGGCAGTCTTTAGCAAGGAAGAACCAAAGATTAGGAGCAGTGTGTTATCTGAAGGTTTCATGTCATTTGCGTCCGGATGGAACTCTGTTGATGTTGACTCTGAAGTTAGCTGGTTACCTGATTACGCTGATAAAGCACATGATCACATACTTGGCTGTGAGCTTGACACTATAAGTGGCTCATTCCTATCCAATTGTGCTGGAGTACACTACTTAGAAGCATTACTAGACAGAGGAGCAAAAGATGGGTTAGTGCTGATTAAAAAATGGCTTGTCGAAGCCTTGCAGCATGAGAAGCTATCCTCTGCATATAAAGGTCGACAAGGAGCCACTTCTGTTTCAGAGATTCGATCTATGTTGCAAATGCTTTCTCGAGACCAGTTATCATTGTTGAAAAACAGAGGTGTTATCCAGTTAGCACTAGCTGCTGAAATGACTCTACGGGAGCCTCAAAGTTCTCGCTGGGATGCCTTTACAAGTGCCGAGAGAATATTAAGTGTGACATCTGCAGAGACAACTCAAAGTCTTGCCAGTGAGCTTCGTGATTTCATCAACACTAGCACTTCAGTTGAATCACACACACAAACTACTACAATGGAGTCTTCACAGGGCCTACTTAGTTTCCAGGATGTGCTGCTTCTAACGATTATTGGGTATATCTTAGCCGGCGAAAATTTCCCTACATCTATAGCTGGTGGTCCTTTTTCTTGGGAAGATGAGCGGTCTCTTAAGGATGTTATAGTGGACTCTATCCTTGAACGACCATCATCTGTGAAGTTGCGTTTCCTTGATGGCCTGGATAGTGAACTTGAAGCTAAAGCTAGATCTAAAGATGGTGAGAGGAATAAAAACTCTAGTGAGGCAGCACCCAGTACTGATGATTTTGATGATGAATGGGGCACCTGGGATGACAGTGATAATACTGATCACCAAAAGGAGGAAGCTTATGGGGACATGCAACTTAAATTGGAAGTGCGAGATAGGGTTGATCAGCTTTTCAAATTTTTTCACAAATTATCCAGTATGAGGTTAAGAAATCAAGCCCTTGGTGAAGGTCTAGCAGCATTAAGTAGATTTGAGACTGACGGCTACTCAAGGAAAGGCTTGCTTTATAAGTTACTATTAGCTCTCTTGTCGAGGTATGATGTACCTGGCCTCGAGTACCATTCATCAACTGTTGGTCGTCTATTCAAAAGTGGATTAGGTAGATTCGGGCTTGGACAGGTGAGTTTCTAAGTCTTTTTTTGCATGTTTCTATTTAATTGCTCATTTCTAAGTTTTGTTTCATTTGCAGTCTAAACCAACCTTCGGCGATCAAACTGTTCTTATCGTTTTTGTTGTGGGAGGTATTAATACTGTTGAGGTATGGTCCATTTTCTTTGGTTTCAGTTATTCATGCCAAGATAATATATTATTCCTCTCAGAGTTTGGTTGGTGTTTACATGAATATTTGATCTCTATGAGACTACAATGAACCCGTCATTACTCATTAGCTGTTAATCTCAATGGAAATCCATTATCTTCGTCATTTATTATCCTATGATGAAGAATGATATTTTAGTTCATTGGACATCTACGATAGTCGATAGTACATATATATACTTTTTTTGGGTATAATTGTGTATTTGTGTTTATCTTGGTACAAAGGAAGCAAGTAGTTCTTTTTTTTGTAATATTTGTTTCCCTATTTTCTAAATTGTTCTGTCAAATTACTTTGGACCATATATTTCTTCCTTTTTCATTATATTTTGTAAGTGTGCAGTTGATTGCACCGTTTTCTAATTGTTCTGTTGGATCTGAAATTATGGCTATGACATAAAAAGTTTTAATTACTGCAGCTTTAAAGCATGTGTACTAGTCTGCATCTTCAGTTTTTGGGTTAATGATACACAATCTCCAAAACTGCACCTTGTAGTTTGCTCTTGAAAAGGAGAGCTGAACTTGAAACCATATATCTTAGTTTCAGACAGCAATAGTGCTATCAGCCTGTAACATATATACAAGATGGTATACTGTCCTAACAAACGAAATGGTCTATTCTATGCAAGGTGCGGGAAGTCATGACCGCAATCTCAGAGAGCAGCAGACCGGATGTGGAGCTTATTCTTGGTGGGACAAGCCTTCTTACTCCAGATGACATGTTTGAGTTGATGTTGGGCTCGTGAAGCTTCGCGCCTTCACTCTTTGACTCGTGTGGTAGCGCACGGGTCAACATCCAAATAAGACTTCGAAAGAACTTGGAGCAATTTTTTTCTCTCCAGAAATTTTAGTGTCTGGTGGAGCAGAAGCATTCAGACTTGGAAGAGCGTATTGTTGATAATGGCACTACCAGAAGAAAGCAGTCCACTGCGGCATTTTTAGTGAAAACAGCAATACTACTGAGTCTTGCAATAATCATTGGGGAAATGCAAGTATTGCTGGAAGGTGTAACAAAGGGTGTGCTTGTTATCAGTGGCCGATATGTTGTAAAACATCTAGTAGAAATATAGCCATATAGGAAACAAAAGATAGGTCAGAAGTGACCAGCTAACTATACATTTTGTCATTAACATGAGCACCTGTCGTTTTGCTCCATGATGAATTGGTTGTCGGTGCAGTAACGTTGTAAAAGAGGGTAAATTGTATGGCTGTGATATGGAGTTTTGGAAATCCACTGGATGGAAATCTACTGGTCTGAAAAAAGAAGTCAAATGTCTGTTGGAAAAATTATTTCTATACTCTCTCAAAAAGAATGGAAATAACATCAACTTTTGTATCTTCAAATTTGTTTATTATGAAAAAAAAATATTATATAATTAATTTAGTGATTTGGGAATTTGGGGTTTGTTTGACTTAGTTAAACAGATCCAAGTTTAACTAAGTTTGTACATTCTGTTCTTTTTTGGATGGTAGTACAAGCTGAGACCGAGACACCCCATTAGGCTAGGCCCATGGGCTACGGAGGGTGGTGACGTCAGCAATGCTGATGGGCTTTCCTTTAGGCATTGTTTAGTTGGAGAAAAATTTTGGTGTAACACTTTCGTTTGTATTTAGTAATTATTATTCAATTATGGATTAACTAGACTTAAAAAATCAGTCTCCTAAATTATAGATAAATTGTACAATTAATTATTTTTTATCTATATTTAATACTCTATGCATATATTCAAAGTTTTAATATGACAAGAAATCTTGAAAATTTTTTGAAACAAGACCTTATTTAAGACGGACGGATAGTATTGGTTGGCCCATGAGCTCTTTGGACCCGATGGATGACCGATCCATCTCTGCTGCGACCTGCGACTGCGAGGGTAAGCTTTGGGTGGTAGTGGTTTCCATTTCCATGGCTTGAGCGCCGGAAATCAACCCTGGGCCTCGACGCTGGAAACTGCAGGTCGCCGACGACGATCGGACCAAGACCAACACGCCGCCGCCGCCGCCGGAACACAGCAGTGTAGTACGTGAAAGTCGCATAAAGACTTTTATTAACGCTCTACAGTAGTGGGGTTTTTTTTCTTCTTCCAAAACTCAAAACCATGGTACGGTTAGTTGGTTGCTTTGAACAGTTGAATTGAACTGCATGCAAGAGCACACGTACATGACAGGGCAACACATACTTCGGAGGCGACGACGAAGACGGACGCCAGTCGGACGCCGCCGCCGGTAATTGGTTTTGACTTGTGGGAGTGGGAGGCCTTGTGTAGTTTAGGAGTAATTTTTCCTCAATGCAAAATTGTGTGCGTACACAGTATGAGATTTCTTGCTAAGTAGTATTTTGCGATGTTTTCGTTCAGTTCAATGTTGAATCAATTCGTTTCAACCTGTGTACATGTTCAGATACGATTTTTAAAAGAAATTCATCTTGTAATATTAAACATTAGTGCAGATAAGTTATCAAGCTTCAAGGACATACATGTCATTGTACCCTTAGCACAGACAAATAGACAATCACACACCAAATTAAAAGAAAATCAACTTGCCAAACTCATTTATTTCTCCAGCTAGCAGATTCTCAGGACAGCTTGATTCTTAGAGAATCACTGCTCACAGAAGCTTTCTTATTATTTATTTATTTTCACGTCGGGCACTCCTTGGTCTCCAAATTCCAGTAGCACCAGCATTTTCAACCAAGGAGGTAATCAACAAAACTAAAGGCACTTGTACAAAACTTATATACAATTATTTATACTGCCATTAGATGTGAGTTATAATATTTTCTAAAACTGTAACTAGCATGTGTGAGTTCACATCAAATTGTAACAAATCTGAATTCAATTCTCAGGGAATGCTTGGCCATATATATAAGATTGGGTTCGTTGTGGCAGAAGTTGCAGGAATGCAAAAGTAGTAGTGAAAGAGCGTCTAGGCCCCTAATGAGTTTCGGTGATTAATGACAATGTTGATTACTGTGACTAACATGTGTTTTGCAGAGGCAAAGTCATTAGTGTTAGGTCATGGTAATGGGTACTCGATGAACAGGGATGTACATGCCTACTTAATAGTGGAAACCGTTTCGGTTTTCAAAGGATGGATGGACATCGTCAAGACTAGACTAGGTCTAAGTGCCATTTGGTGAAGAAGGGCACTTAGAGTAGTTTAGGACTTTGTTTTCCTTTGACCGTACTATTAAGAGAGGCTTTGATCTAGTAGCTTGACTTAGACAAGGCTTTAGGTTTAGATGTGGTGCACATTTGGTAAACCTAGCACTAGGCAGCTCAGAGATAGTCCTTAGATCGAGAGGGACAAACTTCGTTTTGGAACGGTCGCGTTTCGACGAAGTTTGGGTGCCTAAGTTGGCACCGGACGCTCTGTGAGTGCGTCTGGTGAGGTCGTTAGCAGTGAGAGTGCCTGAGTCCCTAGGGTTAGGCACCGGGCGAGCACCGGACGCACCGGGTAGTGTCCGGTCCTAAACCCAGGGAGGTCTGAAGTTTGACCAAGGCACCGGACGGTAGCACCGGACTCACCGGGTAGCGTCCGGTCCTAAACTCAGGGAGGATGTAAAGTTCATCCTCGCACCGGACGGTGTCACCGGACGCTGGGAAGTAGCATCCGGTGCTCTGTCAGAGAGAGTACAGTTAGCCGTTACGAGGTCACAGGACGCTCAGTGCAGTGCGTCCGGTGCAACATAACCAGCGTCCGGTGACCCCGTTTTCAGTGTAAAACGGTTGGCCGACCCTTGGACTTGATGGGGTGTATTTATACTCCTCCACCTCGTCCATGGGAGGTCTCTTGTCTATTTGATCAGTTGAGGATCACCTTGTGGTGCAAGAGAGAAGCAAGAGCCTGGAGAGGATTGAGATTTGAGAGATTTCTTGTGAGAATCCTTCTCTAGTTGAATTCCAAGAGTCAAGTGTGCATCCACCACTCTCTAGTGCCTTGTTTGGGTCAAGTGAGAGTTCTTTACTTGTTACTCTTGGTGGTCGCCATCACCTATAGACGGTTCGGTGGTGATTGGAGGTACGAAGACCGCCCGGAGTTCTTGTGGGTGGCTCGTGTCAAGCTTGTGAGCGGTTTTGGGCGATTCACCGCGACGGAGTGTCGAAGAATCAGCCCGTAGAGAGCACTTGGTCCTTGCGCGGACCAAGGGAGAGCAAGACCCTTGCGCGGGTGCTCAGTGGCGACTCTCCGATACCTCGGCAAAACATCGCCGAGCACTTTCTTTCACTACTCCTTTACTTTCTAGCATTTACTTTGTGCAATTACTTTGAGTTTTTACATTCCTAGAATTGCCATGCTAGAATAGGATTGGAACTAGGTTGCAAAACTTTTTATCCGGTAGCTCTCTAGTCACACTAGGCACAAGGGGTTGAATTGGAGTTTATAGGTTGCTTAAATTTTTAGAGAAGTCCAATTCACCTCTCCTTTTGGGCATCTTGATCCTTTCAAGTAGAGTAGTAAAGTGGACAGTCATGATGATGTTTTGTTTGCAGGGCCAAGCTTTCCAACCTAGAAGATACTAATTACAGTCAAACAATTAAATTGAAACTATAAGTAAATTACCAATATTGCAACCGTAAGTATGCTTAAAATGATCAACTGAGTATACAGAACGCATAGCCAACAATGAAACTAACAGGAATACACACTTGATCTCTTCCCCAAAATCGATCCTTGCTCGAGAACATAGAGAAAATAAGAGAGAATCTAATCACACAATAATAAGTAAAACTTACGGTACTTACCAATACAGCTAAAAAACATGGCATGACCAGAGCAGAAGCCAGGGGAGCTAGCAGGGCCTGTGCCCCCCCCCCCCCACACACACACCAAAAAACACAATAAATTTATTTAATACCTATATAAATATATGAATTTATAGCAAAAAAATATCAATTTCAATATTATTTATTAAAATATTATGATTTTAGTTATGAATAGTGTAATTTTTTTCCAAAAGTTGTTGAAATATATCGTGTTGAACTTCTGGAGTGTAAAATAGCCCGATACTCTCGCGGATAAGTGAAACCTACTAGTGTTGCAAATGGATCGAAACCCCTGGTATGGGTGGTACTTGGACTCGACGGTATACTGCCGCCCACCTTCTTGATCAGAGCAAGTGCCTCATACCTACTGCCACTGCTGCAGTTACTTCTATGGTCAACGTAGGGGTAGGTACAGTCCAGGGCCCAGAGGGAAACAAGAGTCGATTTTGTCTTGACAGCCCTCCACCGCAGCAGCTGTGGTGAACGCCCAACAGGACCCCACTTCTTGACATATGTGACAACATTTGTAGACCTCCAGTCGACTTTGCTAGGGAGACCTTGCGTGGCGGCGAAGAGATCAAGGTCAATGACAGGCAACTCCTCTAGCTCCGGGGGAGAAGGGCTCCCCAGGAACGACGTACATGGTTGCCATGACCTCGTCGAGTCTCCGAAGACGTTGAGGGCCATCAGCTCGCCCGCGCCTCGCTGTTTGCCGTGGAGCATGTGGGCGTTCACCTGCCCATCGGTTGTACTGCTTGCACAGAGCCTCGTTGGAGTCCAGGTCCTCCACCGCAGAGGCGGAGCCAACGATTTTGATTAGGGGGGAGGAGGGACAGACAAATATACATAATTATATGTTTCAACAGCTTTTCAAGAAATACACTATCTATAACTAAAATCATATACTTTAATAAATAATATGTGAAATTATTTTTTTTTGGCTATAAATTCATATATTTATATAGGTATTAAATACATCTACCGTGCTTGGGGAGGGGGGGCACGGCCCCTCGTGTATGGCTGAATCAAGACTTCTATCATATTGGTTTCTTAATTTGCTAAATAACACGATTAAACATAAATACTTATATCTATTTATTTATTTTAAAATATAACATAGTACAAAAAAAAATGGCTAGCTACCCACGCTATTTGCGCGGGCCAATTGCTGGTTCTCTTCACAAGAGAACATGGCAGCCTCTGCACTTGTGTTGTGCAGCAACAACTCCCGTCTCCACAGCACGGTGTGGCTCACCGGAGGCGGAGCGGACTGCCGTGCGGTGACAAGCAGACGCCGGCGCACAGAACTCCCAGATAAGACCAATGCAAGGCGCCTCGTGTTGGAAGATGGAGGGGCTCCTCGGCCTTCCTCTCTGAAACAACGGCACCGCGCTCCACTTCATTTGGTAGGCTGCAGAAGTCTAGGTGTTCTGGTCCTTGAGACCGCCACGGCGTGCGACGTCGTGCTCGGGCGACTTATGATCAATGGAAGTAAATTAGTTGCATAAATTTGGCAAAATTCCTTAAAGCATCTTCGTGTGGCACATTTTCGGAGGTTAACACATCCAAGTGGACTAAAAGAGAACACACAACCACAGTTCGAGAGCCAAATAAAACTATTTTTTACTATTGAATAGACGTATAAAATGTCATCGTTTTAGTCCACAGAACAAACAAAACATGATAATCCAGCGGTAATAATCACACTATCAAAATTCGCCCTCCTAGCTAAGAGGGCCAATGCCAAAACAATTTCCTAATAATCCTAAAAGTACATGGGCTACACAGCACGCCAGCTCCAGGAAGGTTTCATTCCCGTGTTGGTACGTCCATACTCCTCCTGGATAGCCTGCTGCCTGCTGGTACAGGTACAAACCAGATACAAGCAAAATGTCCAAGGCAATCTTATACGTGGTAGAGCTGTTCAGGCCATTTCGGGTAAGCGCGTTTGTACAAGCTCATGCACACTGTATCATGCTGCTGAATGCTGCTATTGAATATGCATTTCATGGCACCTGGTCAGGAAAGAAAACGTTAGCAAAAGGTACAGAAACAGGGATATGAATAACTGAATCTAATCTAAGCTGCCAAAAGGATTGAATGGTCAACCAACACACCATGAGTACCAACAGTCTCCTTGATGCGGCCCCGACGTCCATGTTTTGTCCACAACTCAACAGGCTGCAAAATAAGTGTTATTGGCATTGAACATGAATAAAAAAGATGTCAATGGCAAAATGGCACATAAGTACTTGCCTTGAACCATTTTACATCGTCAGGATTGTGGAACATGTAACGCACGATTGCTTTCAGTTTTGAGACTCTCTGTGGATACCTGCATAATAACATGTCCAATGTGCGACTATATTAGCTCTGACCCACAGGTCATGGCTCATCAACCAGATTAGCTGAGATCTAAATAAGAGCCTTAAGGTGAAATAACCTGTTTCCATAAACTGGAAAATTCAGCAAAACATGAATTAAAAATATAGCACTGATTGCGTCCAAGTGGAAAACCAAACCCCTCCAAAAATAAAAAGAATGTTGAATTCTGCAAAAAGTAATTTCCTTGTGAAGATGGATGCACCCAAGCTTACCCAGTCAAAACAATTTTCTTCAGAATGATCCGATCTGGATCCACACTTTTTAGTGAACCTATAGCAGCAATGGCAGGTTGCTCGCCATCTCTGTTCTTCAGAACTATTAGAGGAAGTGGAGGGAAAGAAATTGGAGCATATACAGAGGCAACAGAAAACCGCCCATGGTGTAGAAATCTTTCCATTTTATGTTTATTGCAGTTGATGTTGTCGGATGAAAACAATGGCCTATAAGATACAAAAGAGCAGTGAGATATCTTCCAAGGGGCATTGTGAAACAAAAGAAAAGAGAAATATATACTCCCTCCATCCCAAATTATAAGTTGTTCCAAGAATCTTTGAGAATTAAAGCATTTCAAGTTTGACCAAAATTATAGAAAAAATTACAAAGATTTATGACATCAAATAGATATAGTATGAAACTATAATTAATAAAGAACCTAATGGTACTTCGTTGGTATCATAAATGTTATTATCTTATCGTATAAATTTGGTCAAACTTGAGATCAAGATTCTTGGAATGACTTACAATTCGGGATGGAGGGAGTATCTCCTAATAGTAAAAAAAATTGAACTTCCATTACCTTGCTGTAAATTGCCGGAATCCAACATTGAAAATCAAAGGCTCCTTAGATTTGATAGGAGCTTCGTATGAGTCATGTTTCTTTATGCTGCAAAAGAAAAAGAAAAAAAGAAAAGAGGAATGCTAAGCTCAAGCAGCATACAGCAGCAATATTACTTTCACCAGATAAGGACACAAGTTGAAACCATTTAGGCATTTAATCATCTATATTCGCTTGTATTTTAAAAGTATATTATAGCTTGCTTACATCTGCATTACGTCTACACCAACATCAACATTCACTCCAAGATCCAAAAGAAAACATGGAACCAAAAACAAAACATCCTCAAAAAGGCCTAGCATGCGTTGGCCAGCAAACTTTTTTAAGCAAACTAAATAGCATCCACATACAATGGGCCGGAAGCCCACCTAGTCCCTCTATTAGGATGGCTGGCCTCTTATCTTAATAGAGCGACATACCAACATTGTGTTGAATGCCATATTATTCTTGGAATGACCGTATGTAATTCATTAGGGCACTCACAATGCAAGACTCTATCACAGAGTCCAAGACAATTAATTACATACTATTTATGGTATTTTGCTGATGTGGCAGCATATTTATTGAAGAAAGAGGTAGAAAAAATAAGACTCCAAGTCTTATTTAGACTCCAAGTCCACATTATTCGAGGTAATAAATAACTTTAGACTCTATGATAGAGTCTGCATTGTGAGTGCCCTTAGGATACTTAGGGCACCAGAACTCACAAGCTAAGAGCAAACAAATTAAAAGGCAATACATCATAGGCTATTCTGACATGAAAATCGAGTTTCACACATTAAGATGTGCAATAAGGCCAGAAAATTGGGGCAGATAAAATTTACTGATTAGTAAGGATGAGTACCTGAAGTGAAGAACTGACATTTTGGACTCATGTTGAAGAAGACCAGAAACAACCACAGGTATTCTTCTTGATGGTTGACAAAGTTTGGATGCTATATCAGTGGGAACATTTTTCACATAAAGCCTTACATATGATCCCACTTGAGCACAATCCTTCATGCCTCCATCTAACTCGGCAATTTTAGCAAAGACATGCTTTTGTGTTCGTGTAAAATTATCAAATGCAAATATTCTTGCATAGTCCGGTGGCAATGATTCCTACAGCCAACAGGATGAGATAAGACCAGTCGCACAAAATGAATATATCTCTACTAAAATGGCAACAATTAGCTACATTTTTAAATTTAAAGTAACATGTGATAATTAAATGATAGGAACCTTAGGATCCCAGGATGATGTCCTAAATGACTTTAGTCCTCTGTATTTTGCAAACCGCTTCTTTGCTGGGACATCTAATGGTGTCTCCACCTCATCGGGAAATTCTGCAACATTATATGAGATATGCATGTAATCTCTTGTCAATCACTTACCAAAATGTAAAAGCTGATAAAATTTACAGAAGCTAAGAGGGCATGGGAACTGATATTGACTTGGACAAGTCATACAAGAATCTTTGCTTAGCCTCAAGCTTAACCAAAGCTGTATATCATTTTCAGACAACACCTCCATTGAAACACTACCCCAGCATAGCTAATGTGAAAAAGGAAACTCATTCAAGGTAATAGAAACCGATACCTTCATCATCAGCATTAGCTTCTTTGATTTTCTTAATCTCTGCCTCTATCTGGTCTTTAGTCAAATTTTCTTCATCCTGCAAATGTGCAACTGTCACTTCACTTTTTTTTTTGAGATCGCTTAATATTTCCATGCACCCAAAAGGAATTCTGTGATTGCTTAATTCAAAATGGGAGAGGATTGAAACCTCAGAATTTACAGATAAAAAGGTACAGGGATAATAAGTTGAATTTACAGATAAAAAAGGTACAGGGATAACAAGTTGATAAGAAATGAAGAATAAGGTCTATTTAGCAACTCCGCGCACCCCGAAAACACAAACACGACTTTTTCAAGAGTACGATTTTATACCCAGGGCAAGAATTCAAGAAACTTAGGGACCAAAGGCACAAAGTTTTGGCCAAACATCAAAATGGTTCTGATGCTACAACACTGAGTCAGCAAAATCTCTTTCAGTCTTGTTCCTCTCCTCTGCAATCTTAAATGAGGCTAGGAACTGGCTCACACTACCATTGAGCCACTCCATCAAATGTGACCACTAGTCATCCATGATCCTGGCATTGCAACAGTACCTGTCTTGTTACTATGATGTGTTTGGGGTCCGACAGAAAATAGGATGGAAGAGAAAAGTGGAGAGTGGGAAGAGGACCAGTGGCTTGGGACTGGACAATATGAGTTTCCCCTTCTAATTCCTTCTTGCCCTTTATTGGTAGACAACCTCTCATGATGTAGTGTAGTTTCCACCCAAATGGTATGGACTGGTTTGGTACCAATCTATATGCTTAAAAGATTCTCTAGCTTTCTAATCTAATAATGCCTGGCTAATGTAAGAAACTGTGGTCATCATTTGAGTCCTGCGGGCCCACAAACAAAGCATAACATACAACTGATTACTAGTGAAACACTGAACTGCGATATTGCAACCAAGTGATTAAAATGCATAAAGCCCATCAAATGAGGACAAGGAAACTTACTGCCATCTCAGTATCCCCAACAGTTTCTCCATCGAACTTCTCTGTAAAGTGAGACACTGCATCTATATCCGAACCATCACTTCCTTGGTCTGAGTGACCTTGCTCATCAATGACCATTCCAGAACCAGCCTGGTTGTCATTATCAGAGTCGTTATCTTCATCATCTGTGTCATCAACAATCCAAGCAGCCTGGCAATAGCATTTGAGGATTAGTAAATGAAGTAAATATAATCAATTTAAAGAAGAGGTATTTCAAACTCCAATAGAATTGCAAACCTGGTACTCTGAAGTGCCTCGGGGAAGCTTCCTCTTTACCAATTTTCTCTGTTTGTTGTTTATGTCAGCCTCCTCCATATCTTCTTCCGTTGGCCAAGTCTAATCAAATACAAATATTAATACAAACTACCACTTTAAAAAGATTAAATAAAGTTTTCATCTTTTTACTTGCAAAAGCACAAATGTTCTAACAGAAAATATGAATGGGTGATCACAGTTGAAATGCTGTGGAGGATAGAACAGTACAGTTAATGAAAATCTACAGATAAGAGAACTATTTGTACAGACGCCATTTATAATGGTACAGCAAATATAGCCAATAAAGCACAAAACCAATGCTTGTCAAAATTACAACTCATGGTGCAGGATTGGAAAAATACTCACCTGCTCCCCGGCAAGAGGATCTGGCACATTTTCAACAAGTAAGGGTTCCTGACTCGAAGGGTCTGGAACAAAGGTGTTAACAATCTGAAACAAACCGGAAGGTTAAAAATGTGTTAAAATATGACATTAGCATAACGAAATGTGTCTAGCATAATTACATTAACATTATTCAATTTCAAAGGCTTTAAAGTCCTGTATACAACAAACCTGAATTCCATTATCTTCAGTTTCCATTACATCAGAGCTTTTCCGCTCACTAAGAGGACATGGATCCTTGAGGACATCAATTTGGCCTAACTGAAAATCACCAGCACCTGAAACATGTACCTTTTGAATGGAGAAGGTATTATTAGAAAAGGAAATGACAAAATAGCTAAGAAATAATATTTCCAAAAAAACAGCTAAGAAAAAAATAAGCATAGATCACATACAAGCTGATTCACCGAAAGATTGTGGGCCCGCAGATATCCAGACACGAGCAATGTGCACAATCCCGTATTTTCATCAGGATTTATGAAGACCTGAAGCAGCAGTACCACCAGTTATTATATAAAAGTAGTATAGTACACCAAGAATGGAACATCAATTTACTTCTTTTTTGGCAAAATTTCATATTTGGCCAATACAAATTAGCAACTGTTCTAGTAAAGCAGTATAGTGTACATAGCAATAGCAAGTAATAAAACCTGCTCAGACATAACATAAGGCCTCTGGCTTCTCCAATGTGGCGATGAAAGGTGCTGCTCCTTGAAATGCCACATGAACTGGATATTTTAAGAAAACATAATCAAAACAGAGAGTTCGAAAGAACAACCGTGAAGATAACCAGATGGTCTAATATTCAATATTCAAAAGAATACTAACCTTATGCAAATCATCCTTTGTGCCTGCTAAGTAAAACTTGCAGTCCTCAGGCAGCTCTGCAGAAAGGAAAGAAGTTGCTGCTTTCTTCAATTCCTGCCTACTTTTATTATCCGCTGGAAGATCCTGATTATGTAACTAGAACAGGTAAATCACCAGAAATCGTATAACAATACCTTAATGAGAAATGCTCATGACTGGAACTTACACGGATGAAAACAGCTGTACTAGGTAAGCCCATGGCTCTAAATACAGACAGACATTGAGAACCAAACTCGTCAATTGGACCGTTCGAATCACCACAGTAGAATGAATTGGCTGGTAGTACGAATGCTAACAAATCAGCAACCTATGTAGGACAGGAACATTTGCAGATTCCAGGTTAGAGCTAAGAAATTATAGAAGACCATAAACCACAACAAAATGAGTTTGGTTGGAAATGTGTACCTTTGCCAGTTCCATGCATGTGGTAAGATCACCATATGGTGCTTGCAGTACCTTCACAGATATTATGAAATATGAAAATTCTATACATGAAATTGATTATCTAGATTGAATAATTGGAAACAAATAATTTAACAAAACATTTATGGTTAATAAGCGAATAGTGAATCACTAGAACCTGAGATAGAGACATAGAGTACAATGTATAACCCAACTATAAACACGTACAGAAAATGGTAGAGTAATAGTCAAATGTATAGTGATGGATACATATGCAACGAGGCATTATGACACCAAAAAATCTCAACAGTCAACACTAGCGTCATTTTGAATTAATAGTGGCTGCACTCAAAACATCAGAACAATATTCATTTTGAACTTACCGTGGTTCGAAACTTATAAGTAGGAGAAGCAACGGTAGATGATTTCAGTTTCCCATCACTGCCTTCCGCTAGTGCAAGAAGATCTTTGGCTAGTGATCCAACATTTGCTGATGAAGAAAGGCCAACAAGAACCTGCAATAAATAATTACCAATCAACTTAAGGAAATACCTATGGTATTACCACACAAACAACAAGAGTAACCAAGTAGGATCCAGGTGCAGAAGCAAAGAATACTAACAATGACACGTGGTGCGCTTGAAGGTCCATTTGATGAACGTTTCTCCTTCAGCAAAGCAGCACGTTTTTTATCACGTATCTGCACCCACGGGAAAACATTTTACACAGCAGGTTATTGAAAACTATAAACAAGGATGAGGAAATCACAAGATAAGTTGCATACGGCACATGATTGGCAAGGCATTATTTGAGGACACTTGTGCATCCACATGTGAGCAAAAAAACTGAGGCATTTTAACAAACGCACCTTGTAAACAATAAGTTACCTGAGCCTCCACCTTTTAACACTAGTAAGTTACTGGAAAAAAAAGGTAATGGAAACTTGAAAAGTCGACCTAAGTTTTCAATCATCCTTCCTTCAAAATAACTGAGGACATTTTATTCTGGCTAGGGAGGCAAAGGACAGTAAGCCCAAGATATAAAAGCTAAACAGGTTAGCAATTCAACCAACCTGGATACCGGGCATGCAATAAACGAATAACTGTGCTCAAAAGAAAAAGACCTTTCATAAACCCCAAAAGCTGCAACCTCCCAATAACCGTAAGCTCAAAGGAAGCTAAAAAAAACCCCAAAGGCTGCAACCTCCCAATTAACTGTATGTAAGCTCAAAGCAAGCTAAAAACACCCTGCCTAATCTAAGCACATACCAATCCTATGCAACAAGACTAATATGAACTCAGTTCCTGTTGCAGCACACCTCAGAATAATCATACATGAACTGATAAAAACCCCTACTACAGCACACACACACAAAAAAGAGGAACAGAAAACATATGTGCACGGTGCGGCATTGAAGACTGACCGCCTTGCTCTGCTGGATGCGCGCGGCACGGGCACCCTTGACGGCGGCGCGATGGCTGGTCTCTGACTTGCCGCTCCTGACCTTGTCTGGAAGCAGATGCAAACAGTGAGATGAGACATTAATCGAGGAAAGTGGGGAGGAAACAGGGACGAGAGAGACCGCCTGTACTCACCTATCTTGTGCGCGTGGCGGGAGGCCTTGGACGCGAAGCGGCTCTTGTGGGCCTTGTTCACCTGGGCGCGGCCCCCGCCCATGTCGGCGGCGGCGGGAGGTCCGGCTGCTCTGCTGCGCGGGCCGTTAGAGGGTAGCCAGTCGGTGGTCCGAGGAACCTTCGCCTGTCGCTCGCTTCTCGATCGGGGACGGGTGTTTCCTGCTTCGGATGGGGGGGGCGACGGCGGAGGAACGAGCTGGTCGGGGAACTTGGAGCGGACAAAATCGGAAGGGCCGGCGGCGGGGACGAAGAGGAGGGGCGGGGTTTTGTTAGGGGCAAACAGCTGCTTGCTACCGTCAGATCCCCAATCCGACGTCCCAAAATCGGGTAGGCAGGATCCCTAATCCCATTGGCCCCTCGCCACCTCTCTTGCGCTCGCCTGCCTATCGTGGTCCATTCAGACTTTGAAGATGAACCAGAAGAAAGCAGTCCATTCAGACTCAAAAAATAGTTTGAAGATGAACCCACAGTTGTTCATAGGATACTGGTACCAGCAATTCTAGCTCTTGCAATAATCATCGATGAAAATGCACGTATTGCTGGAAGGTGTAACAAACAGTGTGCTTGTTATCAGTGGCCGATATGTTGTAAAGTAAAACATCTAGCAGAGATATCAAACAAAAGATGAGTCAGAAGTAACCGGCTAACTATACTTTTTATCACTAACATGAGCAGCTGTGGTTTTGCTCCATGATGGATTGCTTGTCGGTGCAGTAACTCGCATGTAAATCAGGGTAGGACATTGTATACGGTTCTGATGTGGGGGATCTGTTTACTGGTCTGTAAAAAAGTTAAATATCTGTTTTTTTATGAAAAAAAAGTTATATATCTGTTGAAAATATGTTCAAAATTATGTCTTATATATTCTCCCTCTCAGAAACAATACCAACCTTTGTATCTTCAAATATATTTGTTATGGAAATATATTTTATAGTAAATTTAGTGATTGGGGATCGTTTGACTTTTTTTTTATGGGGGGGATCGTTTGACTTAGTTAAACATTTAACTAAGGCCCTGTTTGGTTCCACCAACTAAATTTTAGCTAGCTAAAATTATTTTAGCTACTCTTGGGTGACTTGGAACTAAACTATTTTAGTCTCTTTTAGTCAATGTGTTTGGAACTTTAGCTACTAAAAAGTGACTAAAGTTTAGCTAGCTAAAATTTAGTTGGTGGAACCAAACAGGGCCTAAGTTTGTAGGTCCTGTTGTTTTTTTGGATGGTGAAGGGAGTACAATACAAGCCGCCGAGACACCCCCATTATGCTAGGCCCATGGGCTACGGAGGGTGGGTGCCGTCAGCCCTACTGATGGGCTTTATTTAACACTGACGGACACTATTGGTTGGCCCATGAGCTCTTTGGACCCGATGGATGGCCGATCCAGAAAAAATAAAAATAAAAAATTTCTGCTTCAACCTGCGACTGCGAGGATACCAAAGACAAAAGCTTTGGGTGCTCCGACTAACAAACCACGGCCGCCGTTGCCGCCGCCGGCAAACACAAGCTAAGTGCTGACGACCTAGCAATTGGTTTCCATTTGCATTGCTCGCCGGAAATCAACCCTGCGCCTCGACAGCAGGTCGCCGACGACGACCGGACCAAGACCAAGAACAACACACCGCCGCCGCCGGGAACATCCGATGAATCCGACGACAAAATGCCAGCTGTGATCCTGTCCCTGTTGCATGCATTTGATCACTGACTAGCCATCGGCTGGTGGTCTAGAAGAAGCCAACAACGCGTATAGTACCAAAGGCTTGTTTAGCTTGCCAAAAGAAAATGTTATAATAATATTTAAAGTATTGAATATAGACTAATCAAAAAACATGTGTGCGTACTACCTACTACGTCAAAGTCGCATAAAGATTTTTAACACTATACACAGTACTCAAAAACATGGTTGCTTTGAACAGTTGAATTGCACATATACTAGCAGGTTGTCTGGATCAAAAGCTGGTTGTCTTGTCGTCTGGTTCAAAAACAACTGCAGTCTACAGGTGCAGGCGGTACAAGAGTGTGTTTAGTTAGGGTAGTTAAAGTTTAACAGTGTAGCATTTTTGTTTAGTTGCTGTAGCGTTAAGCTAAAGATGAAGCTACATATTTTCAACAAAATGACTGCTTATGTGATGAAGTCAAAGAAGCCAACTTTTAAGAGCTTCATCTCTGGCCCTGGCTAGAGTGGCTATATCCAACAATAATGAAATTAAACTGAAAACCCTACCAAAGAGACCCTAAACCGCAGATAGGTGGCTTTTATTTGGACCCACGTTCACAAATATAGTATGGAATTGGACAATTGGTCATCAACTCAACTTCAAAGAATTACATGCAAAATACCAAAACGAGCTATCAATAATTAGAATGCTTACAATCAAGTATACTTCACTAGTTCATTTCAAAATGTAAGCCAAAGTTTTGATTTTTTTATATTCTTTATTTTTATTGTGTACCTAGTTATAGTGTAGATCTAGATGCATAAAAAACTTATTTATCTAGAAAACCAAAACGATTTATAAATTGTAAGGCAAGAGAGTAGCATAGTTACTGTGTTTGTGCTGTGCTTACTCCTTCCCTATAAAAATGAATAATACTTGCGTACTAGTATAACTATGGAAGTACCAAGAAATCAATACAGACTGCTCTACATATTGTACTGTACTCCTATGTAGTAGTAGTAGATAGCTAAGAGGTGTTTGGCACGACTCCTTATAAGAGGCTTCTTTAGAGGAGCCAGAACTATTTTGAAGAAGTCATAATTTGTGGCTTCGATAAAACGACTCCGGCTCTCAACTTTTTATTTAAAACGACTTCTTCAAAAAATATATTTAGCAAAACTCCTCTAGAGAACATGAGCCAAAATAGTAAAGGAGCTCCGCCAAACAGCCATTCAACAAGACATTAACGAACCAGCCAGGGAATCATTTGTGACAGGCCGGCCAGGCCGGCTCGGCGGCTCGTACCAATAACCAATGCAATACCAACACACACGTGATTCATGCCCAGCCGGAACATTTGCAGAGAACACCCCAATTGTACCTTCATGCTGATACCAAACCATATAATACGTTTTGCTGCAAAAACCACCCTATACTACACAAATGCACTTTCATATATTATATTAATTAGGGGTGAAAATTAAACCATCCATGAATTCCCGTACCGCTCTGAATCGTTTTCGTATTTATGATGATGATACTTGCCGGCCATTTTACATGTATTGGATCATTTTAGCAAAACATGAACTTAATTATCACTCAGTCAATTTTGCAATAAAACCACAACTACGACTTCATCCTTTCTGAACATTTTTGTATTTGTCATATAGTTTTCAATCGTTTTCATCCCTGATCAGCAAAACAACCTTCAGGAGATAGCAAAGCATGTCAGTTAACCGCGATCGTGCATGCTACATGCACATGGCATCCACTTTTAGTTTAAAAAAAATTTGTAAAATTTTTCACATTCTCATCATATCAAAAAACTTTAGACACATGCACGGAGCATTAAATATAGATGAAATAAAAACTAATTACACAGATCACCTGTAATTTACGAGACGAATCTTTTGAGTCTAGTTAGTCTATGATTGGATAATATTTATCAAATACAAACGAAAATGCTACAGCGTTATTTTTTTAAAAAAAATGGAACTAAATAAGGCCCTAGTTTCGTGGTTGCGGACACTCGCACAGTCGCACTCGTTCACATAGCCGAACCTGGCCGGTGTCAAGGATTGTCAAACTGCAAAGGTACTGACGAAAGATGGTTAAATTTTGATGACACACTTTCATCACTGATAGATCTGAGCATGGCATGCAAACGCAGCAGCAGCCGTAGGAGCAGTACCACGAGTGCAGTCATGTGCTGCACACGCTCTGTCAGATCACTGTTTAGGTGTTTGTGATGAGCACACACACTTGCACGCAGGACCATGCATGCATTCAAAATTTCAAATTGCAAAATTTGAAATTGGCAAATCGAAATGCGCGCTGCAGGTGGCTTGGCCCCTGATTCAATTCATGCCTCCATCTATATATATAACAGACAATAATCTCTCCAATTATTGTGTGAATTCAATATAATGGCGGTCGTTAAGCGTTTTTTGTCCTCTCTCTCTCCCCTACTTTACTACTCCGATCCGGTCGTTTCTTTTAGTACTTTCTTGTTCAAAGCTTTTGCAGCGAAAGTTATAGTATATCCATGCATGCGATCCTTGCTGCTTGCAGGCAGGTAAGCATCACATCTGATCCGATTTGACACCTCATTAGTGCACTGAATATGACAGAGCTTCTTTCTCTTAGGCCCTGTTTAGTTCCCTACCAAAAAAAATTTTATCTATCCCATCAAATCTTTGGACACATGCATGGAACATTAAATGTAAATAAAAAAATAAACTAATTACACAGTTTGGTTGAGAGTTATGAGACGAATATTTGAAGCCTAGTTAGTCCATGATTAACCTTAAGTGCTACAGTAACCCACATGTATTAATGACAGATTAATTATGCTTAATAGATTTGTCTTGCAGTTTCCAGACGAGCTATGTAATTTGTTTTTTATTAGTTTTTAAAAACCTCTCCCAACATCCTTCCGACACCTCCGATGTGGGGCCTGCCGATATTTTGTGGTAGTTGAGAAGAGAATAGGTATACACATACTTCATCTTTTATGACTTCTGTTGGTAGTGCATGCAGTGTTTTATTATACCATTTCAGTTGAAATGCTACTAGCTACCTTTCACAATCTAGCTATACTGCCTTCAAATAACCATGGCCTTGTTTAGTTCTGAAAAGATTTCGAATTTTGGTATTGTAATATTTTCGTTTTTATTTGACAAATATTATCCAATCATAGACTAACTAGGCTCAAAAGATTCATCTCGTGATTTACAGTCAAACTGTACAATTAGTTTTTGTTTTCATCTATATCTAATGCTTCATACATGTGCCTCAAAATTCGATGTGACGGAGAATCTCTTAAAAAGTTTTTAAATTTCGGGGTGAACTAAACAAGGCCATGATTAAAGTGAAACATGGATCGCGCGTTTTGCTAGTTTCACCAGCAAAGATGATCTCCACAGATCGAGTGATGGACATCTTGGCCTTGTTCTCTATCTAGTCCGTTTCTTGAACGATTGTTGGAAAGAGAGGGATCATCATTTCATAGCGCACGAGAAGCAGGTGCTGCATGCGCAAGAACAAACTGATACGACGGCCGGATGTATATGCCGTCTAGTATGGTAATGATGGACCATGACTGACCACGATCCGAGTAGTGGCACATCAGCCACTTCTCCTGGTCAGCGTTACACTGTCCCCAGCAGCTGCAGCTTTATTAGAAGAAAAAAAATTGCTTGGCCTCTCTCTTGTGTCTTATCAGTATCTCGGCCGTGACAAACTCTGAACCAAACCAATTATGTTTCCCTTGAACAAACCTCAAACGCCATCAGATGATTATTCTATGTCTTGTTTAGTTCACCTAAAAATAAAAAAAATTACAAGATTCTCCGTCACATCAAATATTGCAGCACATGCATGGACCATTAAATATGGATGAAAACAAAAACTAATTGCACAGTTTATTTGTAAATCTCACGATACAAATCTTTTAAGCCTAGTTACACTATGATTGGACAATGTTTGTCAAATAAAAATGGAAAGTGTTATAGTGTCAAAATCCAAAAACTTTTTAGATCTAAATAGGGCGCTAGTATCAAGTCCATTACGAGGTCATCTCTCTCTCAACATGCACAAGGATAAATATCACTTTATTGGTACTCTCTCCGTCCAGAAAAAAAATATATTGCTAGCATATATAAAAAAAGCATCTTACATGTAACTAAAATTATTTATTTAACAAATATCTATTTATAAAAATCAAATAATTGTTATCATCATGAGATATATTTTTATAGCTAGTATACCCATTTGTTGTTATAAATGTCAATATTTTTACCCATATATCTAGTAAAATTTTAGGCACTTTAACCAAAAATACACTTAATATTATTATTCTTTTTTGGACGGAGTTAGTAGTTCACAATGGCTACATTTGAATACTACTAGTAGGTGTACTCCCTACGCCCCCCCTTTTTTTAAAAAAAAACATCGCTTCTTGAGCACTCAAACAAATTCAAGAAATATATAAAATATACTAATATTTATGATGTTTAATAAATATCATTATATTAATCATAAAAACACATTTTTATAAATAATAAACCTATTTAATATAAATTTTAATACTATTTTCTAATCTAGTTAAAATTGAAATTGTTTGACTTCACAAGAAGCGATATTTCATTTTTATTGCAACGGAGGGAATAAATAAGGTTCACACTGTTATATGTAAGTTGCCAACGTGTTACACGCACATGGTTTTAACAAGAACCAGATTGAGAGAGAGGGAGAGAGAGAGAGAGAGAGAGAGAGAGAGAGAGAGAGAGAGAGAGAGAGAGAGAGAGAGAGAGAGAGAGAGAGAGGAGAGGTTGACTGAAACTGATGGTAACCGGAGGACGAAAGGCACATGCACGAGGCACCACAGGACACACACAAGTGACCGCGTAGACAGCCCTGGCTTAGCTAAACCACAAAAAAAAGACAAAAAAATGTATATATTCTTCCTTGGAATCTGCTATTAACAAAGAATGCATTTGTTGTATATGTTCAAAGAGATACGGGCCGGGCAATAATCAGCACCAACAACCCTAGCTTGTTTACTTTACTGAACACGCATGTACCCACCCTGCTACAGGAGTGTGCATGGGGATTTGATAAATATATAATGTGACGACAAGAGCCTGAGTTGGGTTTCAGAAGCGCATAAGTCATGACAGAAAATACTATTTCGCTGATTTATTGTGAGAAAAAAACACTGCTGAATGGCTAGCAGATTCGACTGACAAGGACAATGACACCAATGTTTTGTCAGATAACACGTATTTCCTCCATTTAATTGATTTTATTTATTTATTATTTCTATCAATTGACGTCTCTCTTTATACACACACATACACATACATATACTCCCTCTGTCTCATAACAGTAGACATCATGAAAGATACTAATGCTCAGGGTAAATGACCTTAGTACCACTAAGAATATTAGAGATATAAATATATTGAAAAAAAGAAAAAGGTGTATTTAGAGAAGAGAAAGATACACCCTCCGTACCTGTAAAGAAAGTCATTTTGGATAAGGTTTGGGTCAAATATTGAGAACATAAATCATGAATAACTTTTAAGTTGTTGAGTTTGAAAATGTAAAAACCGTATGAATAGAATTGTCTTGAAAAATACGTTCATAAAAAATTTACATATACCACTTTTTAATAAATAATTTTAAAAACAAGGAGTCAAAGTTAGACTTTGGAGATCGTGTCGTTGTCCTATATGACTTTCTTTACAGGAGGGAGTACATTGAGAAGTTGTAAAATGATAACTATTTATTTTGAGACAAAATTAAAGTTTGAAAGCTATAAGGTCAAGTATTTTAGGATGGAGGGAGTACATACACACATATAAATAATTATAAAGATAATAATGTAAAGTTGGTGTTTGAAGATTTATCAAGAAGAATATATACTTTTATAAGATACATGGTCCTTTTTCTCTTATTTTGGAAGTCACATTGATGAATAAAGAGTGAGTGATTTAGAAAAATGACATCCTCAAAAATGCTAGGCATATAAAAATTGAGAAGACCCATCACAAATGTTTTTTCTTCTCTTCTAGATGTTATGTCGTTTTTTCCATCAACATGGTATACAAGATAGAACATCAACAATTTTTTCTTTGAAAATATTAAAAAAATTCAGCAAACCCATTCCACATTGAAATTAAGGTAACATCCAGTTGAAGCCAAAATTCTCTCCGAATTAGTTTCTCGCAAATCTCATGTAAATAAACCTTTCACTATATATACAGACATTGTTATAATTAGAAGATGTTGTACTTACAAACCTTACATATTGTAAGAAACCAAATCCTAATATAAATTGTTACAACCCAACAATCTATTTCCCCATTTCCCATCAACATGCATATTGTAATTTATTATACTAATATGTAAAGCTAAAACAAACAAAGCCTTAGATTATTCATGATCATGTTTGCCTTGTGGGCCATGCGATTCATCTAGTAAAATCAATTAATTATATATCGGCGATTAATATTGGTTGGGTGTATATATAACTTATGCTGAGATATAGAATACAACTTCCTTCTTTTTCTAATAAAAGTATATACGTATATTATTGCAAAAGTGATAAATTCGAAGTTTTTTTGTATCTATTTGCCTGAGAACCCACTCACGGAATACTTCTTTGTTCCTTGAGCAACTGGATCTCATGGGTTGATTTCGCACGAGCCTTTTTGTCTCATCTCTTGGACGTACGCCGTACGGGCCTCGATGGCCACGCTTATGATTGTTAATCTTGCATCGTTGAAGTCACAAATAAATAATCTAGCTAATGGCGACGCTTTAGATAGGAGTTCTTATATGATATATAAAATAAATAAATAAACCATAATAAAAAAACACCTTTGTTTTGTTGACCGGACTTTGACTTTTTGTGGCGTGTTGGATTATATTATTATATATTATTACTTTATTATTACTCGCTGCTTTCTACATGCATGTTCACATATGCGAAAAGTACCACGCTTGGTTGAATGGTCGTCACCGATGATTGGCTAGCGCTATCCGAAGACACCAAAAGATACATATATATATAAAAAAAGGTTTACCTTTAAGTCACGGATAATTCGGGATAACACGATGATGGCATGGACATGAATAAATGGGTGAGATGATCTCAATGATTTGATTGGTGCAGGTGACCAAGGAGAGTTTTTCTGTGCAGGCAAATATATATGACATTCTAGTCCACAGATTGAGTGTTACTACTTATATATGAGCTTTTTAAATATTTTGTAAGGCTATACTGATTAAGTGTTATTTGTGCGCTCGGAGATTTTTAAATCTTTTTAAAGGGCATGTGTATCCTGATTATGCTGATCAGGCTATGAGTGTTTCAAGATCTTTATGTATCATCTCGATGTAACAATCTTAAAATTAATAAAGCTTTCCTTATCGAAAGAAATACGTATATATTTGAGGCCTTGAATGGGACAGCGAGATAGCTGGCTGTTGGTCTCTACTAGGATGCAACTTCGTATGGTATATGGAGAGACGGTACGTACGGTAACCTTGTCGACCCCAGAACACGCAAAACACTAGCTAATGGAATGGAGTAGAGGACACAACTAGCAAGTAGCGGGATGGACCATCCATCCATTTTTAGGCATATACACGTACATAGTGAAAGGTTTGAAGGCGACGTTGCTGGGCTACGCATATAAAAAGCTGATCATACAAATTGAGAGGACGACAAGGGACACCTAGTACTTTAATTTTGTGCAAAACTAGCATATATATATAAAAAAAAAACCTTCGACGACTCCACATATCTACATATATGTATGTAACTCCGATTCCCTCCGGCCAAAAAAAAAAGAAAAAAACTCGATGTTTTATTTGTAATACATGACACCAGCCTTATTAAGGTTCCTTAATTATGTACTTCGTCATTGAAAAACTAGAGTCAAATATCGTAAACTTTGACCAGCGTTATTAGCCAAGTATATGGATGTACGCACGTATAGTGTACAGAAGACGCGTCGATGTATATCTACGTTCATACTAATTGACATGGCATTTTAATTTTGGTCAACCTCAAGTACAACTATACATACAGCAAGTGCTACATGTACGTTGGGGCCAATAAAAGTCAGAGAAATACTACACATATTATTCTCACCAGAAGCATTAATTGTTACGTATGTACACAGCACTAGGAATTAATATAATGGTCGAAAAAATAGAATAAAAACGCATAACATGTACTACATCCATATATACATATATTAACCAGTATAATGCCCGTGCTAACGCCACGGTTTTCTCTAGGGAATGCTATAGTAATTTTTTTAGAGTTCTAATTTTGGGTAATTGTTTTTATCTATATACATTTTATGAATCATCAGTACATAAAGACATCTTTACATTTTCTCTAACTTTTTAATCAAATATTTGATATCTTTAGGGATGTTGTTGTAGCACTCGTTTGCACGACTCGCCAAAATTTCAGCCAATAACTTCATCCTTAGTGATCTTGATAGCTGTGAATGACAGATAATATTTTGTCAATATTTAATCGTTCATTGATGCAAATATAGTTGGAGACTGCATGTGCTTACATTATTTATCGGCGGCAATCTTACACCATCCCACAGCTTCATGAAATTGTATACGAAAAAGCCTCCCAAGTTCTTGTACAAGATCAGTTGTTTATTTGGCGTACAAATCTAAAATATTTGTTACAACTACAACAAACTTGAACCAAATGACAAGTGAGTACCAGTCTTTATGGTTTGATGTAACCTTTGTTACATATGAAGGGTATTCTCGCTGCCATGAAGATATACGGTGGTTCCTCCTTGATTTTGATAGTCCCATGGCGAGCATGAACATTCTAGCAATAGCTTGGAATGTAGTTGTATATGCCATATCTTGACTAAAACCAGACAAAGAAGTTTGTTCTTGTAGTGGATCCATAATACGAACAATTTTGTTCTGCATGTCTATTATGAATAAAATGTACAATCCATCCTGATAGTAGGGTAGTAGAATCTAAGACACATAAAGAGAATATTTGATTGGTAAGTACAAAAAATAATTAAATAAAGTATATAGTAAATAAAACTTAACTTATATTGCTACAGTCATTTATGTGATATTACATGCTAGGCCAACACTCAAGTACTTTTTTTCAATTTTTCTTGATATACTTTGTTAACAGGTCCACAACATCATGGATCTCGTCGAAACCTAGTTATTTCCTGTTGAATTTTTAGTAATTAGCAATCTTTGATGAATTATACTATTTTATAATTATAATTATTTATATATAACAACTTACAGCAAATTTAAGATCCATGAGGTGGTATTTTTGTTTCGTCAGCTTCATGTCTTGGTTCTTCGCGAGCATTCGAATACTCATATTAAATGATTCATGATTCAACTCTTTTTCCTCTTGTAAAATATTAATAATATTTCTATGACTCAAAAAAATTGGATGTGGTTCTGTACTTCATACCCACTCTTTGCTGAGAACACGAAAAAGGACAAAATTATTTATTGTGACCTTGCGATGTTTGAGCCCGCCTCGACGAGGCCTCATCTTTAGCAAGAATTTTGATAAATTTGGATTAGATTACAAAATTAGAAAAAACACCCAATTATTAAAAGCATACCTGTGACGTTGGTGATGTCGCTTAGCGCATCGCGTGTATGTCTAGGTGTAGACATTGAAGCCTCCAGAATGAAGAAAAAGGAACTGCAAAAGGGCATTCATGAATTTTATCATTCACAACCATTCAGATGTACATACATATCATCACCTATCTGAACCTATATCTAAAACCATAGAACCATTTAGATCAGAATACTGCTACTCGTTTGAGGATCTATCTGAACCTATATCTAAAACCATGGAACCATTTAGATCAGAATACTACTACTCGTTTGAGGTTGCCGTCAGGGACCTAATCAAGTCAAGAACAGCTAGTGACATGCAACAGAGGCAACACATAAGCATGGCACATACTTGCACGGGCACAAATAATGCACTTACAGGCAAATAAAGGAGAAGAGGGATCGGTCTGGGTAATAGACTAATGTGTCTGGGTATGGGGATTGCTTGGTCGAGAAGATCTCTGCCGTGTGTACGCTAATTCAATAATGCACTTACAGTCTGGTTCGAGAAGATCTCCGCCGTGTGTACGCTAATCAACTGGAATTCGCTTATCACCGTCTCCTTGCCGTCCGCCAACGGTGCCGGCGTCACAACTGGAATTCGCTGATCACCGTCTCCCTGCCGTCCACCGTGTCATTGTGGGTATTCGCTGATCAGACCGTCTCCCTACCGTCCGCCGACGGCGGGGGCGTCACAGGCAAAAAAAAATTCGCGCTTGAGGAAGGGAAACGTAGATTGATTAACCGTGATCGACCTGGTTATGGTGGAGATTAGTGGGCCGAATTAGTGGGCTGCGGTGGAGATGAGTTTATTGGGGCATGAGTTTGTCTGGTCTAACGGCCCAAAAAGTTTTCAATTATAGTGAAGATTACGACAAGTAGTGATGAAAAAAGTGACGTGGAGATGATGCACGGCTGCTCGGTGTAGAGGGGCAAATTCCTGAAATTTCACCCTCTGCGCTCTAAACTATATATAAAACGTTTTGATTTTTCTAAACATATTTCTTTTTACTATATATATATATATATAAACCTACTATGTGTCTAATTATCTAGTTAAATGTATATACAGCAAAAGCTATATATATATATAAAGATATTAATTAAAACGTCTTATTAATTTTAAAAAAACTGAGACAGAGTAGTAGTACTGTGGTGGTGGTGGTAGTACGTGGCATGCATATCCTAGATGTACGCCGCAATATTGCAAAGCAAATATGTACAAGGACGTGACATCCAAGGCACACCCGGGCGCTCCACCACACGACACAAGTCAGAAGAGACGGACACTGGCTGCATGCAGCTGGCCATCGTCGTCGACGATATGGCCTGGTGGTGTTCATCCATCGATCGAGGCTACCTAGCTAGCTAGCTGCTCCATATATATATCGATGTCCGATGGTACGACGGGTGTTCATGGCCGACACATGTATGCATGCATGATTCTCCGACGAGGGGATCAGGTCGATCGGAGGCGACGACGACGACGTACACGCCAGTCGGACGCCGCCGTAGGTTGGTTGACTTGTGGGAGGGGCCGGCCGGCTCTCTCCCGGGCCCCGGCCAGTGCAACCGGCACCTGCTGGTGGTGGTGTCCGTTTGTGACTAGTACATGCACCAGGCCATGCACATTTACATATGGCCGGCAACGACGGCGACGCGTACATATGTGGCATCATATGGCTTCGACTTAGACTGCTACTCTCCATCCACAAACATATAGGCATCACAATAACCACACAGGTTATGATGTCTCCATCCCAGTTTAGCCTAAGACATGTATAGATTGATGTCAACACCCAACAACATCCAAACTAGGTCCTAAGATGACATGTAACAGCCGTCTCAGCTCTCATGATTTTTTTCCCTCTTTAGTTAGGTCACTCTCAATACATGTTTCATGGGAGTGTCATGCACATTAAATAGGGTGCCACATAAGCAAAATTGCTGACTTGGCAGGGTCATTAAATGAAGGAGTTTCATCAGATGAGAGAGGAGTTTCATCCCCATGAAACTCATGTGGCTCGATTACCTAGTTTATAGTTTTGGTAACTGTGTCATGAAACTATGCATTGAGACTGGCCTTAGTTTTCCTCGAATGATGTATGCAATTAATAAGATTAGAGGTGCCAAGGATATAAATGAGAAAAAATGGGTGGTGTGGGGACGTACACTACAGAGATCGGAGTCACTACCTCTGGTATGTATACTTTAGATACATAGTGATTAAACTGATTAGTTAATTATGTAAATGTTGGTTTATCACACACACCAAATCTCTGTGGCATATATATATGCACAAATAGTTTCAACCGTGCCGTACCTGCTGCACTGGCAGCCATTTGGCCAAGTGCGCATTTTTTATTTTATTTTTTCTACAAGTAATCATCCAATGCAAAAGACCATGTCCCTGTCTACTATTTCGGTTTAGTGGTCGCCATTCATATACACGGGTGCATGAAATGGACTGCCGCTTGCTTCTACTTCCGTGTGTATGCATGTTGCTATAGTGCTTGGTTGACTGTGTATAAGCATTTTTTTTGGCTTGGTCGTCGACTACCTAAGAAGAAATCAGACCATGCGAGTGGATCCTTTATTTTTCCTATATGTCTATATATAACCAAATCAACCTTGTAAAACTTAACGTGCGCACAGGGCAACAAGTTACCAACATTTCCAGGTACGGTGGTTTGGCATACCAAACGCCCAATAATTTCAGTGAATGGAACAACATATATACCGTGATTCTTCCCAAATGGGTAAAAGGTGTGCTTTAGGGCCTGTTTGCTTCCCGCCACTCAAGTTGGCAAGATGGCAGGAAAAATAAACTAGTTGCTGTAGTCGCCGCCAAATCTTCGGCGAACCACGGCGCGACCGTTTGGCCAATGCGGCGTGCCACAGTTACGGTGCGACGAGCTACGGTGCGGTTTGGGCGTGAACCGAACAAGCCCTTAGTTCATTATCGGATTGTATGATATTCTCATTCCATTTCTTTCAGTAAAAGTCACCACAATCGACTCACACAAAGTAGCATAGACTAGACGTGAAGCCACGTGATATTTTCCTGATGCACTGGCATCAGGGGTGCACAAAACTTTTGTTACCAAGGGCCCTCAAACTTGTAAGCATGTGTCACATAGGGCCCTAAACTTTGAAAATGTATTATTGGTACCCTAAACTTGTTAAGTGGTACATATAAGTCTTTAACTTTGAAAATATATTTCTAGCTCCCTAAACTTGTTAAGTGGTATAACACAGGTCCATACTTGCCATGCAGTATATTTTTCGCTGACATGGGGTTGCTACGTGGCAAAAAAATATATGCACCAATCCCCCTGAAACCGTCATGGCAAGTATGGGCATGTATGGGAGTCACCGTCGTCATCGGCGCGGAAGACACCTCCACATAGAGGTACTCACCAACAGGAAGGACAACGAGGGAGCATCAGGGACTAGAGGGTGAGATGGCGTTGTGGTGCGTCGCAGAAAGCATGACCCTAGCCACAAGCGATGCTTCCATGCATGGCTCTAGTCATAGAGCTCACACGGACCCCGCTGGCCTCGACACATACTCTGCGTCAAATATAGCCTGTGGTGTACCACTTAACAATTCAGGGGCTAGAAATGTATTTTCAAAGTTTAGAGGTCTATGTATACCACTTAACAAGTTTAGGGGACGAAAATACATTTTTAAAGTTCAGAGGCCTATGTGACACACATTTACAAAGTTCGAGAGCTCCAGGTGCATTTAACTCTCATTTATGACAATTAAATTTGGTATTTTGCTTTAATGGCGCACCATCTTCACTTTGATGCTATAGCTTTGCCCTAGCACATGCCTAAGGAACTGTTGGGGGGCGCAAAGCAAGTGAACCCTATTAAGTTATGTTCCTCATAAAAGTTTTGTTTTGAGAGATTTCGCTATTTGTTGACATCTCTTTTACAACATATTGCATATCATAAAAGTTATGAAGGATGATACCTTAAGACATAATCCCTCCGTCCCAAATTAATTGTCGCTTTTGGTTTTCGTGCCACAAGTTTGATTCGATTTGTAGAAAATACGTGCAATATTTGTGTCTCCAAATAAATTTGTTAAAAAATTAAACTCAAAGATCTTTCCAATGATACTAATTATGTACCATAAATATTAATATTTTTTAATATATATTTAGTCAAAGTTGTTTATCGGGAAGCACAAACGACAATTATTTTGGGACGGATGGAATACGAAAATATGGCACCAAAAAATGCACGACTCGTACATGGTAGTCATAATATCTTAACCAAAACAAAATTTGGTGAAAACAAGTCATTAAAGTTGTGATGAGATAACATCGATCTATATATATATCTGACAAATTTGTAAAAAATGCACGACTCGTACATGGTAGTCATAATATCTTAACAAAAACAAAATTTGGTGAAAACAAGTCATTAAAGTTGTGATGAGATAACATCGATCTATATATATCTGACAAATTTGTAAGGAGAACAATAGGGAACAACACTTTATTTAGATATCATGCATGAGAGTACCTTGATGAACATGCCCCCCTACACATGCCAATGCAATTATGTACCTGGACGCTCGAAGCCAAAATGCAGATATGGCAAACAAAAATATTATTAAAAAATAGATAAAAAATAATTGACTAATTGTTATAGGCTCCTATTTGGCGTAGGCATCCCTCGGTTGCACCCTATAAAATGGCAGGCAGGAGGCGCAAAGCTTCTTCCATCCCATTCATTGCCACACACACACCCGCAGCAATATACACCATACCACTCCCAATGTGTTTCTGATTGTTAGTGCTATTTCATCCACTACACCAAGCCTTCTATATCTTTCCTTCATCCAATCATCCGTCAAGAGAAAGGCTAGCCCAACCGCTCATCATACAAACCAGTTGACGACGACGCCAACCATTTGCTGTTGGTTATTTGCTTGAACTGATCGGCGGTGAGTGATTTTGTTTTACCTTTTTTTTATGATTAATTATATATAAAGGGTTGTATGGTGCCATGCTTTCTTATAATATTCTTAACTTGTAAAGTTTAAACAATTATATGACATGAGTTTGCTCTAATCAAGAACATGTTACTGGCGTTGATTTTCTAACTCTGTTAGTTTATGTTATTCACGCGAGAGTTCTCGGTATAATTAATAGGCGTTATTTCATAAGCCGTAGTAGCAGTCGAAACAAATAGGCCGACTATATATACGTGCGGAGCTTTGATTTACTAATATATATAATTAAATGAGCTGCTGGGGATCATATTCCAGGAACGATCGTTATATTGGGAGATATAGACAAAGCCATAATGCATGTCTTTTAGCTTGTTCTGCATGAGGTTACAAAGAGCATCAGTGTCCTTTAGCTAGCTTTGCGTTGGAAGTTCAGAAAATAATTTTTTTTCCCTACAGATCTTTCACACACGGTACTGTGTTTTCCAGTTTTGTTTTGTTTTTTTAAAAAAAAACATGCATGGTATACGAGTATTATACATGAATCAGCCTGTACTATACTAGGACACATGTTGTGTTATAACAAGACATGGGACATGTCGTACCTGCAAACGTTTCTACCTCCGTCCAAGCCATGCATAGATACATGTGCAATCCGGCCCCACCGGTCGGTCTGTCAGTTAGGAACGGAGGAGACGAGACAAACGCACAGCGCACGCCGGGCCGGGCTCCACTAACGGGTTACAGACCCGACCCGACAACCGGATGAGACGGGACGGGTGGGGCAACCCAACCGGGGTCAAATCCCCCGTTCCGTCCGCTCTGATTTCGGGCTTTTTTGCACGGAACACCCCAAAAAGACCCGAAATCTCGCCGCCGGGCGCGGCACCACACCACCCGCCCCCGCCCGCCTCCGTGCTGTTGCTCCGTTCCGTTCATCTTCTCTCCTCCTTATAATCCTCTCCTCCTCCGCCCGTCGCTCGCCGCACCCGCCCGGCCTCCTCCTCCGCAGTCCCATGAGCCAAGCCGCGCCCGTGGCGAACCCTCCTCGCGCCGCGCCCGCGCCTGCCCATTCCGCCGCCGTCCTCACCGGCCACCGGGCCGCCTCTCCTGCCCCGCGGAGCCACGGCGTCCGCGTCGGCGTCGGCGTCGCGGAGCCACAGCCGCCCGCTGCTCCCCCCTCAGCTCCCCTCTGACGCCGGTGCCCGGTGTGCAGATCCGTCTGACCGCGCCGCTGCTGCTCCCGGTAAGCAGCCCTCCCCTTCCGATGACTGCCTGCCGACCGACTCTCGTTTCTGGCTGCTTGCTTCTTCTGTTTCGTCGGCTGCTGTGACTGTACGCAATCAAATTCAAATCTTTCTTCATATGGGCTGCTCATGGCGCCCGAAAGGCCGAAACTCCTCCCTCTCAATTAAAATCCTCGCTACTACTGGCTACTGCTACTGTGTATGTTTTCCGTACCTTTTCTCCTCCAAAAAATTCGGGATTTCCTCTCTTTTTTAAAAGCCACACACACACACACACAAGAAGAAACGCCGGTGGGTGTCGGCCGGACCCTCTAGAATTCCACGAGATGCTCAGCTCAGCCCTGGTTTCTGCTGATTCCCTTGGCGGTGAAAAAATAATTCCTCCAAGAATCTGTGGTGACCGAGGCTACTAAAAAGGGCTCCTGCGTTTTGCTATCGCAGGTTGACTCGCGCGCTGATTCGCCCCCCATGGCGGATTGCCGGCACAAATTCACCGCATATATTCGTTCTTTCCTCCTTGCCTTGCCTCTTTCGTGCTACCTCCCTTTTTTTTTAAGAACAGGTATAAACAAAACAGCAGCCTTCCCAGAGATCGTTCGGTCTCTAGCAGTCTAGCTCGCACCTGGACTCAACAGTCAAAGCACACATGTTTCTATCCCTCTGCGGCAATGCTTGCACAGTGAGCTCCGTGGATTTGCTTCCGTTTTTAGCTAGTACCAGGTGCAGCGAGCCGTGCGGCAATTACTCTGCGCTCCATCCGTCCATGGTGGATTCCTGTTCGGTCCGCCCGAGAAGGGTGCTCCCTGCCCATGCCTTTCTGGGCATCTCTTCAATTGGCTCTTGTTCGCTCTCCACAGCACCATGTTCTTTCTGCTCTTAGTCCCTTAGGGACCCTACTTAAATATTCCAGCTAAACAGCCACCACTATGTGTTTTTCTTCTTCTTTTTGTGAAACCAAAAAAACCATCCCTATGATTGGTCCAGTATTTCACGAAAGAAATCATATTTGTAAGACTGATGTGTAAAGGGCAGGCCGTGCTAGAGTGGTCACTGCACTGGTAGGTTGTATTGCTAGTCTGAGCACCGAGAGAGTGGTTGGTTGACCGTTATGGCAATTTCCCCATTACTCGAAAAAAAAGTTGTGCTGTTGTGAACTTTAAGCTTGCAAATTTCCACTCATCATCTGCCTTTGTTGCTATCTTCATGTCTGTTTCTTTAGGATACTGCTTTATCCTTCGTATAATTGTATTGTCAAACCCTGGCACCCACCGGAATCATATAGCCTGGATAGCCAGCAAGCTGCTCTCTCCGTCTCCTGTCAGTATGTATTCAGCTTTTAGAGGTTTGTCTCATGTTGCGATTCTTGTGCCTAGTCGAATCTCGATCTAGTAAAAAGGTTGATGAAATACCTTTACTTTATTTGGATTCTGACGGATTACATTAGTATAGGCTGTGTCGGAAAGTAAAGCCTAACTATACCATTTTTCTGTCAATATTGTTTCTACAGGTGGTTTGCAAAGTAGCCCTATTTTTTTGGTTGTTGGCTTTAGTAGGTGTAGAGTATACTACTTTTGTTTTTTTGGCTTTTACTCCCTTTTCTTCTGTGCTATCCATGCTTGCAATGTTCGTTTCATTCCAAGGTTAATGAGATTTAGTGTTCTCATGTCTGCAGTAGAGTTCTGCACCCTTAAATAGTTTCCTTGTATTCTGCCCATAGACTTCCCATTCCCAACTGTGTGCAGCAGTTTTGGTTTTCAGCTCGGTTAGTGGTTGCAAACTGCAGTATTTTTCTATACATTCTATCTTCTAACTTCCAAGTATTCATAGCAACATTGAGTTCGGCGCTGTGCAGTTAAATAAAATAGCCCAAAATTTCAATTGTTGTATTCCATCTTACAAATTTGATTGGTTGTTTGTCATCCAACTTACAAATCAGGTGATAAATCCAAGATTCTTCCAGTAAAGATGCCGATCTGTAGCTGTGAAGAAACTATCCATGAGTTTGAGATGCTAACACGCGATGCTGGGCGTGTACAGAAGGATACACTGAAAAAGATCCTTGAGTTGAATGCTGATGCTGAATATCTGAAGAAGTTCGGCCTCAATGGCAGGACTGATGTAGAGAGCTACAAATCCTGCATCCCGTTGTGTGTGCACAGTGATCTTGAGCCATACATCCATAGGATCGCTGATGGTGATAGCTCTCCACTCCTCACTGGGAAGCCCGTCACCTCCCTTTCCCTCAGGTAATTACAGTGCTTGAAAAATGTGTCATCTTATTGTTTATATTGGTTTATGGATGTCGGTGTTTGTAACTTGATGTTCTTTCTTTGGATCCAGTTCCGGAACAACACAGGGCAAGCCCAAGTTCTTGCCATTTACTGATGAATTGCTTGAGACCACACTTCAAATATTCCAGACTTCATATGCATTTAGGAACCGGTAAGCATCTTCATTATGTTACATTTTTTGCAACTAATGCTCATACTTTTGAATGAGCTGGGTTTTATCTGACCACGTGCAACATAAATTTTCTCTATAATAAGGCTCTAATGGTGCATGTGATTAAACAGTTGATTGGTTTTGGATTTCTTACATCCTAGATTTTAAAACAGTATTTATTTATTTATTTACAGTAAGTATCCAATAGGAAGAGGAAAAGCGTTGCAGTTTATCTATGGTAGCAAGCAAGTGGTAACAAAAGGTGGCATCCTTGCCACAACTGCAACGACAAACTTGTACCGGAGGGCACGTTACAAGGAAGGGATGAAGGATATCCAGTCTCAATGCTGCAGCCCTGATGAAGTTGTTTTTGGCCCTGACTTCAATCAGTCCTTGTATTGTCACTTGCTCTGTGGGCTAATATACTCTGACGAGGTCCATCAGGTGTTCTCGCCATTTGCTCACAGCTTAGTCCATGCATTTCAAACATTTGAGGAGGTTTGGGAAGATCTATGTGCTGACATAAGAGGTGGTGTCCTCTCAGAGAAAGTTACAGTGCCATCTATTCGTGAAGCTGTTACAAAAATCCTGAAGCCCAACCCTGAGCTTGCTGACTTGATCTATAAGAAGTGCATGGGCTTGAGCAACTGGTATGGTGTAATTCCAGCGCTCTGGCCAAATGCAAAGTATGTCTATGGTATCATGACAGGTTCCATGGAGCCATACCTAAAAAAGTTGAGGCACTATGCTGGGCACTTGCCTCTGATAAGTGCAGATTACGGTGCATCTGAAGGATGGGTTGGTGCTAATATAAACCCCACACTACCACCTGAACAGGTGACATACGCTGTTCTCCCCCAGACCGGTTATTTTGAGTTCATTCGTTTGGAGAAACCCGAAGGTGAGGAGACGGAGAATAGTGCCTCCATTCATTACATAGAATCAGAACCAGTTGGCCTGACCGAAGTTGAGGTCGGAAAAATCTATGAAGTTGTGATAACTACCTTTGGAGGTACATTCCTTCTCTGTTACTGTACCATTCTGAATTGTTATTACCTATAGCAAAGTACAGAATTCATGGTAGTTTTATCTTCTATTTCTGCCTCAGTCACCTGATTCAGATATGTTACCTTATATCATTTCAGAAGTATAATTATGATGCATGATGGTTTACGCTATTTATATTTTTTTCAATGAAAAGCATTTTTGAACAGAACCAAAAAAGCACACAGTTGGGGTGCATACATCAAAGTTATGTTTTAAGCACATGGAGTAATTATTGCTTGTATTTGTGGTCCACTCCCTGCAGCCTATCCATTAATGTTTGGTTCATATTGTATTAGGTAGCCATAGCTGCACAATGTTTTGATGTTATTAGAGTCACCAAACACATCTTTATCCTTTTATTATCCCAGATGGTTAGTTCTAACGCATATGTCACAAGCAATTTTAGATACATCTACATTTGGATATTGTAAATCTTAGACACAAATGATTTGAATACAAAAGCTTTGCCTATTAAGTTGATGGAAAAATGTACCATATCTCTGAGTACTTTTACAATCCCGGTTTCATTCTGTTGCTGTAGGTCTATATCGCTACCGGCTAGGAGATATTGTGAAGGTAGCAGGCTTCCACAACTCAACACCCGAGCTCCGGTTCATCTGCCGCAGAAGCCTAGTCCTGAGCATCAACATCGACAAGAACACCGAGAAAGACCTCCAGCTGGCTGTTGAGGAGGCAGCAAAGCTCTTGGATGCAGAGAAGCTGGAAATTGTGGATTTCACTAGCTTTGTGGAGAAGTCAAGTGACCCTGGTCGCTATGTCATCTTCTGGGAGCTGAGCTCCGATGCAAGTGAGGATGTGTTACGAAGCTGCGCAAATTGCTTGGACCTAGCCTTTGTTGATGCAGGATATATGGGTTCAAGGAAGATCAAAGCCATTGGCCCACTTGAGCTACGGATTCTGAAAAAGGGAACCTTCAAGGAGATTCTAGATCACTTCCTGAGCCTTGGTGGCGCCGTGAGTCAGTTCAAGACACCTCGATTCGTCAGTCCGTTGAATGTCAAGGTTCTGCAGATACTAAATAGGAACACCACCGGAAGTTACTTCAGTACCGCCTATGGGCTCTGATAAATAAGAAATGCTGCTAGTTGTTCCTTGTAATTATCTTTTTTCACTGTTCTGTTCTAGTCTCCAGATAAAGAAAACAAACTGTCTTAGTCTCTTGCTGTAAAACTCATATTCTAGTGCTGCTGGTTGCTAGAATATCTGTAAATCCAAATGCAGTTGTAGCAAGAGGTATCAGAAAAGTGAAGCTGCTGCTCCCTCTGCCTGTGTTCTGATTTCTGTGCACAGCAAACATATGCATTCAGTCTCCACTCCAGACCCCAGAGCACACACAGCCAAAACATTTCTGCCCAGCTGGCTATGTCGTCTTGGAGTCTTTACTTGAACAAGCAGTTCTGCAGATTTCGTGTATCAATCGTAACATGGGTAGGTAAGCGCTGCTTTATTTCGTCGCTGCACTGTTCCTTTACTCTTTAACACTTTGTGGGCTACTGGGATGTAGCTGGGAATCATTCTGTGAAGGTTGCAATCATCCAACAATTGTTGTTGGTAGCCATAACAGAGTCAGCGACACCAAGGTAAAGCACTGATTACAGGGAAAAGATTGAAAAGAGCAGTGGTCCACGAGACATGTGACAGTAGAAGTCATCATGCACCTATCTTGTTTGATTAGCTGACAGTTTCAGCACACTGCAATTGCCAATCATACACATAGTGTCCCTGAGTATAATACTACTAGTGCTAATCTCTGACTTGTCCTTCAATCAGTTTTATACATACATAGAAACTGACAGAACATACATAAATATGTAATAATCAAGCACATATAGAACGTGGGGAAAATAGCACTCAGAAATTTAAATACACAAGTCGCTGCCAACGTTAACACTTAACCGGATACTTGCCCCCCTGTCTTGGCAGTTGGCACAGAGGCTGCAAGAGAAAGAAGATCACAGGGTGTAGTTGACGTCGATGAAGCTGAGGATCTGGTGCACGGCGCCGGCGATGTCCTCCGCCGAGTATCTTGCCTCGCCGACGATCTATCACATCGCAGCAACTTATTCAATTTTAATCCTGATGAAGCTGAAGAAATTTATACCTTTATTACCTTAACGTTGAAGGAGTAGAGGACGGTCTGCTCGATGGTGGTGATGTTGGTGTGCAGGATGGACATCTGCATGTCCTCCAGCGCGGCGATGGTCTTGATCAGTTGCCCTGGCCGGCGGCGTGACAGGATCTTGATCATGGCGTCGGCGCCCAGCGCCCGCACCTCGATGTCCGCCAGGCACGACTTGTTCTCGGCCACCTCCTCCCGGAGCCCGCCGCCGGCGTCGACGACGGCGCCTCCTGCCGCTTCCAGGTCCAGTATTATCTTGGCGTCGCCGCCGCCAGACGCCACCGGGAAAGGGTGGCTCGGAGGGAAGAACTGCGGCGGCGGCGGCACCTGTGGCTGAGTAGTGGACGTTATTGGCGCGCCGCCTGGCACTGCTGCGTCCACCACCGGCGGTGGCCGTGGCGCGTCGCCGGACCCGCCGTACAGGCGCCGCCGCTTCTGCGACTCCAGGCACTGGATCAGCTGCTCCAGCTCCCTGATGAACTCGATGGCGCCTCCTATGATCGATGCTTGGTCTCCCTGCACCCAGCATATGTGTACGTGTCACGTGTCAGGTAGTTATAGCGTGTCTGTAATTTTCCCCTCAAGTGTGACCAGTATTCCCGACTGGACTTTTGTCGTATCTGACAGTGAAAATCAGCAAATTAACTGAAAATTATCTATTTTGCTTCATCCCGTAGATCTTTTACCGTGGCATGTCCGATAGCGGAGTTCAAGTTCAGTGCGCTGTATGTATGTACGTTGAAGAATTGATTTATGTTAAATTTCAGTTCCAGATTAGCTGGGTTTGAGTATGGCATGTAAATTGAAACATTTTAGCGACACGAATTCCAGACTTTGTTCATTTTAATATGTTTGTATTGTAAAACCTATTAGATTTGTCCGTATTGTATTTGGATAATTCTATACTTATATGTTGGCATCATGTTAATATATTTGTGGCAAAATATTCAGTGCAAACACATCTTCGGTGCAATTCATGAAAATCACATTAAAACAATTAGGAGTTTTTTTAAAAAAATGAAAACTTTGCACACCGATAGTGCATCTAGAGATACACATTTTCACAAATTTTGAGATTCAAACTCATTTTACACAAATTCATATGAAAATAACAAATTTCACTTGCATATGCACTGGAGGACAAAACTTCTAGATTTTTGTCCGCTAATGTATATGCAAGTGAAATTTGTTATTTTCATATGAATTTGTACAAGTTTGAATCCCAAATTTTGTGACAATGTATATCTTTAGATGCACTATCGGTGTGCAAAGTTTCAAATTTTTTGAAAACTCCTAAGTATGATTTTGTAAATGGTTTTCACGATTACACTGAGTATACAACTAGGACATGACACATTTGGGTTAAATGCGTAATTATATGGAAAGTTGCTGTGCAATGGTGATCAAGTTTTTTGGTGCGAGGATGACAAGTAATTTACATGTACAAACTTTGTGCCTTTTGTGTTTTATATGCCCATGCAACCTCAACCTCTGTATCTATAAAGAAAATCGTTTTAGATAAAGTTTGAGTTAAACATTGGGAATATAAATTATGAATAACTTTTAAGTTGTTGAGTTTAAAAATATAAAAATCATATGAATAGATTTGTCTCGAAAAATACTTTCATAAAAATATACATATACCATTTTTTATAAATATTTTTTAGAAAAACAAAGAGTCAAAGTTAGACTTTAGAAACCGTGTCACTATCCTAAACGACTTTTTTATAGGTATGGAGTGAGTATCCTTTAACGAAGGTCTTTTAAAAAAATTAACATTAATATATTTTATTTTCTGAAATATATGAAAAAAATCATGTGTAGATTTGCCTTGACCATAATCTCATATATTTATTGCACAATTTGCATCTCTGAGACCATGACTAGCCAACAGTGACGACGAATCTAGAAAAAAATTTAGGAGAGGCTTCTGCTACCTTAAGATAACTTTAGCTCCTTCTCTAAAAAGCATCAATGATAAAAAATTGTTGGAGAGGCTAATTAAGGGGAGGCTACGTGGGTTCTACGGTCGTAGGGGGGCTGGAGCCCCACCAGCCCCACCGTTAGCTCCGTCGCTGCTAGCCAACATCGTCGTCGAACAACCTGATTTTTTAGTTGCTCCTTATATTACTTCACAATATTTTTTATCGTGGGTAGGTCCTTACCACAAAGACCATAAGAAAAACATGGTGCATACGTTAGTGATTGACAAACATAAAAATGTCTCAAATCTCAAGACTCTAACCAAGTTAATTCGTGCTCTCCCTCTCTAACTTTGACCAAGTTAACAAAATAAAAAATGATCCATGAACATATACACCAATAGGTTGGTTTTACATAATATAAAAAATAGGTTAGTTTTACTGAATCCATCATGGTATCTTAATACTATATTTATTTGGTATAATAGTGTTAAGATAAACAAATTTTTCTTAAATTTCAAACGAAGGGTCCACCTACCTACCTAAACCTGCCACAGCCATGCATGACCACCATTTTTTTTTTGAAAGAAATGCATGACCACCATATCCAAGTCAAGCTTCTCAAAAATTATTTTTGAAACGAGGTTTCTCAAATTTTATAAGAAAACATTGGAAAAAACATGGAGGGCTCAGTTTCCTTAAATGAAGGTCAGAAGGTGACATAGGTAATGTCAACCTCCACGTATGTGGCCTTTATGTATAATGACCCTCTTGTTGCACTACTCACATGAAGGTGCTATAAATTGTAAGCACTTTGACATTTTTTTTAGATTTTTTTTCATGCAATAATGTATGAGAGCTATCTAATCTAAGATCCCAACATTGTTGTTCACCTGATTTGCTTCACCATGGTCTATATGCTTCAAGTGAATTCGACTTTTACCTCCTACCTCTCCCACCTTTGTCATCCCAGCAGCAGCATACATCCATCCTTGGTAACCCAAACCCTAAAATCTAAGCCCTAACATCGCTGCAATTATTGTGACATGGTGGCAACCTACAACCGATACAACCAACATGCATGGTTCACACTTTGTTCACATTCGAATGCTTAATATCTTGCCAATTTCAGGTATATGGATCAGTATAGGACAGGCATGCCACTTAGGTTCGCTCCCCTAGTTCCTTAAGGCCTCTCTTTAGAATGCGCACGAACTTCACCCAAAGGTGCATGGGGTAGGAGCACATGAATTCCCCTGAGGTCAGATTTAACTTTCCCATTCCCAAAGGCGGCATCAAATTTGTTGAAACCACAGCGTTGTTGGATCGGAGGATCGTGTAAGATGAGGACATGAGGTTGAAATGTGTGTGCAAGAGTGCAGCAAAGAAGAGAGTGTGTAGCATATGTAGAGTGAGTGAGTGTGTGAACGTACCCTCTGGACGTAGGATCCTGGCATGAGTGACCTGAGGACCCTGAGGTACTCGTTCATCTGGCGCCGGCGGTTGCGCTCGACGGCGATGTGCGTCATCCGCTGGCTCTCCACCTCCTCGCTGGTCTTCACCGTGCGCGGGCGCTTCCGCCGGCCGCTCTTCCCCTGCTGCTGGTCCCCGGCGCCCTTATTCTCCGCGCGGCCGTGATCGCCCTGCTGCACCAGCGTGGTGCTCTCGGAGACGCCGCCGACGCCGCCGCCGGCTCCTCCGTCCTGATCGGCCGTCGTCGTCTTGCTGCCCGCCGCCTCAGGATTCGCGTGGCGCTGGGGGAGGGTCGTCGCCGGCAGAGACTGGAACCTGAAGAAGTATCCGTCGTCGTCGTCGTCGTCGTCGATGTCGTCCGCGTCCTCTCCCGGGCCGGCGGACGCGGCGGGCTGGTTGAGCGCGAGCTTGGGGCCGAAGTCGGCGAACTGCAGGACGTCGGAGAAGCTGAGCTTGTCGAACGACACCGCCTGCTGGCTCTGCGTCGTCGGCGGTGCTGGTGCGGCAGGCGGCGCGTGCACGTGGTTGTGGCCAAGCATGTAGTCGACCATCGTCTCGGCCCCGCCGGCGTGCTGCTGGTGCTGGTCTTCCGGCGGCGCCGCGAAGCTGTCGAGGTGACTCCCCTGCTGCTGCGGACGGAACGGAAGCGCGCGCCATTTGCAAACAAGTTAAGGATTATACGTATGATCAGAGATCTCATCAACCTTTGAGTAGATATATAGATAGAGAAGTAGTAGAAAGTTCAAATTTCAGAGGTGTGAAAACATGCATGTGTGGCGCGCGAGCGCATGCTGGGATGCATATACCTCTTTGTCCATGATATGATGATCAGGTCGAGGAGCAGAGCAGCGTAGTAGGTGCTTTGAATTTGATGAACTCACGATGGACACATGCATGCAGATGCAGGTAGCTAGGCAGGTTCACAGGCGGTGCGTGTGCATGGCCGATCGAGGCAGGGGCAGGGGCAGGGGCAGGGGCAGCAGCTAAATAACACAAGAAGAAGCGAAAGAACGCCTCAGCAGCGATCAGTCACTGATCGCCATGCTTCATGCATGCATGTTCTGCACTTTGATAGCGCGCTAGGATGGTTTGCAGGAACGACACGAGAGGTAGGGCGGGCCGGCCGGGGACTGGAGAGGGAATACGAAGCTACGTACTAGCTGATGATTAATTAATCAAGGAGATAAACTAGCTTGTCGATCGTGTTTGAGCTAGCATGCATGGCGGACAGGGAGGGAGGGAGGGAGAGAGAGAGAGAGAGAGAGAGAGAGAGAGAGAGAGAGAGAGAGAGAGAGAGAGAGAGAGAGAGAGAGAGAGGAGCGAGGCTAGCTGAGCTCTTGATGGTGGTGGCGTGCGTGCGTAGGACGATCGATCGAGGCTGATGAATTCGGCCACCGCGCGCGCGCGGTGGCCGCCTCTAAGAGAAGTGTCCGCTTCCGCTCCGGCCGGTGAGAGTTATGTTGTTCACATGCGCGACGCTCCCCGCCTCTGCTTTTCTTCGACTCCATCGGCGCGGCGGTCGTCTAATTAGCTTCCTCTCTCTCTCTCTCTCTCTCTCTCTCTCTCTCTCCGCCGCCGACGACGCGTCTTGGATGGATGATATGATCGTCACGGGCGGGCGCCTCTTCTTTTTCTCGCTTTTCTTCTAGCTTTCTCTCTCGGCCGGCATGAGATGCATGGGTGCAGATTTTATAAAAAGGTCGCCGACACCGCCCGTGATAATTCTCTCCCCTCTCTGCTCTGCGCTCGGCGGGATGGATGATCAGATCCGAATAGGAGACGGAGGCGACATGACGTCATGCGACTTACCCCAGGTGGGCTGCCTCTCAAGCAAGGTGCAAGGCCCAGTTTTATGGTGGCCCAGATATCGATTCGAATGGACGAACGTACGGGCTTCTCTGTAGACGTGGGCCTCGTGCTCGTTCCGCGGATTCATGGGCTCTAACGGTTGCAAGCGGGCCCGTGTTAGATGGAATCCGCGCAGTGCCTTCGGCTCACTCTTGCAGGCAGCTTACGGCCTCATTGGCGCATCCCTTTGCGCCGACAAGGAAAAAGAAAAAATCTATTCCTTTTTTTTTGAACAAAAAATTACTGACGACAACTCATGTCCAAAGGTCCTTTTCTCAGTCTCTGCAAAACTCAATAATTCTTTTTTATTTTCTAAAAAATATCTCAACGCTGAAATTAGAAGAATTGAACGCTATTCTACACCCTAGGTGTAGAATATTATTCTACACCGCAAGTCAAATTTGAGTTGAAAAAAATACTGAGCAATACTGGAGAACCTTCAGTATCATCCCGTACAACACTCAGAACTATGAAATATTGAACAATACTAAAATATGAATACTGAATTTTGCTCAGTATAACAGTTCGATGTAGAATAGTATTATACACCTAGGGTGTAGAATAACACTTGTGTGTGTGTGTGTATATATATATATATATATATATATATATATATATATATATATATATATATATATATATAGACACACACAAGTGCTATTCTACAAAACGAGTTGGAGAGCAGCAAGCCCCATTCCATCTCATCAGCAAAATATGTAGCTCAAACGTGCCTAAAGGTAGGTTCCAACTTCCAACATGCATGTAATCATTTTCAAATAACATATTTTTGTATGTTGAAAAAAATTAATGCTGCACATCTATATATATATGCATTGTTGCGAAAGTTGAGATTGAAACTTGCTTTAGCAAAAACCATGCAAAAAATAACAAAATTGGAATGCATGTGTACTAAAAAGATGAAATTATTAGGAGTTTGTGTCTTGTAGTGCACATATACTTGCACATTATTTTGGGTGAATTTTATAAATTGAGTTCGAATCTCAACTTTGGAACAGATTACTATACACATTGGATGTACTATGAACGTGTATCATCTCAAACTAGCTTGGTCAAACAATAAAAGTATGTTTGGAAAAAAAAATGTATGCTTACACCTATCTTTAGGTTTACACTACATTTCTATCCATCCATCTGAACCCACTTATTATACTCCCCCTTAAAAAAACCCATCGATTGAGCCGGCCCGCGGCTAAGGCCCTGTTTAGATTGGAGGTGAAAAATTTTTGGGTGTCACATCGGATGTGTCGGAAGGATGTCAGAAGAGGTTTTTAAAAACTAATAAAAAAACAAATTACGTCGCTCGTCTAGAAACTGCAAGACAAATCTATTAAGCATAATTAATCTGTCATTAGCACATGTGGGTTACTGTAGCACTTAAGGCTAATCATGGGCTCTAGGCTTAAAAGATTCGTCTCGCGTTTTTTAACCAAACTATGTAATTAGTTTATTTTTTTATCTACATTTAATGTTTTATGTATGTGTCCAAAGATTCGATGGGATGGATGAAAATTTTTTAGGTGGGGAACTAAACAGGGCCTAAGGACAGGTAGTTGGCGAGTCTATCTATTGTTAGACATGTATACTCCTCCTCCTGCAGTTGACCCTACTGCTGGCTGGTAGGTACTGTAGTACGGTATTTGTACTCACTCGGTCTAAAAAAGAATGTTAAGTTTAATCAAATCTATAAAAGTACTAACATTTTTTTATCCTAAATAAATACTATGTTATGAATATAGTTAATAATATTTTCTCTAAATTTAGTTAAGCTTAACAAAGTTTTATTCAATACTAAACCTAAATTTACATTGACACGCGGCAATATTTCATTAGCTCTGAATTAAACGTACAGACACTAAGGCCTTGTTTAGTTTCCAAAAAATTTTACAAAATTATTCAGATTCCCCGTCACATCAAATCTTTAGATGCATGTATGAAATATTAAATATAGACGAAAATAAAAACTAATTGCACAGTTTGGTCGGAATTGATGAGACGAATCTTTTAAGTCTAGTTAATCCATGATTGGATAATATTTGTCAAATACAAATAAAAGTGGTACTATTTATATTTTATAAAAAATTTTTTGAACTAAACCAGGCCTAATAACATGCGCCACTTCAGCTGAGCCTCTGAGTCTCTGACCATGAAGAAAAAGCACATGCATTTAGCATCATGCCATACGACAGCGGTGTTGACTCCTCCATGCGCCGCGGGCCGGTGCTGGTGATGGGACAACAAACGGTTTTCAGGTGATGCAGCATGCAGGAATACAATACAGCTGGACAACTTGGGCCTTGTTTACTTCCGAAAAGTGAAAAGTTTTTGCTATCGTAGCATTTTTGTTTGTTAAGATTTCGTCTCGTGATTTATAACTAAACTGTGTAATTAATTTTTGTTTTTATTTATATTTAATGTTTCATGTATGTGCCATAAGATTCGATGTGACGGGGAATCTTGAAAACTTTTTGGTTTTCAGGGTGAACTAAACAGAGCCTTGCTGTGGAGGAGAATCTCGTGTGGAATGCGCGCATGCATGACACAATGATATACTTCCTCGAGATATGTAATTCTAGATATCATAAGGCCTTGTTTAGTTATCAACAAAATTTGCAATTTTTCGTCACATCAAATCTTGCGGCACATGAAATATTAAATATAAATAAAAATAATAACTAATTTACACAGTTTACATATAATTTATGAGACAAATCTTTGAAACCTAATTAGTTTATGATTGGACAATATTTATTAAATACTACTATTTCTACTTTATAAAAAATTGTGGAAGTAAACAAGGTCTAAATATTTGTCTAGATTTTTCATCAGAAAAAATGTAGTATCATATATATATATATATATATATATATATATATATACTTTCATGGTTGTCTGTCTCTCTGTGTAGTGGTTGACGATGGATGCATGGGTCACGCGGCAGCAGTTTTTGTTTGATAATGCAGGTTTAGGTGGGGTCGCGCTTGTGTGATGTCTCCTTGTCCCTGCTAGCCTTGCTGGCTTCCTGCAGATCAGAATCAGATCGGACGGACGGGAACCGAGTTTGGTGGCGTTGCTTCGCTGTTTCCCGCCAGGCATGACATGACAGTGACACGCACAGCTAGCGCCACCGAGCACAAAACTGCGTGCAGTGCAGTAGTACCCTCTCCCGTTCTAAAATATATATAATTCTAAGTTCCAATTTTTTCTTAATTTTAACTAATGAGTTTATAAAAAAACAGTATCAACAAAATATCTCTAAAGGATTTTATTAATAATGTACCATAAATATTGTTATTTTTATTTTTATAGACTTAGCTAAAATTTAAAAAAAAACATGCGTGTACCGAACTTGTTCCCAAAGACTAGCTAGAAATGAAGTTTTCGACAGGTTCACGATGATTTATTTCAGCTTGGTGTGGCATATATATTACAAGGAAAAAATGATGTTAGCATGCACCAAATAAATGAGAGCCTTCGTTCTGTCTCACTCACATGAGTCGCTCTCTTTTGTTTTCCGCGCGCGTCCCTGTGTCGTGTCGTATATAGTCGCGCTCCATTGTCCTTGTCGATGGCGTGGTTCTCTTGTTATTTGGCTTTATTAGGTTCGGCGCGCGTGTGAGGTGTGCATGAGCCGGCCTATATATATGGTTGTTATATTTGGAGTTGTTTATATTCTTGGTGCTTCTAATTGTGTGGCTATGGGAGAGTACAGCATGCATGAACTAAGATTAATACCGTTCATTTATCTCATCAGCTGTACTTTTTCTGCCAGGCAAAATCAGCCAACAATAATTTCAATTATGACTTTTCAGATCAGCAAAGTACAATATAATTCGGTGTACAATATTTATAGGCCTCGTCGGTCCGCTAGGGCCATTAATTCAATCAACAATATATACTACTAGCTGGAACCCCACGCCCACGCAGTTGCAAGCAAGTAAACATATAAATGTAGCATGAGAAGGCACAAAAAATACATAGGAGGAGAGGGTGAAGGGGCAGCATGGTAGGGTCGGCAGCGTCGTGCGCGAGCAGCGGCAACGTCCCAACCTCTAGGTCGCTCGGTAACGCGGGCTGGTCGGGGACGACACTGGAGGGTGGGGGTAGCGGCGGGTGACTGACGCTCTGACGGAGTTCCAGAATTCAACGGATAAGAGAAGCTGGTGACGTGGCCTCTCCAGGGAGTAGTAATTGGTGTAAAAAATAAAGGTAAAGGTAGATAGATATATATGCACACGTTGATGGCGTGCCTGGCTTAAATTAGAGTTGTGGATCGAATCTGGATTACCCGACCCGGCCCATGCACTTCTCACTCTCTTTTAATTAGGAGTAGCTAGCTAGTGTGATACAGTATATAATTAGCTTATTTAGTCAGCTTCATCTGGTGGTGGTTGACGACTAAAATGTCGTGTTCCTAGCTACCTTCCTTCTCATTGCAGCATCCACGTTATATTATTACCAGACTGCAGACGAATATCGGTCGGTCGGGTCGGATGCACATGGAATAATCTGACAATAATATAACTCCTCATTAATTTTATTAATTAAACAACATGGTAGGAGCAGAATTGAAGCAGACCGCATGCATGCATAACTACATACTTCCTACTCCTATACTACGTATATGTACATACATACCCACTCGTCTGCCATGTCGTTGACATATATGCATGCATGATCGCTAGCTAGTAGTTGGGCAATGCATGCATACGTAAGAAGAATACGGAATTAATTATTTTAAAACTGACCAGGTCCAGGAGACGACGATGCATATGCACGCTTGACCATGCATGGGCCACGTCGATTCGATCCATTGGGAAAAAAAAACCCAATCCAACCAGCAGTACATTGGGTGGACTCGAGCTCTCTATATAATCATTATTTTCCGATCCCATATCTCAATCCAACACCTACAGCTATGAGAAAAATAACCACTACATTTTTTATCCTTTCGGTGAATTAATGTAAACCAAAAGTTTTGCCCCTGCATTTTTTTTTCTTATATCTGTTCCTAGCGTATGATCATGGCTTGCTGGGGGTAGATGATGATAACCCCTGTTTACTGCGGCGCTTATTATTACAACAAGGCAGACGAAGATATAAACATTTGTGCTATCATCACTAGGCCGTAGGGCAGGCCTAACTTTCCAAGACAATGCACATGCACCTCTCACATCAACATCCAATAATCAATTAATTAATTATTCGATCCCAACTCCCTCTCCCTTCATGGCTTCATACATGATTTTCATCATACATATACCATTAATAATTAATTCCATCGTTCAGCCAGCAGTTTATCGTATTCATGTGACAACACAAAGTCTTTGGTTGGTGGGAAATACAAATTTGTGAAGCAGTATTTTTATTGTTTTTTTTTCTTTACTTGAAGCAAACAAAATACACAGGTAGTATACCGCTAGCACTAAGTTCATTTTTTGTTATTATAATAATATGTCAGACAGACACACATAGTTTTTGCTGGGTGATCTTGGCTTTATTAATTATAACTACTCTGAGCATTTTGCATCCTGCCAACCAAAAAATGTCTCTACAAAAATCGTAATAATGCTAACACTGACTTTATTTATTTAACTATTTAATTATTTGTTTGCATCAATCAAGGTCAGCTACCTTCGGTGCTGTGCCACCTTATTATGCTTTTTTTTTTAAGGGAGCCACCTTATTATTATACTTGTGTTGTGTGTAAGCAAGTCGCAAAAAGCAGAGCATTTGCGCGTCGCATGATAGTAGCAACAAAGCAAAGCCCTTTTTAGTCAAATCCAGATCAGACCAGCTGTCCACGCGGGCCCCACACGTCGGCGGTCCAGCCAGGTCACGACGCCCAGTTCCCAACCGAAGCCCACCGCCGCGCCCACCGGGCTCACAGCTCACTCCCTCCAAGCTTCCCATTCGCGCGCGGGACCTCTCAGAATACCGAAATTATGATCAGGTCCTTGGCAGCCGCCTGGGTGCATAAAGCCCTCTTCCACTTGGCCCCCTCCTCGTCTCACCTCGCCGCCCGCCCCGCCTCACTCGATTGCCGCGCCACCCCCACCCTGCGCTCGCCTCGCCAATGGCGGACCCGACGAGCTGCTGCTGCTGCCGCCGCCGCCGCTGCATACGCGGGGAACCATAGCGCCGAACGGACGCGCTGCTGCACCCACCCCCACCTTCCCGCGCGCCGCCGCCGCCGGCCGCGAGCGAGCTCTCTAAGTCCAGGTAAGCGCCGGCGGCCGCCTCCACGAGCTCTTCATTCCTTCATCCTCCTCTCTTCTATGACCTTACTTCTCTGAGCACTGTGATCCACCTTGATACCAACCGTTTCTCTTCCGGCCGCTGCGATTTCTTCCACTGAACCGATTTGCGGCGCTGCAGCAGAGGCGGCATTCGGTTCGGCGAACGAAGAGCGGGGAATCCTACCCCGCCTTGGGAGCTAGGCGCCAGGCGCCATGGCGAGCGAGGCGAAGGAGATGAAGTACAGGAGGAGGAGCAGGGTTCCCGAGCTGCCGCCGTCCGAGTACGGGCAATGCAGCGACCGGAGCGGCGCGCTGGATTGGGCCGCGCTCAAGCAGGACCCCGCGGAGCTGCTCCGGAAGCTCGACGAGATACGGGACCAGATCACCCGCTCCTGCGAGCTCATGGGGCAGCCGCCGGAGCGCCACCGCGCGATGAGCCGCCGCACGGTCTCGCTGCGCCCCTCGTACGCCGAGCAGCAGCAGCCGCCGCCGCCGCCGCACGCGGCAGACCGAGGGCCACCGGACCACTACCGCTCGCGCTACGCCGGCCGGTACAGGACTGGTTTGGCACCGAGTTCGTACGACCAGTTGCAGCGCTCCGTCTCCGACGAGACGTACGCCAGGCAGCCCAGCGGGCGGTTCCGGCAGCAGTACCATGAGGAGCAGCGGGAGAGCTACGGCTTCGGACAGGGGAGGCGCCATCACAGCGCTTGCCAGTGCGCGCAGTGCCTTCAGAGCCAGCGGGCGGCGGCGCCCGAGGAGCACATCCTGATGGCCAGGTACTTCGCTGGGCAGCAGGGGCAGGGGTCCTTTCGCTTCGATAGATCCCAGCCAATCTCGTCTGAGCTTGACCGGAGATCGGTGGCTTCATCTCTGTACTCGCACGTTTCCATGTCCAAGAGGAGGGTGGAGTATTTCAGGAAGAAAGCAGAGAAATTTTGCCGGCCGATGAGGGGCGCTGCACCTTTTGTTGTGTGCACCTCCTGTTCCCATCTGCTGCAGCTGCCTCAGGGGAAATTCACAGGCCGGAAGAAGAATCAGGTTCAGTGTGGTTCATGTTCAGAGATCATTACTTTCAAGCCTAAGGAAGTGAAAGTTCATCCTGTGATCCTGCCGTCGTCTTTCCCTGTATCAAAAAGTGTCAGAACTAGAGGTTCCAATCACCGGGACGCCAAGAGTTCCGGGTGGTATCAACATCAGGATGATGACAACTTTAATTTCTATAAGCTGCAAGCGCACGACATCCACCGACAGAAGATAGATTTTGCTGACAGTATGTCGCCATCTTCTACCGCGAGTTATGATAGAACAGACAGTGAGCATGGGTCGAACAGGAGCATTCAGTTAAAATCAGTGCCTGCCAGCAGGTCTAGATTTTCAAATGACCCAAAGGATATATTGTGTCAAGGAGATACAGGCAGTCAAGTGGAAACTTCAGGACATTGTACAGTCAGTCCACAGGGTCCAATTTTAGTGGACAAACAAATTGATCCGTTCTCCAGTCAAAGGAAAGGTTATAGTGGTGGAACTCAAATCAAAAGAGAGGAATATGACATTAATACCAAATCAGATTATGAAGCCAATGCTAGAGATGAAAGTCTCGGTAAGAAATGCATACAGAAGAGTAAAGAAGGCCATAAGGGTGGGCTTGGAGATGAACTCAGTAATGGAAGAGCACATGAACAAAAAGCTAGACACGGTAATATTGGCAGTCTTGAAGAAGGAATCGTGGGTAACAAATACAAACATAAGACCAATAATGTTGTTAGTAGCAGCCCTGAAGATGAAGATATGAGCATCAAGTATGAACGTAATGGTAGCTTTAGAGTTGAAGAACTTACTAAGAGAGATGACAAATGCAACCAAAAGGATGGCAGCAATATTCTTGAAGTTGAGAGCATAGCTAGGGGATGTGAACAAGACAGCATGAAAGATGACTCTGGGAAATTGCTGCACTCAGGTAGTAGAAATGGCAACAGAGCGGCCAAGAATGATTCATCAGTTAAGGAACACACAAATTCAAGTTCTCGTGTTTCTTCTGTGGCCGAGGTAGATGAGATACAGTCTTCAGTTGGTAAGAATGGGGATTCATCCTTTTTTACTGGTTTCCTGAAGAAAGGTTTAAAGGACCTTTCATTATTCAACCAGTCTGTAGACAGCGCTAAGGTTTCAATCAATGGTCATCCAATCTCTGAACGAGCTCTCCGGAAAGCAGAGAAGAAAGCTGGTCCTGTTGGCCCTGGTTCATATTGGTAAGCCATTCATACTGTGTTCTGCAAAACTTTATTTGTTTTGCTTTATTCTGCATACAGTCCTATATTACTTGCCCTACTCATTTTTATTTTAGCATCATCCACCTTATTCAGATTTCAGACAACACTGATGCTGCTTGCAAAGTATGAAACAATGAGTGAGTGGGCAAAAAACACATGCCTTTTGCTTTCATCCTTCAGTGAAACCCTTATTTATTAATGGAAGCTTGAGGACTTGGTTCAAACACTACTAGAACTATCCCATTTCGATCAATTATTATCATGCTGGTTCCTATTGCTAGCAATGTTTTTTTTTTCTTGTGATCAATCCTTGTTTTCATTACTGATTGCTTTAAGTAATGTCAGCTTAAACCACACAAAATCATGTCATCTTCCATATCAGGAATAGCTTTTCATTTTCAATATCTGCTCACCTTCAATATATAACATTTTTTCTTGGCACCTCAGTAAATAGAAAACTAGTGCTACTTGCTGGCATAACTGAAAAACAATTGATTTTTGGTAAGGAATTGCTCATGCTTTAGCTTCATAGTTATGGCCATATCACTAGGTATGTTCTATAGTTCACCTGATTCGTTGTCAGATGATATGTTCTTTAGTTCATTTGTCTGCATCAACAAGCAATAAATTTAAAAATTTCTAGTCCACCTATTTCATGGGGTCATAGTAATTTACTCAGGACATTTTCTGTAATTGTTTACACAACATCTAAAAGACTGAAGCCTCCTGTTCTAGTGATCACACTAAGTTATGATTTAAATCATTCTCCTTTGATCTTGAATGGAGTCTACCAACATTTCCTCTGACCCTGTTTTTTCCTTATCAAAATTGATACTGAATAACGGCATTTTACTTGAGTTGAAGGTGCTACTTTGACAAGGGTCTGCCTCTGGACAAAGAATAAATTTATCCTAGAAATGTGTTGTCAACTATTTCAATGCTGATGACAGTATCTTTGTAAATATCTGGGTTGACATATGAGTAGTATGAGTAGATTCATTCTGGAGACCAACAGTGTGTAAAGAGACATTTACCATCATTTCGATCTTAAATTAGTATGATGAGCATATTGCCTGTTTTGCTTCTTCTTTTGAAATAAATTATACTAGATCTTCACTTCTCAGAACCGGAACTTTAGTTCACAGTGCATTGTGAATTATTTAAAGCTAAGTAACACATTCTTTTTGTAATTTAGGTATGACTATCGTGCTGGATTTTGGGGTGTCTTTGGACAAGAATGTAGAGGAATTATACCAGTAAGTTGAACTTTCTGCAAGTTATATTTTCTCAAGCACTGTCTGTTTCCAAGTCATCACACAATGTTCTTTCCTTGCAGCCATTTATAAAAGAATTCAACTATCCGATACCCAAGAATTGTGCTGGTGGTAATACTGGAGTTTTTGTAAACGGCAGAGAGCTCCATCAGAAAGATTTTGATTTGCTTGTAGGGAGAGGGCTCCCTCGTATACCTGGGAAGTCATATTCTGTTGAGATATCAGGAAATGTAATCGATGATACGACTGGCACGAAGCTACGTGGTCTTGGAAAGCTTGCCCCCACGTAAGTTGCTTGACACTGTATAGCCTTCTCTAATTTTTGTTAGGAAATGTGCAGTGCTAAATGTTATCTTGATCGCTAACTGAATCTTGATAGCTAACTGAATCTTGATAACATTTCTTAATTTGGTGGGAATTTCAGATACTAATTATTTTGCAACATTTATTTTATCATCAGGATTGAGAAAATGAAACGTGGCTTTGGCATGCACATCCCCGAAGAAACAAAGTAGCTGTACTGTATGAATATATTTTTTTCCCTTTGCTTTTGGTAAAAGTTTTACACCTCGTAGCTACCAATGGGAGCCTAAGTTTGTTGATCTCTTAGTATGGTGACAATGGAACGAAATCCTTCATGTCTTGACCTGGTTCAGTTATTCAGAGCAACTAGACTGAAAAGATCTTCATTTGGTGACGAAGAATTCCAATTTCTGAAAAGTTCAGTGTTCCTTGTATGTATATGTATGTACATGTCTTGTCACCAAGCAATCATGGTATAAAAGATGCCGTTGCTTTGCATTATATGGCGATATGGAGTAGTATTTTTTGTGGAGCATTATATGCCTCTTGCTGTATTTAGGATCTGATAAGGACGATACAAGTTATGCAGGACAACTTTTTCTTTTCTTTTCTATTTTTGATTTGAGAAAGGGCAATTAGTCTGGCGCGCACGAGGAAGAGCCTAGATGGGCCTCACAGAGTACAAGGACTAGATGGCCCAATAGCCGTGTCGCAATATCTGAATGGGCAAGGCGCCAAGGCCCTGTAACGGTGCCATGTCGAGGCTGCAAGTGCAGCGTGTGGTCATGTGGTGTACTGGTGTGCTCACAGTACTTTGTATACAAAAATTGTAGCTCTTGCTGAGATCTTACAAATTCCTATTTTTGAGTTTTGTCGACATTTGATGTCATTGAGATGGTCCAAAAAATACTAATAAAATGCATAAAGTTTCAGCAGTATATATATTAATTGCATGCCAAGACTTGTCGCCTTAGAAAAATCATATATTTTCTTTTATACGGCGTTGAATAAAAATACTTGTTATAGATCTACAATGTTCTAATTTTGAGTTTTTTTTAAAAAATTTGAAGTTGTTAGTTTTCTTAAAAATAATATAAAGTTTCAGTGACATAATAATTCTCATTTTGTTTTATTTATTTCTTTACATCATGTTCTACGGTGCTGCCTGCGTCACGCTGATACACGGTGCTGTATGTACTGATGTGTGTGTTGGTTGCTACTACAGCCGAACAAACCAAATCCAGCATGTGACATGTCGCCAGCACCACCAGGAATTTTCTAAATACAAGATGGGGCAGCGTGCTCGGAGCGAGCCTCTGTGCCTCTGTGTCTGTGGTGCCCTCCTCAGCCTCCACAAGCATCGGACCGGGACGACCGACGGCGGCACATGCACCATGCATGCAAGCCGTCGCAAGGTCAAACCGCTGGAGGGTCAACCCCCGGACGGCCTCTCCTCTCCTCTCCTCTCCTCTCCTGGTGTATGTAGGCCAGGCTCTTAGCTAGCTGTAATGGAACTGTAATCCGTAACTGACACCAACTGCAAGCGCAGGCGTGGACGCATCCATCTCTCCCGGTTCGCCGGCGGCAGACGTGGACGCATCCATCTCTCCCGGCCCGGTTCGCCGGCCCGTCCGCCACGCTCTGTCCGAGGAGCTGTTCGTCACCATCTTCTCCAGCAATCGATCCTTATTGTCTATTTTCTTGGGGGGAAGGAAGTACATCCATCGATCCATGGTTGAGAGAGAGGATTATTGTCTATTTTGTCTTTATTATTGATGAAAGAAGCGATGGTGAATAGCTCGTCCCAGCTGCGACGGTGACTCTGTCGCCCATAGATCCTGCAAGCACGGCGGTGCGGCTAATTAAGAATAAGCGAAGCCATGGCGAGCACCGGAGGCGGGGGCGGCACGCCGTTCCTGCTGTCGCCCGCGACGGGGCACGCCGCCACGCCGTCGTCCTCCGCGGTCCACGACGTCGAGGCCGTGGGCGCAGGCGCTGGCACCGGCACCGGCGCCCACCACCGGGCCGGCAAGTCAACGCCAGCTCCCGACGCCGGCGCCGCGTTCGTGCTCGAGTCCAAAGGTACGGTGCGCCGCGCGCGGCGCTTATTGCCATGCCTGCTGCACATCCTCGATCCATCCATCTCACTCACGTCGCCGCCGCCGCCGCCGCCGCCGATTTCGCAGGGACGTGGTGGCACGCGGGGTTCCACCTCACGACGGCCATCGTGGGGCCGACGGTGCTCACGCTGCCGTACGCGCTCCGCGGCATGGGCTGGGGGCTCGGCCTCGCCGCGCTCACCGCCGTCTTCGCCGTCACCTTCTACGCCTACTACCTCGTGTCCAGGGTGCTCGACCACTGCGAGGCCGCCGGCCGACGCCACATCCGCTTCCGCGAGCTCGCCGCCGACGTCCTCGGTACGCACGCACGCGCTGCCTCCGCCGCAGAGATAGCTAGGCTGCCATCAGTTGACCAAGCAAGCTAATTAAGATTATTATTGATAATTCATTGGTTGTTTAATCTGTTTCTTCAACTAAGGATCGGGATGGGTGTTCTACGTGGTGGTGAGCGTGCAAACCGCCATCAACGCCGGCGTTACCACCGGGAGCATCTTGCTTGCCGCCGACTGCCTCAAGGTAGGCCTTTTCTTTTTTTTTTTCATCAATCAGTCCATCCATGTTTCCTTGTTCCTTTGACTTTGCACCAAGTTTTTAATTTGCTACCATCATCTAATTTCTGTAAAGAAAACAAAATAAAAATATTTCTGGTTTATCAATGATGACTATCATTACTGGAATGCTACCGTGAGTTGACTCTGAGCTGCCTGCTTTAGAGTCATACAGTACTAGTAACATCTGATATTCTGATGGCGTGATGGTGACCTAGCTAGGATTGATACTTGGAATGTTTCTGTGTCAAATCAGCTATATAAACTGTCTGAAAACGGCTCGACTCTTGTAGTAATAATATATGTTCTGAAATCGAAACCCAGTGAATATGCAAGTTTCAGTTTTTGGAGGCATGCATCAGCATTATATATCAGATCGATGATGGTCTCAGTATATATATATCTCACTGTGTATTCTTTCTGCACATCATATCATATATTTACGCATGCAGATAATGTACTCTGACCTGGCACCGGACGGCCCGCTGAAGCTGTATCATTTCATCATCATCGTGGCCGTGGTGCTGGCCTTGCTCTCGCAGCTGCCGTCGTTCCACTCGCTGCGGCACATCAACCTCGGCTCCCTCATCCTCAGCTTCGCCTACACCATCCTCGTCTCGGCTGCCTGCATCCGAGCTGGCGCGTCGAGCAACCCTCCGGCGAAGGACTACTCGCTGAGCTCGTCCAAGTCGGAGAAGACCTTCAACGCATTCCTCTCCATCTCCATCCTCGCCTCCGTCTTCGGCAACGGCATCCTGCCAGAAATCCAGGCCACGCTGGCGCCGCCGGCCGCCGGGAAGATGACCAAGGCCCTGGTGCTCTGCTACGCGGTGGTGTTCTTCACCTTCTACCTCCCGGCCATCACCGGCTACTGGGCGTTCGGCAACCAGGTGCAGTCCAACGTGCTGCAGAGCCTCATGCCGGACGAAGGCCCGTCCCTGGCGCCGACGTGGCTGCTGGGCCTCACCGTCGTCCTCGTCCTCCTCCAGCTCCTCGCCATCGCGCTGGTGTACTCGCAGGTGGCGTACGAGATCATGGAGAAGAACTCGGCGGACGTAGCCCACGGCCGGTTCTCGCGGCGGAACCTGGCGCCCCGGGTCGCGCTCCGGACGGCGTACGTCGCGGCGTGCGCGCTCGTGGCCGCCGCGCTGCCATTCTTCGGCGACATCGTCGGCGTCGTGGGCGCCGTGGGATTCATCCCGCTCGACTTCATCCTCCCCGTCGTCATGTACAACATGGCGCTGGCGCCGCCCAGACGCTCGCCCGTGTACCTGGCCAACGTCGCCATCATGGTCGTCTTCACCGGCGTCGGCGTCATCGGCGCCGTGGCGTCCGTGCGGAAGCTCGCGCTCGATGCTGGCAAGTTCAAGCTCTTCAGTGACAACGTCGTGGACTGATGATTATATTTGTGTTAGGCCAGTAGGGAAGATTTCATGTCGCAGTTACTAAGACGTGAAACTTTAGGCTGAAATAAACATCTCTCTCAGTGTATAGTTTCATTGCACTGTTTCACCAAACTCTGCTTCCTCGTTCGGGAACCTAGGCGGATGGCTCAGGGCATGGTCGCGCCCAGCAGACGGCGCGGGCCACCCTGGCGGAGCTCGTTGCCGCTCGGCGGACGGCGCGGAAGGCCGAGATGGAGCTTGCGGTCCGGCGAGGCGGAGCACCTGCGCTCAGGCGGGAAGAGCCCGCTCGTGTGGCGGCGAGGCGAAGCCTGCTCGCGCGCGGCGCTACAGAGGGGCCTGCTCTCGCGCACGGCGGCGAGGAGGACCCTGTTCACGCAGCGGTGACTCTGGCACCGGCACCACCGGCCCGACCGCGTCCTCGTCGAGGCCGCACTTGATGGCGTCGTTGAGCTGCGTCATGGAGCCGGTGAACGCCTGCAGGTCGACCAGTTGCTGCATCTTGATGGCCTGGAACATGCCCAGGTGGATGTGCAGCGGCCAGCGGGTGGTTGTCCCCGGTGAGGTTGATCAAGTGCCAAGTGCCATAGCTCCGTCATGCCCGACCTTGACGTCTCCGTCACCGGGTCCTCCAGATGCAGCCCGTTGATGTAGAGGTGTGTCGACTGCCCGGATGGCGTAAGGTACTCATACATCACGATGTACCTCGTCTCCGACGTCGGCCCCGACGACGCCACGTTTGCGTACGGCGCCTCACAGTCCGGCACCGTCGAGTTGTCCGGCGGGTCGCGCGGCTTGTTCTGGGTGACCGCGGCGAGGCAGAGCCTGCTCGCGCGTGGCGCAACGGAGGCGGCCCGCTCGCGCGCGGCATGGCCGAGGCGGCTCGGTGGGGGAGGAGCCCTGCTCACGCGCGACGGCGAGGAGCTCTTCTCACGCGCGGCGGAGGCGGCCTGCTCGCGGCGTCCCAGAGGTGAGCTCGGCGAGGAGCTCTCCTCGCGGCGCGACGGAGGCGATCTGCTCGCGGCTCGCGTGCAGCGCGACGGAGGCAGAGCCTCGCTCGTGCGATGGACGACCTCGCCCGCGGCGGCCTTGACTGCCCAACCCGTCCGTCCTTGCCAATGAAACGCGTCGACTTTCTCAATGGGAGTTTCGATCTGGTTTCACGGTGTTGGAAACGGTGGCCAGCTCGTGTCACGGAGATGAAACGAATTCCTTCTCTTTTCCCCTAGTTTAGATCTGCTAATGTGGCACTCTAATAAATATGCATGACATCTCTATAAAACTTTCATTGAGACTGACCTTAGCAAGAACAACGTAACCAATGCAATGCGGTTGTCGTTGTTGAAAATCTTGCTTGTTAAATTTCGAATTTTGAAAGTGTACATATCAACTCAGCCCCTTGATCGATCTTATCCTTAATTATCTCCTGTCACTGACAGAGTCGTTAGACCTGTGGCTAATACTATTTTGAGGAGGTGCATATATGAAATTTAGGATCGATCAAAGTCGCTTTTGAGCAAGAATTCTTAAACCTAAAAATACATCACTGATTTAAATTTAAGTTTACTACTATAATTCATTTTGCATTCTGTCGCTACTTTGTATGTATACATATACCGTCAAATTTTTACATACCGTAGCCCACAATTTCACTATTTCAAAGTCACTACATACAATGGTTAGTAACAATATTTATACTATTTATACATAGTTTATACTCTCGTTTTAGGATACATAATTTGCGTGCATGAATGCTGGGTAACCCACATACTCTCCCCAATGACGTTGTTAACCAATAGGGGGCCAAGCATGTACCACGGAAACGGAACCGAGCAGCTCCAGTGTGTGAATCAAAATCTAACTGTAACGATGGAACTTTGTGTGGCAGAGCAAGCTAAAATCGGCTCTTGAACTTTGTGTGGCAGAGCTAAAATCAACTCTTTGCAGGCGTATCGCACTGAGAGAATATTTAATCCAGCATGCAGGTAAGGTCCTTCTTAAACTAGACATTTGAGATCTGTGTACATGTAGTACAACTACTAGTGATTGTTTCTATTATTTTGTACTGAAGGTAATAGACAATTAGATATTTGAGGCCTATATATGTACATGCAGCTACTATATTGAGACCTTATATGCAGATCCTAGCAAGACAAACGTGACATAACTCATGAAAAATAATAAAAAAAAACTGTATCCTAAAAGCAGGTTCAAAAAAAGAAAAAGGGTTGTTGATAGTATTACTAAAATAATTTTGTTTTACCAAACTAAACTTGACGTATTTTTTTATGTACCAGCAGAGGTCAGGCAACCAGTGGTTTTAATAAAAAGGAGAAAAAGAGTTTCCAAAGAGCTGAAAAAGAAATACATGATAGTCTCTAGCCATTCTAAGAATATTTTGATTAAGATGAAAACATTTCAGTAGTCCAAATGCTCCAGCTCCTCAGAACCAGCACATCCATTGAGAAAGGCAGAGTGAAGTGTGTCTGAAAGGATTGTAACTGCTGATGCAAGGGATCCAAGTGATCAGTAACAATAGCGTGTATATTAGGTAAAAACATCTCTAAGGTATTAGCCAAAAAGACTAACTAAATTTTAGCTACTCTCTAAAATAAAGTTGGTAAAAAATACTAGAGTCTAACAGACTTTGTAAAAACAAGTGAGTCAAGTTTGATAGAGATATTTTTCATTTAATAATACCCCAATTTATCTTTAGAAAACAATTAAGCTATTTTTTTTTGGAGATGCTCTAATAAATGGAGAAATAACTAGACAAGCAGGGCGACGCGCATCGTCCAGGTAGAGTCTTCCTTTCATGTATTTTAGTTGTATATAGTTATAGGTAGATTGAAGAAGAGAAGATAGATATAGAGATAGAGAAGAGATATATACAGATAGAGATAACTGGAGAAATACTCCAAGATTAAGCAATGACTTAGGTATAAATTTTGCACAGCTCTTCTCCTATCCCTCACCATCCTCAGCATATAAAATGCAGCTGTAGCTCTGCAGGAGGCAGAAAAGGATCGTTTAGTGCATCACTAAACTGACAACAATTTTCCCCAAATCGATTTGAGGGCCGGACGATGCATGCATGCGTAATGCTGTGCAATGGCGTTTCATCTGTCTATCCTTGCCGCATGGTGATGGTTGTTGACCAGCCCTGCTGCACTGATGGCCAGGAATCAAACAACTAGTCAGTCGATCGTTCTATTTATCCGGTCTGCTCAGTGACTGCGTGATCCGATTGATCTCCAATCCAGTTATAGTTAGTTAGTTACAGTAGTTAGTTGAGGGAGAAGAGGGGGAATTAAGCGATCGATCGATGAGCAACATGCTGGGGGCACGCCGCCGCCTGGGCCTCGTGCATGTGGTCCTGGTGCTCTTCGCCGCCGCGCTCCTCGTCGCCGACGCCGGCGTGACGAGCTCGTACCGGCGGAAGCTGGAGGCGACGGTGGAGATGCCACTGGACGCCGACGTGTTCGGCGTCCCGCTGGGCTACAATGCCCCGCAGCAGGTCAGGCTCAGGCACCGCGATCGGCTATATATCGGTTCAAATTGATTAAAGATCCCATGATATATCTTTTATTTAATCTTCTTTTCTCTGATCGCCGGCCGCAGGTGCACATCACGCTGGGCGACATTGAGGGCACGTCGATGATCGTGTCGTGGGTGACGGCCAATGAGCTGGGCAGCAGCACCGTCTTTTACAGCGAGGCCTCGCCGGACCCGTACATGATGGAGCTCTGGGCGGAGGGCACCCACACGCGCTACAACTACTTCAACTACACTTCCGGCTTCATCCACCACTGCAACCTCACAAACCTCAAGGTCAGTCAGTTGCCCATTCCATGCATCCATCTGTTATGCAATTGCAGTCAGAATACACAACTAACTAACTAATGGCCGGTCGCCGCCGCCGCCGCGCCATGGACGATGATCCAGTATGGCACCAAGTACTACTACGCCATGGGGTTCGGCCACACGGTGAGGAGCTTCAGCTTCACCACGCCTCCCATGCCGGGTCCTGATGTGCCCTTCAAGTTCGGCCTCATTGGTACCAACAGAAACCAAATTGAATTCATTTCATGCCTGCCAACTGATCGATCCATGACTCTGAAATAACAACAATGCACACGCAACGCAGGGGACCTGGGCCAGACGTTCGACTCCAACACGACGCTGTCGCACTACGAGGCGAACGGCGGCGGCGCGGTGCTGTACGTCGGCGACCTCTCGTACGCCGACAACCGCCCGCTGCACGACAACACCCGGTGGGACACGTGGGCGCGGTTCGTGGAGCGCAGCGCGGCGCACCAGCCGTGGGTGTGGACGGTGGGCAACCACGAGCTGGACCTGGCCCCGGAGCTGGGCGAGCCGGTGCCGTTCAAGCCCTTCGCGCACCGGTACCCGACGCCGCGCCGCTTCGCGCCGGCGGCGGCGGCGCCGCCGTTCTGGTACTCGGTGCGGATCGCCTCCGCGCACGTCATCGTGCTGGCCTCCTACTCCGCCTACGGCAAGTACACGCCGCAGTGGAAGTGGCTGCGCGGCGAGCTGGCGCGCGTGGACCGCGCCGCCACGCCGTGGCTGATCGTGCTCGTGCACTCGCCGTGGTACAGCAGCAACGGGTACCACTACATGGAGGGCGAGACGATGCGGGTGCAGTTCGAGCGGTGGCTGGTCGCCGCCAAGGCCGACCTCGTCGTCGCCGGGCACGTCCACGCGTACGAGCGCAGCCACCGCGTGTCCAACGTCGCCTACGACATCGTCAACGGCAAGTGCACGCCCGTCCGGAGCAGGGACGCGCCCGTCTACGTCACGGTGGGCGACGGCGGCAACATCGAGGGCGTCGCCGATAACTTCACGCAGCCGCAGCCCGGGTACTCGGCGTTCCGGGAGGCCAGCTTCGGGCACGCCACCTTGGAGATCATGAACCGGACGCACGCCTACTACGCGTGGCACCGCAACCAGGACGGCGCCATGGTCGTCGCCGACGGCGTCTGGTTCACCAACAGGTACTGGATGCCCACTGATGACGACGACACCAGCTGATTGAGTGATGATGACATGCATGACAGCCATCGTCATCACCGGCCGGATCTGACTGAGTCGGGTGGTAGTCAGAGGCGCGCGTTCTTCATCAGGTGCAGAATCATTCAATATATCTCATCTTGCGTCGTTCTTGATCGGTTCGATTCAGTTGTCATCCTTTGATGATATTTGTGTCCGCCGTAAACTTTCAAGTGTATAACAAGATTTCAAAGACCTGTGTAGCAACTTCATCTTTGTGTTCTCCAAATTCTTGTTTGGTGGAATTATGATAAAAAAAAATGCTACCATTGGCCAACACACTGCACACTTTTGCAAAACTATACTGTTCTAGATGTCAAGGTGGATCAAAGACCTAGGGCCATTGCACGATCAAGGGATGATCAGCTAGAGACTAGGGCCATTGCATCAACCTTGTTCACAAAAGCGGAAATGACAAAACTGGCCAATCAGCTAGGGCCTAGCCGCCTAGGGCTATTGCACCAACCTTGTTCATGAAAGCTATTTTCACAATAAAATCATGGTTCAAAAGGCTCTCACTGCTTTCCTTTCTTTTTTTTTGAGAAACCAAAAGGCTCTCACTGCTAATAAGTGGCTGCTCACGTCTGGGTCAACCATCGAGGCTCTAGCTTTTAGTAACAAGTAGTTGGGCCCAAGGGACAGGGTTTAGGTGGGCCGGCTCATGTTAATTTATCGCCCACAGTGCTCATTGAGATGCTTTCTTCTCTAGGGTGGGTTGATAAGGATACGTTCGTGGGGACAAAACTAGGGGGTGTACGTGCTAAGAATTATGATAACAATGGTTCTCTTTGGATGCACCAGGGTTTAAGCTCAAACAAGTAAAGGATTAACATGGGTTTCATAAGGCCAGTCTCAGTGGCACATTTCAATGCACTGTTTCCGAAACAAATCTGCTGACAGGGTATCACGAAACGAATAATGAAACAACCTCCACAATGCACGAGTTCCACTTTGACGTTTCCTAGGCTGGGCAAAGCATTTAATTACTGCAAAATGATTGGATCACATGCAAGATGGTGAAACGATTTAGCCCTCAGTGGGGATTTCATCCCATTTCACCGCGTGGGAAACAACGCCCGCGGAGTTTCATCATGGTGAAACTACTTCCTTCTCTCTCCTCTTCGTTTTATGCAAAAAGTACAGTTTTGCTGACATGACGCTCTAATAAATGTGCATGACATCCTGGTGAAACTTCCACTGAGACTGGCCTAAGGGAGTTTTGCAAAGTTTTATTTAGGATGAGTTTTAGGTCATGACAGAAATAGATAGTCATTTAAGTATTTTCCATCATGGTTTTTACTTTAATACTTCATAATACAAGTAGCTAGTACATTAAATGAGAGTTTTCTAATTAGTTGGTCTTATGGAAAAAATTGTAAGCAGGGCCAATTTGTAAAATATAAGTACTCATATGGAATTAAAAGCTTCCAACTTCTCTATAAAAGGGGAGCAAGGGCTCGGTGGGGGACAAGTTTGCTCTCTCTTACACTCTCCTCCTCTTTTTTTCTTGTTTTATCTTTGCAGATATTATTAGTTGTTAAATTAAATTGTTCCCTTGAGAACAAAATTTACATTGTTTAATTATCTGAATTGTATTAACACATAAATGTTATTAGTATACCAATTAGGAAAACTAAGCTTAAAGAAGGAAGGTAGATAATCAACCTAACTAAGCTTAGAGAAGGTATGTAAATGATCAACTTAGGATGTTATATTTTTGCATCAATAGTGTATGGTGTTGTTAGTTGTTAAATCGAATAGTTCGTAGGAGGATAAAATGAAGTTTGTTTAATTATCTGAATTTTACTAGAACACAAATGTTATTAGATACTAATTGTAAAAATCAATCTCAAAGAAGTAAGATGGAGGTTCCATCAATAATCTCGAATGTGCATTTGCTTAGGTGAAGATACTAATGTCATATGACTGATGGAAAAACTCACTGAACATCTTAAGAAAGTTTCTATGATCCTGTGGCAAGTGTTCTTGTGTCATGTAGTGATCGAATCCAGAATTGGTGCAACCTGCAAAAGTTATCCACGTCATATTTGGAATGCAACGTAGGCCTTACGTTGTTAGCCATTTAGTGAACGGCTGGCATGGTGCTGCAGGTTAAGACCGGCCTATTCCATCAAAAACACATGTATGAAATTGTGCTCGTCAGGTAGTAGAAAAGCAAACTGAAGTCTGAAAAAGCTTGTGAGGAATAACACAACATCTAATTTTCATTTGACACACACGATTCACTACACAATGTGTTCTGTTGATTTGCAACACTATGATTTATTTTTTTCGTATACATGAGATGCTTAAGACATAGTGAAAGTGCATTTGCTCCCTATATGGGTTTTGGTGTATTGATGGCACCCAAATTAGGTACTAATATGTTTTGAATGAGAATTGTTGCAGCTATTAGTCCCATGAAAGATTCAAAGGATTGACAAAAGATGAAATGGTGTCCCTCAATTTATGGAAGGTGTTGGACTCAAAGTGGAGCTTCAATGTTTATTCTTTTTCGCTTTGGGTTTAGGTATGTTGTACTATTAAGAGGGATACAAAAGTTGTTGGTTTGGAGAAAATAGAGTGCTAAGTCTTTCAACTAAATCAAATTAGAGACACTCTAGCACTTCACGGGCACGTAGATTTAAATTATGTGACTTTTGGTGTCGAAAGTCCCAACGTGAGTCGGAACTCCCGACGTGACGCTAGGTCTCGCGCGCGCACGTGTCGAAAGTCCCAACATACGTTGGAAGTCCCGACGCCAAGTCCTTGGCCCGCTCTGCCCTCGCGTTTGCGCCAACAGTTCTGGCGTGTGTCAGCAGTGCTGACACGTCGGAAGTCCCGACGTACGTCGAATGTTCTGACGTAGGTGTTTCACGCAGACTTCGACATTCTCTTGAACAATGTTTTCAGTGAACGTCGAAAGTCCCGAGATCTGTGTCAGGACTCTGACATATATTTGAGCAGTCAACTTTCCCTTTAGTATAAATAACTCTCTCCCTCTTTCTAACCGTCACCCACTCATTCATTGCGACCAACCTTCAGCCAAAACAACTCTCAAGCATTTAAGACTCCCCTCTTCTCTCCCTTTTGCTCCCAACTTTGATTCTCTTAAGGAGTAGAGTGATTGGGGAGTGGATTAAATGAGAGCAACACTTGAGACTCTTGAGTACTTGATTTCTTCGTCAAGCCGGTGGGTATTGTGTCTATTACTCTTGAGTTCTTGGAACCCTAGCCGGCTAGGCGTTGTCCAAGAGCTTCCATCTTGTGGAAGATTCTTGGAAAGTTTGTATTATCCCTTTTGTTGATAGTGGAAATCTCAGGTGACCTTTGTGGTTGCTTAGAGTGAGAGGAAAGGAGTTGAAAGTGACTCTGACCTAAGTGGTCACCTCGACAACGAGGACGTATGAAAGCCCTAGTTTGGTTTTGGATAATTGATGAAACCCTAGTACTAACCTCTATACTAAGTGTGTGTAGACTTAATAAGGTTGGTACATGCCAAGTGATGGAGCAAGTGATGATCATGGTGATGATGGTGATGACCACAAGATGATCAAGTGCTCAACTTGGAAAAGAAGAAAGAGAAAAACAAAACCCTATGGAGATCAAGGCAAAGGTATTGCTTAGGGTTTTGGTTTTGGTGATCAAGACACCATAGAGGGTGTGATCACATTTAGGATAGATAGCCGTACTATAAAGAGGGGAATTCTTTGGCTAAGCGGTTATCGAGTGCCACTAGGTGTCATTGTTCATGTGCATGCATTTAGAACCTAGTGAGCTAACTTAACTCCTTCAAAGAAAATGGTTGTGAAAATGCTAACACACGTGCACACTTGTTGGTTTACACTTGTGGTGTTGGCACACTTTGAGAAGGAGGTGGATTTTGGAAGGTAGAGAGAGGATGGGTTCCTCTCTCCCTCCCGCCTCGCAAGCTCGGCGGGATTCGGCGCTTTTTGAGAAAATGAAGTGCATATTTTCTATTGCGCCGGTGGGAAAATTGGAGAAGTCGCGGGAGTGTTTCTCGCTGAGGAACACTCACCGGACGCTGGCTCAGAGGCACCGGACGCTGTGTCTGAGCGTCCTGTGTGCAGGCTGCCTGACTCGGTTAGGGTTAGGCACCGGACGATAGGCACCGGACGCAGCTTGGAGCGTCCGGTGGTGTGCGTCCGGTGTGAGGAGGTTTTGCAAACCTCTCTGCGCATGAGTCCGGTGAGCACCGGACGCTTAGGGTGCGTCCGGTGGCTTGCGTCCGGTGACCCGCAGGTTTGCGAAGCTCTTTGCGCATGAGTCCGGTGTGCACCGGACGCGTCCGGTGCCAACTTGCTCAGCGTCCGGTGCACTGCAGGTTACCGTTAGACTCTGACACGCGGCTGACGTTGGAGCACCGGACGCTGGTGTTGAGCGTCCGGTGCCCCTTTAAGAGCGTCCGGTGACCCCGAGTTTTGCCCAGAGAAAGAGCCAACGGCTCTATTTGTTTGAGGGGTCTATAAATAGTTGTTGGCCGGCTTAGGGCTCACTCTCTTGGTATTTCTAGCATACATAACATCCTTGTGAGCCTAAGCATACACCTCCCACTCATCTCATTCATAAATTAAACATCTTTGTGAGATTGGGAGTGATTCCAAGTGCATTGGCTTGAGTGATTGCATCTAGTGGCACTTGGGGATCGATTTGGCTGCGGTTTTCTTGTTACTCTTGGTGGTTGCCGCCACCTAGACGGCTTGGAGCAGCGGAGGAGCATTGGCACGAGTTGGTGATTGTTCGTGGCCATCTCCCGGTGATTGTGAGGGGTCTTGTACCTTCCCCGGCGGAGAGCCGAAAGGTAACTATAGTGGATTGCTCGTGTCATTGAGTTACCTCACTTGTGGGTAGGTTCTTGTGATGTCCTAGTGAGGACGAGGTTCGTGCTACACCTCTTAGCCACCGAACCACCAAGTGTTGGTCGACACAACGGGGACGTAGCGTGCCGGCAAGCACGTGAACCTCGGGAGAAAAATTGTGTGTCTCCATTGTGATTGTTCATTAGATTTCTCCCGGTGACTGGACTTCATATTATTGATTGGTTCATCCCCTCTACGCGGCGGTATAAAGATCAAACTATCTCTTTTTACATTCCCGCAAACTAGAGTAGCTTACTTACTTGTATAGAAACTTTTAGGTAGCTTTCTAGTGTAAGTAGTGACATAGCTCTTGTGTGCCTAGTGATTATATCAACTAGAATTGTTGGATAGGTGGCTTGCAAACACCCCATTAGAGCTAGAGCAAAAAGCTTCGCTTTGTTATTAACTAACCTCTTGCTCTAGTGAGTTTGTAGATTTTTAAATAGGCTATTCACCCCCCCTCTAGCCATATTAGGACCTTTCAAGTGGTATCGGAGCCGTGGTCACCGTTTGTGAAGGCTTAACAACCTCGGTGCTCAAATTATGGCTCAAATAGTGTTCAACCATGTTGGGGGCAAACCACCGTTCTTTGATGGCACAAGTTCTTTTGACTATTGGAAGAGAAAAATGAAAATGTACCTTGGATCAATCAATGATAGAGTGTGGGAAGTCACAGAGAATGATTTTGTGATCCTTGACCCCGCCAACCCCACCGATAATGAGAGAACCAACAAACAATGCAATACTATGGCTCTCAACACAATCTACAATGGCTTGGATTCAAAAGTGTTTGAGCAAGTCAAAGATCTTGAGAAGGTAAGTGAAGTGTGGACAAGGCTTGAAGAAACATATGAGGGCACTACAACGGTAAAAAGTGCCAAATTGTATATGCTCAAGGACAAGCTATCCAACTTTAAGATGAAGGATGATGAGTCTATACCGGAGATGTTCTATAGGCTCCAAGTCATCATCAATGATCTCAAGGGGCTTGGTGAGAAAGTAAAGGATGAGGACTTCATTCACAAGTTCTTGATGTGCTTGCCCAAGAGGTTCAAGACATTGAGAACCATCATATTTAGAGGAGGATTGACGGGTGTATCTCTCAATGAGGTACTTGGAGATGTCATGACCGAAGATCAATATAATGACAATGATGATGATGAGGTCATGAAGAAGGATGATGATGATAAGAAGAAGAAGAGTGTAGCATTCAAAGCTAGCTCTTCATCCAAGAGCAAGAACAAGGGCAAGGCCAAGAAGGAAGAATCAAGTGATGAGGAGTGCTCCAATGATGATAGTGATGATGAAGCACTAGCACTCTTCGTCCGCAAATTTGGCAAGATGATGAAGAAGAAGGGCTATCACACAAGAAAGAGAAGAGATCACTTCAAGAACAAAGAGCATGTGAGGCTATGCTATAAGTGCAAGAGCCCCGAGCACATTGTGGCGGATTGTCCTTACAATAGTGACAATGATGAGCATGACAAGAAGAACAAGAAGGAGAAGAAAGAAAAGAAAGAGAAGAAGATGGTCTTCAAGAAGAAGAAGAAGGGTGGATCCTATGTTGTCACATGGGATAGTGATGCTTCTTCGGATGATGATTCTAGTGATGATGACAAGGCATCCAAGAAGAAGGCACTTGCAAGCATTGCTATCAACAAGCCATCACTCTTCGACACTCCTTCATGCTTCATGGCCAAGGGCCACAAGGTACAATATGATGAGAGTGAAAGTGAAAGTGAACATGAACATGATAGTGATAGTGATGATGAAAATGAATTCACTAATGAACAACTCATGGACATGTTAGAGCAAGCCGATTCACTTATTCAATCTAAAAACAAGAAGTGCAAAGAATTGGCCAAGAAGTTAAAAGCTCTTGAGCAATCCTTTGATGAGCTCAATGCTAATCATGAGAGGCTAGTGGAAGCCCATGAGAAGCTTGGCAAGGCTCACACCAAGCTTGAGAAAGCTCACTCCTTGTTGTTAGAAGAGAACAAGGAAAAGGTTGTTGTATCATGTGATGTGGGCACAACATGTGACTTAATTAAAGAATCACCCAACCTACCTATTGTTGTTGCCACTAACTCTTCTTGTAGGTCTTCATCCACCACCACCAACTCTACCTCCACTTCTAGTGTTAGTGTCACTTGTGATGCTTCACTAAAGGTTGAGAATGAGACTCTCAAGAGAGAGGTGGATGAGCTCACTCACGCCCTAGGCAAGGCCTATGGTGGTGAGGCCCGCTTGCTAAAATGCTTGGGTAGCCAAAGGTTTTCTCTCAACAAAGAGGGATTAGGCTATACCCCCAAGAAAGGCAAGGCGGCCTTTGCAACTCACAAGCCTAGCTTTGTGAAGAGCACTGGTCGGTATTGCAACAAATGCAAGCAAGTTGGGCACCTAGAGCTTAATTGCAATAAAATGAACGAGAACAAGAAAATTGCTAATGTACCTTACATTCCTTTTGATTCTTGTTATGTGCTTACCAAGGGTGAGAAGGGTGTGCATGCTAAGTTTGTTGGTACACCAATTGTGGGTCCAAAGAAGAAGGCCATTTGGGTACCTAAAAGCTTAGTCACTAACCTCCAAGGACCCAAACAAGTATGGGTACCTAAGAAACATTGATTTGTTTTGTAGGTAAACTATAAAGCCGGAGGAAGGCATTGGGTGCTTGATAGTGGGTGCACACAACACATGACCGGTGATTCAAGAATGTTCAATTCAATCAAACCAAATGACGACAATGGTGTTGATAGTATCACATTTGGTGACAATGGCAAAGGCAAGGTCAAAGGGCTTGGTAAAATTGCTATATCCAATGACCTGAGCATTTCCAATGTGCTACTAGTAGAGAGCTTGAACTTCAACTTACTATCCGTGGCTCAACTTTGTGATCTTGGTTTCAAATGCATATTTGGAGTTGATGATGTAGAGATCATAAGTGTAGATGGCTCTAACTTGATATTCAAAGGCTTTAGATATGAGAATCTATACTTGGTTGATTTCAATGCTAGTGAAGCTCAATTATCAACATGCTTGCTCACTAAATCTAGCATGGGTTGGTTATGGCATAGAAGGCTTGGTCATGTTGGAATGAAACAATTAAACAAGTTAGTCAAACATGATCTTGTTAGAGGCTTGAAAGATGTCACATTTGAAAAAGACAAGCTTTGTAGTGCATGTCAAGCCGGAAAGCAAGTTGGCAACACTCATCCAAAGAAGAGCATCATGAGTACATGCAAGGCATTTGAGTTGTTGCACATGGACTTATTTGGACCAACCACATACACAAGCATTGGTGGAAATAAATATGGATTTGTGATAGTGGATGATTTCACAAGATATACATGGGTATTCTTTCTTAGTGACAAGAGTGATGCTTTTGCAACCTTCAAATCATTTGTCAAGAGAATACACAATGAGTTTGAAACAACCATCAAGAAAGTGAGAAGTGACAATGGAAGTGAATTCAAGAATACAAGAGTTGATGAGCTTTGTGATGAATTTGGCATTAGGCATCAATTCTCGGCCAAGTACACTCCACAATCAAATGGTCTTGTTGAAAGGAAGAATAGAACCTTGATTGACATGGCAAGATCAATGTTGAGTGAATACAATGTGAGTCATTCCTTTTGGGCCGAAGCAATCAACACGGCTTGCTACTATAGCAACCGACTCTATTGTCACCCAATGATGGAGAAGACTCCATATGAGCTCTTGAATGGAAGAAAGCCCAATATTGCATACTTTCGGGTTTTTGGTTGCAAATGCTACATATTGAAGAAAGGCACTAGATTGAGTAAATTTGAAAAGAAATGTGATGAAGGCTTCTTGCTTGGTTACTCCACTACTAGCAAAGCTTATAGAGTTTGGAATTTGGCTAGTGGTACTCTTGAGGAGGTGCATGATGTTGAGTTTGATGAAACCAATGGCTCTCAAGAGGAAGATGAGAATCTAGATGATGTGAGAGGCACTCAATTGGCCGATGCAATGAAAAATATGGATATTGGTGATTTGAGGCCTAGAGAGGTGATTGATGTTGAAGATGATAAAGAACAAGTGCTTCCTACCTCTAATGTGCAAGCTAGTGGTTCTCATGATCAAAATCAAACTAGTACAAGTGGTACACAAGTGCATGATCAACAAGCTAGTACATCATCTCATGATCAACCAAGTGCAAGCAATCAAGTGCAAATACTCCAACCAACAAATATTGCAAGAGATCATCCATTGGATCATATCATTGGTGATATTCAAAGAGGAGTGCAAACTAGATCAAGATTGGCATCATTTTGTGAGCATTTCTCCTTTGTGTCTCACATTGAGCCAAAGAAGATTGATGAAGCATTGAGAGATGTTGATTGGGTTAATGCTATGCATGAAGAGCTTAACAACTTCAAGAGAAATCAAGTATGGGAATTAGTTGAGAGGCCTAGTGATCATAATGTCTTTGGTACTAGATGGGTCTTTCGCAACAAACAAGAACAAGATGGGATAGTTGTAAGGAACAAAGCAAGATTGGTAGCACAAGGCTATACTCAAGTTGAAGGTCTTGACTTTGGTGAAACATATGCCCCGGTTGCAAGATTAGAAGCAATTAGGATCTTGTTAGCCTATGCTTGTGCTCATAACATCAAGCTATATCAAATGGATGTGAAAAGTGCATTTCTCAATGGCTATATCAATGAAGAAGTTTATATTGAGCAACCTCCCGGTTTTGAAGACGACAAGAAACCCAACCATGTTTACAAGCTAAGAAAGGCATTGTATGGTTTGAAGCAAGCACCTAGAGCATGGTATGAGAGATTGAGAGATTTCTTACTCTCTAAAGGTTTCAAGATGGGCAAGGTTGACACCACTCTCTTCACCAAGAAGATTGGCAAAGACTTGTTTGTGTTGCAAATCTATGTTGATGATATCATATTTGGATCAACCAATCAAGAATTTTGTGAAGAGTTTGGCAATATGATGGCTAATGAGTTTGAGATGTCAATGATTGGAGAGCTTAGTTACTTCCTTGGTCTTCAAATCAAGCAATTGAAGAATGGCACATTTGTGAGTCAAGGCAAGTATATAAAAGACATGCTCAAGAAGTTTGGTATGGATGATGCAAAGTCAATTAGCACTCCAATGGGAACAAATGGAAGCTTAGATAATGATACAAGTGGAAACATGGTGGATCAAAAGTTATATCGGTCTATGATTGGAAGCCTACTCTATGTGACCGCATCAAGACCGGATGTCATGTTTAGTGTATGCATGTGTGCAAGATTTCAAGCCTCACCAAGAGAAAGTCATTTGAAATCAACAAAGAGAATATTGAGGTACTTGAAGCATACACAAAATGTTGGTCTATGGTATCCCAAAGGTGCAAAGTTTGAACTTGTTGGATATTCCGATTCGGACTATGCGGGATGCAAAGTTGAAAGAAGAAGCACATCGGGCACATGTCAACTATTGGGTAGATCACTTGTCTCATGGTCATCCAAGAAACAAAATAGTGTTGCACTATCAACCGCCGAAGCGGAGTACATTGCGGCCGGTAGTTGTTGTGCACAAATTCTATGGATGAAGGCAACATTGAAGGACTTTGGAATCAATTTCAAAGAAGTGCCATTACTATGTGACAATGAAAGTGCCGTGAAGCTCACCAACAATCCGGTTCAACACTCAAGAACAAAGCATATAGATGTCCGCCATCATTTTATAAGAGATCACCAACAAAAAGGGGACATTTGCATTGAGAGTATAGGCACCGATGATCAACTTGCCGATATATTCACCAAGCCACTTGATGAGAAGAGGTTTTGCAAGCTAAGGAATGAATTGAACATACTTGACTTCTCAAATATGTGTTGATGCACCCCCACTATATGACATGCCTCTCCTTCGAGCAAAACAAGGTGAAATTGTTTGACATGTCATCCATCCTATGCTAAGGACTTGTTTAGTGCATCTAGTCATTCCTTACATGTCTTAGGATCATTCATGAAAATCAAATAAACTTGATGCTTGTATGGTACCACTATTGCTTCTATGCTTGACTTAATCTAGTGGTAGCATATGACATGTTTGTGGGCTTGCAATCCTAGTGTTTGATCTAGAATATGAGCTATAAGTGTTTAACTCAACATGGTACAAGATAACCCTTATTTGGAGGTGTGAAGAAGCTTGTCCTTGGATCAAACCGAGTTAAATATCTTAGGCAAGTAATCTAGATTGGACCAATTTGGTAAAATGATCTCACTTTACATGGTTCCACACTAACCTATCTAAAATTTGAGCTCACCTTTTGTGGTCATTGATGACAAAGGGGGAGAGAATTTCCTAAAGATTTAAGATAGGGAAGTAACATGATAAAAGAAGGGGATCAATTAAAATTTTGAAGCACACAAGTAGGGGGAGCAAGCTCATAAACTTGTATGTTGCATTTGTATGTGCATCACATATGTTTGCTTGCATTTGCATTAGCTTTTGAAGCTTTCTTTCCAATACCTTGCTTGTGTGGTGTATGCTAGTTGTAGGTTTGATTGATGAAATGAAGAACTAGCATGCATAGATAGTGTAACTAGACTTTTAGTTGTTTCACAAGTGGTACTAGAACCTTGTTTATAATGTTGATCTCACGAGGTGTTCTAGTTTTGTGAATGTCTAGTCACTAATGGTGCTAAGGATGGTGTATATTGTCAACTCCGATTGGTATCACGCTTCAAAGGTCCATTCTTTACACCTTAGCATCATTTGGTAGAAATTGACTCCTATATTTCCTATTCAAGCATATGTGCAAGCTTTCAAATCCAAACTCTTAGCACATATGTAGGGGGAGCAATTGCTACCAATTTGGGTTTATGAAACTTGTCCATAACCTTTGCATATGGTAAAATGCTTGGGCAATCAACATGAATCTAAGAAAATTTTATTGAAAATCTTTGTAAAAAGGGTTGTCATCAATTACCAAAAAGGGGGAGATTGAAAGCCCTAGTTTGGTTTTGGATAATTGATGAAACCCTAGTACTAACCTCTATACTAAGTGTGTGTAGACTTAATAAGGTTGGTACATGCCAAGTGATGGAGCAAGTGATGATCATGGTGATGATGGTGATGACCACAAGATGATCAAGTGCTCAACTTGGAAAAGAAGAAAGAGAAAAACAAAACCCTATGGAGATCAAGGCAAAGGTATTGCTTAGGGTTTTGGTTTTGGTGATCAAGACACCATAGAGGGTGTGATCACATTTAGGATAGATAGCCGTACTATAAAGAGGGGAATTCTTTGGCTAAGCGGTTATCGAGTGCCACTAGGTGTCATTGTTCATGTGCATGCATTTAGAACCTAGTGAGCTAACTTAACTCCTTCAAAGAAAATGGTTGTGAAAATGCTAACACACGTGCACACTTGTTGGTTTACACTTGTGGTGTTGGCACACTTTGAGAAGGAGGTGGATTTTGGAAGGTAGAGAGAGGATGGGTTCCTCTCTCCCTCCCGCCTCGCAAGCTCGGCGAGATTCGGCGCTTTTCGAGAAAATGAAGTGCATATTTTCTATTGCGCCGGTGGGAAAATTGGAGAAGTCGCGGGAGTGTTTCTCGCTGAGGAACACTCACCGGACGCTGGCTCAGAGGCACCGGACGCTGTGTCTGAGCGTCCTGTGTGCAGGCTGCCTGACTCGGTTAGGGTTAGGCACCGGACGATAGGCACCGGACGCAGCTTGGAGCGTCCGGTGGTGTGCGTCCGGTGTGAGGAGGTTTTGCAAACCTCTCTGCGCATGAGTCCGGTGAGCACCGGACGCTTAGGGTGCGTCCGGTGGCTTGCGTCCGGTGACCCGCAGGTTTGCGGAGCTCTCTGCGCATGAGTCCGGTGTGCACCGGACGCGTCCGGTGCCAACTTGCTCAGCGTCCGGTGCACTGCAGGTTACCGTTAGACTCTGACACGCGGCTGACGTTGGAGCACCGGACGCTGGTGTTGAGCGTCCGGTGCCCCTTTAAGAGCGTCCGGTGACCCCGAGTTTTGCCCAGAGAAAGAGCCAACGGCTCTATTTGTTTGAGGGGTCTATAAATAGTTGTTGGCCGGCTTAGGGCTCACTCTCTTGGTATTTCTAGCATACATAACATCCTTGTGAGCCTAAGCATACACCTCCCACTCATCTCATTCATAAATTAAACATCTTTGTGAGATTGGGAGTGATTCCAAGTGCATTGGCTTGAGTGATTGCATCTAGTGGCACTTGGGGATCGATTTGGCTGCGGTTTTCTTGTTACTCTTGGTGGTTGCCGCCACCTAGACGGCTTGGAGCAGCGGAGGAGCATTGGCACGAGTTGGTGATTGTTCGTGGCCATCTCCCGGTGATTGTGAGGGGTCTTGTACCTTCCCCGGCGGAGAGCCGAAAGGTAACTATAGTGGATTGCTCGTGTCATTGAGTTACCTCACTTGTGGGTAGGTTCTTGTGGTGTCCTAGTGAGGACGAGGTTCGTGCTACACCTCTTAGCCACCGAACCACCAAGTGTTGGTCGACACAACGGGGACGTAGCGTGCCGGCAAGCACGTGAACCTCGGGAGAAAAATTGTGTGTCTCCATTGTGATTGTTCATTGGATTTCTCCCGGTGACTGGACTTCATATTATTGATTGGTTCATCCCCTCTACGCGGCGGTATAAAGATCAAACTATCTCTTTTTACATTCCCGCAAACTAGAGTAGCTTACTTACTTGTATAGAAACTTTTAGGTAGCTTTCTAGTGTAAGTAGTGACATAGCTCTTGTGTGCCTAGTGATTATATCAACTAGAATTGTTGGATAGGTGGCTTGCAAACACCCCATTAGAGTTAGAGCAAAAAGCTTCGCTTTGTTATTAACTAACCTCTTGCTCTAGTGAGTTTGTAGATTTTTAAATAGGCTATTCACCCCCCCCCCCCTCTAGCCATATTAGGACCTTTCAACGTAGGAGCTCCTTTGTGGGGTTGCCGAACCTCAGATTAAATCCTTGTGTCCCGTGTGCTTGTTGTCGTTGTGATTCAATTTGTTATTGCTTGAGCTTTCTTGTCTCTCTCTCTCTCTCATCTTCACTCTTAGGGTTTGATCTCGATCTATAATTTGGAGAGCTCAGGCTTTCAACATCTTCATCTAACCACTACCAAGTGGTGTTGTAAGTTGTGGATCTCACAAAGTTCATTTAAGCACTTGTAGTTAATTTCCGTAGGTGTCGCAACTGCTAATAGTTTGCGTCGAAACTTCTGACACGTCGGAACTTCTGTCCCAAATTGTCGGGACTTCCGACAGTTGTTGACAACTAATCTTGAGTTTTGTGTAGAATTTTTTAGATACGTCTATTCACACCCCCCTAGGCATTGTTTAGATCCTTTCACATAGGTGAAGGTTTTTTTTCTTTGACTGATTGATCGCTAAGTGGCAAGGCCTTTCCATAGGCCGGATACAATCCCTTTGTTATTAGGGAATGTGCTCTCATCCGCATAGCTATTATGTGTGTACGTAGATATCCATCCTCATGTACAATCAAACAATCTTGGGATTGGAACAAGAACATATGGTCAATTTATTTTGTACACTATATTGTTGAATAAGTTTGTGAGTGAACGTGCATGGGTTAAAAAATGTTGAAAAACGTGATGTATTTGTAACAAAACGCCCGTGTCTTCATCTTTTAGAGTCTTAGAGTTTCACGGAGTTTTTTTATATTTTAATCATTTTTAATAAATATTTTAATATTAATCCTGTCAACAAATATATTGCATCATATAGTCCCTTTGGTCGTGCAAATTCCGTTGGCGCGACCAAATAATATGATCGCGCCACATGCGTTGGCATGGCAAGATACGACACATTCGACGACGTTCCGATGTGGAAAAGCTTGTCGCATCACATGCGTTGGCATGACAGTATTGTCTTGTCGCGCCACCAGAAATGACGTGACAAGACTAAACTTTCAAAAATCATAACTCTTCGATACAACGTTGGATGAAGATGATTTTTATATGAAAGTTATAGATCTCGATGAGATCTACGACTTTCTAGGTTTGAGTTTTTTTTATTTGACGACATTAAGGTGCTCAAAAAATATATAAATGTTCAGCAACATAATAATCACGTATTTTAGTTGTCGTATTAGAAAACTAATATATTTTTTATATGTTGTCAAATGAAGACATCTTTTATACCAAAATTGTAGCACTCAAATAGATCTACATATTGGTAGTTTTGAGATTTTACATTTGAAGTTGTTACGATGTTGAGAGAATAATATTAAGTATCAGCACCTTAATATCAACAATTTAATATGTTGCTGATACTTTGTACTATGGCCAATTGGCACATGAACTTTTACATCTGTCTCACTCTTTCTCAACGTCAATGACAGAAGCATGTACATAAATGCATGGCAGCATGGCTCACTATACAAAAGTGCATCTGCATGGATGTGTAGGGTATAACACACTTTATAGGGAAAGGGATGATTTAGAGAGGGATTTTCATCACGAGATAGATTTTGTTTTGAGTGGACCACCAGGAGATCGATAGCTTAAGCTATAGTTTTTTAGTGGAACTTAAGCCATAGCTAAAAGCTTGACCACTCTCTGTGAATCTGAAAGCCGCGGTCAAGCTCCGGCATGCTCGTGGGTCGTGGGAGAGGCTTTTCCTCGTTAAAAAAAAAGTTAGTTTCTTCCTTTATATCATTAAAAAATTAAAATAGAGAGTACGTATATATGTTTGGTGTAGAATAGTACGTAGATGTATAAACTATAAAGAGAATATACTTAATTTATTTTGTAGCCAAGTCGAACAGACGCGCCGGGTCCAGGCGCTTGCATGGCTAGTGCGCTTCTGCCTCCTAGTCCAACGCGCATTAAACCGAGCGACGCCCACATAATTAGGGTGTTTAGGCTTTGTTTAGTTACCAAAATTTCTCAAAAAATTTCGAAATTTTCTGTTGTATCAAATCTTTGAACGTATGCATAGAGCATTAAATATAGATAAAATAAATAACTAATTGCACAGTTTATCTATAATTTATTACGAGACGAATCTTTTGAGTCTAGTTAGTCTATAATTAGACAATAATTACCAAATACAAACGAAAATGCTACGGTAGCCAAAGCCAAATTTTTTCCTCCAACTAAACAAGGCCTTAGTTGGGGAAATTTTTTACTTTGGCTACTGTAGCACTTTCGTTTGTATTTGATAATTATTGTCCAAATATAGACTAACTAGGGTTAAAATATTCGTCTCACAAATTATGGACAAATTGTACAATTAATTATCTTTTTTATCTATATTTAATGTTTCATGCATGCATCCAAATTGAAAAGTTTAGGAAACTAAACAAAGCCTAGCTCACGGTGATTTCGGTAATTCAAAGCGCTTCATGCATGTAAGTTAGTATAATTAGCACGCTTAATTTGTCTTGCGGAAATGCATTTTCTTGTTACGATAATACTCCAACATACCTTGTCCACAAAAAAGTAGAAAATATATTCTAGTTACTATAATTAGCACGCAAATGTTCCAGGCGCATGCAAATAATTTAGCTTGTTACCACGAGAATTTACCACAAATTGACATCAAATGGCTTGCCATGAAGATGAACCCCCAATGCCCAGCGGCAAGCTTGCAAACAGCAGCCGTTGATCTGGTAAAGAATGATGAACTAATCACATCTGCATGACGGCAAGAAGATGAACCCCCAGTGTCGTTCCGTTAGCCAGCGTTAGCAGAGAATATGAACAGAATGGCAAAAAAAAAAAAAATGTTATAAGAGCGGTGAACAGACTTATAGAGCTTTGTTTTAATTTTTTATAATGACACAGCCATCTTTGTTAACGATATACGTACACAGCAAAAGCCTTAAATTTTCCTGTGGCCACGGCGAGTCCGATCCACTGCTGCGGCTGCGGCTGCGGCTGCGGCCCAAAAAATTGACAGGCCGTGGTGTTTACACCGGAGCTCCGGAGATGGAGTTTTCTGGAAGGAACCAAGAGGATTTCTCATGCACCAGACGGCTCCACCTCCACCTCCTCCACGGCGGGGCCCTGCTGGCAGGTGGGTCCGGTCGCGATGGAGATCGCAGAAATATCACGCGGCTTATGGCGCGCGCCCACGTGGCGGCCGCCTCATCCACGAACTGGCCGGCTCTCATTCTCATATCCCCCGCCCGCCCCCGCGCCACGCACCCGTCCTCACCGCCGCCTGATCCCGTCGCCCCGACGCCTTCCGGCCGTCGGATGCCTCGTGGCGGCCGTTGTTGGTCTGGTCTTTGGCGGCACCCGCCGCGGCAGGCGGCAGCCATATATGGCGCGGAGGCGCGCGCGCTCCCCGCTCGAGATTCCGTCCACGCCATTGCGTCCAACTGCCTCCACACGACGAGCACCCCACCCACCACGGCCAAAGAAACCCAACGGCGCCTGTTGTGCTGTGCCTGTGCGCCACAAGACGAAGCTTCGAGGATCCAGGGGCAGGCGGCTGTGTAGCTAGCTAGGCTGCCATGACGTCCACCGTGACGACGCCCAGCAGGCCGCTCGCCGCCGGGACCCGGCCGCGGCGGTCCTGGCCCGCCGTGCTCTCGCTCAGCAAGGGCAGCAGCGGCCCGCGGCGGCGTAGGCCGCCGTCCACGAGCTGCGCTGCGCTCGCGTCGCCCGACAAGCAGCGCACGGCCAACAAGCTCCCGGTGTCGTCGAGGAAACAGCAGCAGCAGGAGGAGGAGGAGGAGGTGAGGGCGACGGACTACAACGAGGTCGCGGCGGCGCTGGAGAGCATCTACAAGCTCAGCCCCGCCGTGGAGGTCGACGAGGAGAATGAGCGCCACGGAGGCCACGACGACGACGACGAGGGCGGCAAGAAGGCCAAGAAGAAGAGGAAAAGCAGAGTGGTGAGTTTGCCTCCTCTGAGCTAGTAGTGCATCATCATTGTTACACGCAGCAGCGCGCGCGCGGCTAATCGTCTCCATGTGCGGCGGGATCGAATATGCATGCGCAGGCGGGCAGGAGCACGGTGATCGTGAAGAGCCGGCGGCGGCGGCGCGGGAGGAGGATGGACCTCGGGAAGCGGGTGGAGATGAAGAGCGCCGCCGTTAGCAGGGAGGGGGACGAAGACGACGAGGGGGAGCGCGAGCGCGAGTTCGAGGAGATGCTGCTGCGGGAGCACTCGGTGTCGACGGACATGGGCAGCCTTGACTGGAAGCGCATGAAGATCCCGCCGGTGCTCACCTCGTCGCAGAGCGCGCGCCTCTTCAAGACCATGCAGCCCATGAAGGTACACCAACAGATTGCATTGCCCGACCAATTCATCCATTCATTTTTCAATTTTATATGCAATAACAAACGAAACAATTTTTGTGTGTTTTCATTCATTCAGGCCATCTTCGAAGTGCAGGAGAGCTTGCGAGAGGAGCTGCAGAGAGACCCCACCGACGCGGAGCTCGCCGAGGCCACCGGCATGACCGTCCACCAGCTCCGCCGCCGCCTCGACGTCGGCCGGGCCGCCAGGAACAAGCTCATCAAGGTAAAAATGCAGCCAGTGCTGTTTCTTTCTGGACTCTGAAACTGAATTCTGAATGAACTCTGAACCTGAAACTCGAATTGTTGGCATGTGCACCTGCAGCACAACCTCCGGCTGGTGCCGTACGCCATCAACAAGTACTACCCAGACATGGGCACCGACGAGCGGTTCGACGACCTGTGCCAGGCGGGCGCCAACGGGCTGATCACGGCCATCGACCGGTTCGAGCCCAAGCGCGGGTTCCGCATCTCCACCTACGCGCTCTTCTGGATCCGCCACTCCATCGTGCGCGCCATGACGCTGTCAAGCTTCACCCGCTTCCCGTTCGCCATGGAGTCGGAGCGGCAGGAGATCGGCAAGGCGAGGGAGGAGCTGGCGTTCGAGCTCGGCCGGCCGGCCACGGACGAGGAGGTGAGGCGGAAGGTGGGCATCTCCCCGCAGCGGTACCGCGACGTGCTGCGGATGACCAGGCCCACCTACTCGCTGCACGCCAGGAACCGGGTCACGCAGGAGGAGCTCATCAACGAGGTCACCGACGACGATGCCATCGGCGTCGACGCCGGCGGCAGGCACAACACGCTGCTCCGCCTCGCCATCGACGACCTCGTGAGTTCATTCGATCTGCTTGTCCTATCTTTCACTTTGGTTTGTTGGCCTCTGTGAATGATTCACTGAACAGCAATGCTCACTGAAAAAAAAAAAAAAAAAAAAACTGCATGCAGCTGGACTCTCTGAAACCCAAGGAGAGCCTGGTGATCAGGCAGCGATTCGGGCTGGACGGCAGGGGAAAGCGCACGCTCAGCGAGATCGCCGGCAACCTCAGCATCTCGCGGGAGATGGTGCGCAAGTACGAGCTCAAGGCGCTCATGAAGCTCAAGCACCCAACAAGGGTGGAATACCTGCGCAGGTACATGTGATGTGAGCCCACTGATGGAGCTTCTTCTGCTGCCGACCTGTCGCACCATAGCATGGATTCGATGATGTATAGTATAGTATGCATTGGCTACATATGGAGTAACTAGTACAACATTATACAACAGAGTTACTCTGCTTTGCTTGCTGTATATATATGTTTGTGTGGCTATACCATCTACTTCTCTTCTACTGTATACTAGAAGAAGAAATGTACATATACAGGAACTCAGGAACGGTGTGTGCGTGTGGGAATCCAGATGAGTGAGTTCATTTGAGTGAGGTTGTATTGCAGACCTCACATGCATGTAATTCTTAATTAACATACATATATTACCTATGGTACATATAACATATGAAAGAAGAGAACAACGAACTCCATGTTTGCATAGATAATCATCATGCGTCCAAAAACTTCGTCTCCATGGCATTGACGATGATCCATGGTTATACTACAATTCTATTTTATGACTCATGGTTTAGATGAAGTCCAAGAATGTGAAGCTTCTGTGTACTATCATAGTTATACTACAAAAATTTATAGTGTTGGAAAGACAAACCGTCATCATTAGAGGGAAGTCTTAGGGCACTTAGGGTGCAGAGACTATCATAGTTTTTTTTAAAATCCATTAACATAGAAAAAAATATTGAGTATAAGTATTTATTTGACTTTTGCTATTTATCTGTTGACTGATTTTTTGGTACCAAATCTGTCAGATTTCTATATATTTGGTTATGCTTTAGGATTTGTGCTAACTATCACTTTAACGGGTTTGTAACTATTGGGTTGTGTTTATAAAAAACCTGACAGATTTTATCACATAAAATCTATCGGCAGATAACTAGACACTCTGTGAGTAGGTGTTGTTCCTACAGTAGAAAACCAAGGAGAACTTGAATAATTAAGGTGAGCATTCAGAATAAATGTCTTTTCGGTAAGCATCTTTTTATGGTAATAAACAAAGATGGAGTATGACACGTTAAACAAACAAAACTATTACACAAGTGGAAAAATAACCGGGAGAACACAATTATAGTCACTTTATGAAGATGAAACAAAAAATCTTGGAACCTCCTTTCACTATTAACAGTGAAACATGGGCGCATTTATAATCCAAAAAATTACCAAACTCTCGTTTCAAAATAATTGGTAACTTTTACTTGTATGTTCACACTATGTTTGGACATTGAATAGAATTTGATCGATGTCTTTGTATGCATGAAACTGATGTTGAGCACCAGTACGTGTGAACCCGTGAGCTTCATGGCTTGGTTTGATGCTGATCCTTTTGAACAAGTGATGACAAACCTAGCAATGACGACGCATCAAGGGCAGGCCCAGGCAGGGGCATGCTTGCCAGATGTAACTGCCCACGTCCGCCATGCTCGCCTGGCTCTGGCAACACAAAGTGCCAAGCTTGCAATTTTCGCAACCCCCTGTCGTCAGGTGGTCAGGGCGGAGACCACACGCCGCCATGCACGCCGCCACGTACGCAAGCGCCGGTGACTAGCGCCCGACTCATCTCCGCACCCACCTCGAAGCCGCACCGCATTAACACACCCATCGCGCAACTGCTTCCTAGCTTCGTTCGTTCCGGAGCGCCAGTGAAAAGGGAACAAAAAAAAAAAAACGTTTTTCCCCCACCGCGCGATCGTTCGATCGATCCGGCGGCCGGCCATGGTAAAACTGGCGACGGCAAGGGAGGCGCGGCTGTACGGGCCAGCGCTGGCGGCGCGGCGGTGGGAGTACATCAACGCGGGGGTGTACGTGTTCGCGGCGCTGCTCCTGGTCCTGGCGCTGTCCGCGTCCTCGTCCGGGGCCAGGGCGGGGCTCGCCGTGGCCGCCGTGGCGCTGGCGGCCGTCGCGGCCGTCAACGCGCACGACCTCGCGGCGCACCTCGCTGGCGTCGACTGCCGCGTCGGGCTGGCGAGGTACGACGCGCAGCTCGGCCTCGTGGAGTTCCTCGTGCCGGCCGTGCACGCGGCCGGCTGCGCGCTCGCCGTCGTGGGCCTGGCGCTGCTGGTCTCCCAGTCCCAGCACGAGCAGGGGAAGGGCGGGCCAGGGCACGTGGGGCGGCGGGAGGCGCACGCGGCGACCATGCTGCTCGTCGCGGCGCTGCTGTGGGTGCTGGGCTCCGTGCTCAACTCGTGCCAGGTGTACGAGCGCGCCGACGGCCGCGCGCAGCTCCTGCAGTCGAGCGTGCAGGTGCCTCAGCTCCTGGGGAGCCTGCTGTTCCTGGTCGCCGCGGCGCTGAACCGCCGAAGACTCGTCGTCTCAGGCACCGGCAGCGCCGAGGAGCCGGCGTGGCTGTGCCTAGCGCTAGCGGGGAGCGTGCTCTGGCTGGCGGCGGCGATGCTCAACGTGCTCAAGGTGTTCACCATGCACCAGAGCGACGCGCCGCGGCTGGAGAAGCTCCGCGGCGGCGCGCAGGAGTGGCTCAGCCGCGACCGCGAGGGCCGCGTCCCGCTCAACTGGGAGGCGGGCGCTGCCCACCGAGCTCCGGTGATCCTCGCCCGCCGGCCGTAGTACGCAACAACTTTTTCCGTGCTGTAAAACGAGGGGAAAAGGGGTAAATAAATTGTTTGGGCTGCCACCCTTCTGGGCCGTTGCTGGGCTTTTGACGGCCCGAATCCTCGGATTCTTGGGCTTAATAGTTGTTGGAGCTTAATTTATTATTCCGTTTCTTATTATCCCAGTTTAGTTACCACACACTACCTCCTCCACCATCTTTCTATCTTGGATCATCCATCGAGTGATCAGTGAAAAGTGAAAACATATGCCTGACAGTAACAAAGGCAGATGAATAGTCCGCGCATTCTCATTACCACAATTAGAAAACCTAGTCCGTGCATTTGATATGTGTGTTGTGTGTGTGTGGTTAACTGGTTATGACACAGTTTCATGTCTAAGCATGCCATGTGTAGGAGTATGATAGTCTCACGTCTAAGCACGCGATGGAACTCGCTCCAACAAAGTAGGGCAAACTAAAAGGTGTTATTATAAAATAGGAGTAAAATATATGACTTTTAAAATACAACGAAAAAGTGATCATATATTCTTTATGTTTTGTTTATTCATTTTTCTGTTTCCGCTCTAAATCGTAAACCGTGATATTTCAAACTATATAAACCTTTACTATACACCTAGCTATGTAAAGGTGTTCATTTTTTTTAACATAAAGTTTCACAACAGCTATGGGATAGCTAGTGAGGTCCGCGTGCTATATATGTTAAATGAAAGTTTAGACATAATAAACTTGCTATTTAACAAATCAGATAGCATATTTGTTGGACTTCAATTTTTACTTTAAAATTTAAAAATAGTCTAAATAACATGAATACTTGGAGTTGCTCAACCCGAATCCCAACACAACAAGAGTAACGAATCGATCGAAAGTCCTTTTCTACCGGTGCTATATATACTCCGTATATATATATATATAGTACCTTGGTCGACGGCGGCAGTTGCGTTATTTCCAGCACAGCAGCCGACCGCCGCGCTCTCGAGATCTAGGGCAGAATCGATCGAGGAGGAGGAGGAGGAGAGAGGGAGAGCGCCGAGGGGAAAGCCAAGATTGCGAAGAGATGGAGGAGACGCCAGCATGTGGAGGCGGTCTGTGCGACGACGCAGTCATGGAGATCCTTGTGCGCCTGCCGTCGGAGTCCGTGCTCCGCTGCCGTGCCGTCTGCAAGCGCTGGCGCCGCATCACCACAGACGGGTCCTTCTTGGCTGCTCACTCCGCCCGCCGCCCGCGCGAGTTGATGGTCGTCACCCCGTCCCGTAGGGTGAACACTATCGCTCTCTCATCGTTCCTGGACCCGGCGGCCGCGGTGGCGCGACGGCTCGGCGGCTTCCTCTGCGACGCAGTCCAGCGAGACAAGAACGGGACCGAGATGAGGTTACCCAGCAGCCTGCTGTACTCTCTCGACGGGCTGATCGTATTCCAGGGGATCTGGGGCGTTTCTGACATTTGTTTCGTCGTCTGTAACCCGGTGACGAGGCAGTGGACGAAGCTGCCGGCGCTAGTTCCTAAGCCTTGCTTCACCGCGTACCCCTGCGGCTTCTACCTGCACAGGTCCTCCGGCGAGTACCGCCTCCTGTGCCACGGAGACGAATCAGCGCCATGGGCGTGGTGTCGGCCCGGTCCACCGGGCGACCGCTACTACGTCCTCGCGGCCGGCGGCAGCCAGGCTCGGCGGCTGTGTCGCGCTCCCGAGGGCAGCCCCATCATCTCCGGGTACGAGACTCCCGTGGCTCATGCCGACATCCTCTACTGGTTCAGCAAGCACCCTGAGTCGAAGCGCACCGGCAAGATGCTGGCGTTCGACACGGCGTCGGAGACGTTCCGGCTCATGGCACGCCCGCCTGGTGTTACGACGGCAGCACTGCTGGAGCTAGACGGATCGCTCTGCGCCGCGGACGTCGTGCAGCAGGCTCCGGGTGTGGCGGCGCGCCTCGACGTCTGGGCTCTGCAGGACCACGACCACGACACGGCGGAGAGCTGGACGTTGCGCCACCGGATGGAGGTGACCCCGCCGCCGAGGTCCTTGTCTTACAATGGCACGTTTCCTGCGAGCCGGGCAATCTCTGCTGGGGACGGCAGCAGCAGCATCCTCATCGGAGACCACACGTTTCCTGTGGTCATCTTATGCGATCTCAAACACAAGACGGTGCGCGGGGAATTCGATTGCGGATCGATGCCGTCCTTCCTGGTATTCCATGACAGCCTGGTGTCGCATGCCTTCTTTCACTTGCCGTGCTCCTCATCCTCTGACCTCATGTCCATCAAGTTTCCAGATTCTCAATCTCAACCAAAACAAGAGGACATCATAGGTGCAGTTCATGCAGTTCATTATTTATTTGCACTACTAGTACCGAGGGATGAAAACAGATCGGATCCAGAAGGATATTATTGATATCATATTTGTTTTCATATTTCTAGTCGGATTCGGATAGTTCACATAGATAATATCAACTATGTCGAATAAGATAGGATTGGATGTCGACATTATAAATATATAATTTAAGTATTCGGATACGGATACGGTATCGGATATTGAACATTCGAATTCAGATACGGACAGATTTGAACCCATCTAAACGGACAAATCTGAACCCATCTAAACGAATTCAATTTCAAATACGGACGAATTCAGTTTCAAATACGGTGGGAAAATATCAGTACCGATTTCATCTCTACTACCAAAGTGATCCCTACAATTTTCTTGGACTTATATTTTTTTATACATGCAACTTTGTTTGGACTTTTCTTATCTGTATGTACTAGTATTTTTCTTTACCCCACTCTAAATTTATTTATATGCAAAGTATTGTCGCTCTTGTCACCTGGAGTAATTGTTCCATCCTCCAATTTAATTTGCATATTAATGACTCCGGCCGGATATAAGTAGTATCAAAGTTTTACCATTATCCATAGATCACATTGCATTCCTTTTGCACTAAGAAAATATTAGGTGCAAACTGGTAAAATATTCAGTGGGGCAGAGAGAGGAGGGGGTTCTGGCCGAGGACGGGGCTAGCAATGGCAGGAACGAGAACGAGAAGAAGGGTGAGAAAGGGAGCATAATTTCTTTCTTTTTTTTCCTTCGAGCCGGGTTCCATTCAAGGGAATGAGTTCTTCATAGAATCGGCCTCGCAGAATGGGTTCAATCTTCACATTTATTGTATAGGAGCGGCTTGGAACTGCACACTGCAGACGCTCTAAGCATACAATGGAAGTCGCTCCAACAAAGTTAGGATGCAAAGTGCCATTATAAATAGGAGCAAAGATATGATTAACTAACTAAAATAAAAATTGATCATATATTCTTGGTATATTGTTTCTTCAAATTTTCTATATAAATCTTTTCCATGTCTATAAGTACTTCTTTAAGTTCTAAATTGTAAGTCATTTTAATTGTACTAGCTATATATAATTTTTACTATACACCTGGATATAAAGATACCATAGTTCTTTTATAATAGGAATTATTGACTATATAGGAACAAAGAGATGACTGATGCTACTAACAAGCGGTATGGTTGAAAGTGGTATGGATAATCCTTCGATCCGTTCTGAATCTGAATTTTAAGGATATGGATAAATATTTTTAATACCTGTGTGGATATGTATAATCCGAATTCGATTATAGGTGGATGTTGTCTATAATATGGGATTGGTGAAATCCGATGGATATAGATTATACGATAATTGAACGCGGATTAACTGATGCTTATAATACGATAATCCAAATATTTTATGGAGCCCGAGTGAAAAGAATATAAGTTAGCCTAACCTATAAAACAAGTATTATTATATTATAGCCCACAATGTTTGATGAAAGAATTCTACCAAAGTGGAGAACTAGTACAAGGCAAAGAGTGAATACAAAGGTTTGCCTAATTAAGAATATTTACTTATTTTTACACACTTTTTTCTACTCTTAAATTCAAACTGCTAACTTGTATTAAATTTTTGAGATCATAAATCGAAGTGGTGGATTGATAGTGATTATTTTGTGTTGCACAACGCTTTATGACTTTGATTAATAAATTGTTTCTTATCATAAAAAACAACACGTAAGCACATATTATTTGACTTTAAAAAGTCCGCTTCTGCTCCGATACCGGTTCGAATCCGTACCATTTCCGACATCTAAAAAATCCGTATTTGTATCCGAATCCGCATGATATCCGAACCGCTCCGAATCCAATCAAGAAAAAAATTTAAGATATGAGGAAGCTATTATCCGATCCGATCTGTTTTTATCCCTAACAAGCGGGAACATAACCGTCATACATCTTATATGATAACCATATTCCTTTTTATAGAAAGTCAAATTAATCACATAGATGACACAAACTATTAATTCTTAGACAATAACCTATATGTACTCAACGGAAGCTTGTAGAGGTGTTTTTACAAGCTCTAAATATTTAATTGAGTTTCTCACCTCTTATTAATCAATCTCTAGGAATGTTTATTAAATTTTAGAAGTTTAAAACATTTTTGTGGTTGGAATATGAGGTGTTCACCAGACTTTTATAATTGGAAGAATGAAACCATATTGAAAACCACTTCTAAAGTTCTAACCAAGGCAAAAGAGACAATCTACGATGCTGTTTGGTTACTTAAACAGTAACCTAAATGTAAATGAAATTAGTTTAATCATATCTCCCACCGGTAAAGTCCGCAGGTATAGGTCTTGTTTAGTTCCAAAATTTTTTGGGAAATCGACACTGTAGCATTTTCGTTTGTATTTGACAAAAAATGTCCAATTATGGACTAACTAGGCTCAAAAGATTCGTCTCATCAATTCCGACCAAACTGTGCAATTAGTTTTTTATTTTTATCTATATTTAATACTTCATACATACGTCTAAAGATTCGATGTGATGGGGAATTTGAAAAGTTTTGCAAATTTTTTTGGGAACTAAACAAGACCTTATTTCATTTATGTGTTACTGAACTGACAATGGTACAACCAAATAGCTCGTATATGGTTTTTAAAGTCGGGAGTAATGTCCACTCTTAAAATTCGAGGAACAAAGCTGGACTCGGACAATTGTTTAGGAGCTAAAAAGGATTTTTTTTTTCCTTTACCTTTTTTCTTCAAAAAATCACCTTTTTTAGGGAATTCTTCAAATCACATGCCAATTGTAATCTTTTGTGGCCCAGTAAGCATTCGGCCCGTACAAGGCCCCAACTCGTATGTGTCGGCCCAGGCCCACTTTCAATTACATTTCCTTTCTCAGAGTATTTAGTAATCCCCTTATCCTCACTTTGCGCAGCAGATCAAATCGTCTTCCTTTTTTCCATTTCACCTCCAATGGCCGCGCAAGCTATCTCCCTCTCGCTGCCGACGCCGCCCACCCACCACCACCATCACCACCATGCCAAACCTCCACCCCCGCCGCTCCGCCAAGCCCATTCCCCTCCGCCTCACCTCCTCCTCAAAGCCGGCTCGCTCGCCGAGGCGCTGCGAGGCGTGGACTCCTTCCGCGACGGGCGGCTCCTGGTCTCCCTCCTGCGGCAGTGCGCGGAGCTCCTCCACGGGGACGAGGACACCGAGCGCATCTCTGCGGCGCGTCGCGTTGCGCCGCAGCTGCATTCTCTGGCCGTTCGCGCGGGCCACGCGCGGGACCCGCGTGTCGCGTGCGCGCTCGCCGACCTCCTCGTGCGCCTGGGCCGCGGGGCCTCGGCCCGGCGCCTGCTCGAGGAAGCTACGGCGGTGGAGGAGGAGGGGGAGGACGGCGACGAGGAGGAGGACTCGGTGCTGTGGAACAAGCGCGTCGCCATGCTCGCGGAGGCGGAGGAGTGGGGCGACGCGATCGCCGCGTTCGGGGAGATGCGGGCGCGCGGGGTGGCTCCCGACGGGTACGCGTGCGCGCGGGCGCTCCACGCGTGCGGCCGCGCGGGGGCGCCGCGCGAGGGGCAGGCCGTGCACGCGCACGCCGCCAAGGCGGGCCACGTCGCCGCGCACCCGCTCGTGCCGGGCTTCCTCGCCGGCATGTACGCTGAGAGCGCGGACGTGGGCGCGGCCAGGCGGGTGCTCGAGACGGAGGACGCGCCGCCCGTCGCGTGGAACGTCGTCGTGGCCTGCTGTGCGCGTCTGGGGCTCGTGGACGACGCGCTGGACCTCGCGGAGCGCATGGCGAGGTCGGGCCGGCTCGAGCTCGAGCCCAGCCTCGCGACGTGGAACGCCGTGCTGTCCGGCTGCGCGCGGAATGGGCGCGACCGGGAAGCGTTCGGAGTTGTTCGGATCATGCTGGATCAGGGACTGCAACCGGACTCCAGCTCTATGTCGAGCCTGCTCAAGTCCGTGGCCAGCTTGGGGCTGCTTGCCCATGGCATGGAAGCCCATGGCTTCTTCCTCAGGAACCAGCTCGAGCCGGACGTGTACACTGGGACGGCGTTCGTTGACATGTACGCCAAGTGTGGCCACCTCGAATACGCCCAGAAGGTGTTCGACACACTGGAGCTTAGGAACATTACCACATGGAACTCACTGGTTGCGGGGTACGCGAACGCCGGTCAGTTTGACCATGCTCTGGACCTTGTGGAGGAGATGAAGAGGAACAGGCTTGATCCTGACGTAACCACTTGGAACGGGCTGATCAATGGTTATTCGGTGAACGGTAAGAGTTCGCAGGCTGTGCTGCTGCTCCGGCAGATCAAGGCGATTGGTTTGACACCCAATGTGGTTTCTTGGACTTCGTTGATCTCTGGAAGCTGCAACAATGGAGACTATGAAGATTCATTCTACTTCTTCAATGAGATGCAGAAGGACCATGTCCAGCCCAGCGTGGTTACCATGTCGGTTTTGCTGCGTGCTTGTGCAGGGCTCGCTTTGCTGAAGAAAGGGAAGGAGCTGCATTGTTTTGCTCTGCGAAGAGCGTATGATCGTGACATGGTTGTTGGAACAGCACTAATTGACATGTACTCAAAGTCAGGAAACTTGGCAAGTGCACAGCGGATATTCGAAAGGATTCAGGAGAATAATTTGGTGTCTTCCAATGCCATGCTCACTGGACTAGCAGCCCATGGGCAGGGCCATGAGGCAATAGCGCTGTTCCACGACATGTGCAATTCAGGATTGAAGCCAGACAGTATAACCTTCACAGCACTGCTTACTGCTTGCAGATCAATGGACTTGGTCACTGAAGGGTGGGAGTATTTTGATACCATGGAAAGCAGATATGGTGTGACACCGACAGTTGAGAACTATGCATGCATGGTTGACCTGTTGGCAAGATGTGGCTACCTCGATGAAGCAATGGACTTCATCAATAAGTCACCATTCAAGTCAGTATCAAGCTTATGGGGAGCCCTTCTAACCGGTTGCACGTTACATGGAAACCTTGCTCTTGCCGAGGCAGCTGCAAGGAAATTGTTCAAACTAGAGCCGTACAATTCAGCCAATTACTTGCAGATGGTGAGCTTGTACGAACATGAACAGATGTTTGATGAAGCTGAGAGCCTCAAGTATGCAATGAAAGCAAGAGCACTGGATACTCGACCTGGGTGGAGTTGGATACAGATTGAACAAAGTATCCATGTGTTTGAAGTCGAGGGGAAGCCACATCCAGATACTGCAGAGATATATGAAGAGCTCATTCGTTTGGTTTTTCAGATCAGAAAGTCAGGATATGTGCCAGACACTAGCTGCATAGTGTATAACGTTCCAGAAGAAGAGAAGGAGAAGCTGCTGCTGAGCCATACTGAGAAGCTAGCTATCACCTATGGTTTGATCCATTCAGATGCAAGCAGAGTGCCCATCAGGGTGATCAAGAACACCAGGATGTGCAATGACTGCCATGAGTTGGCCAAGCACATCTCTGCTCTATGTGCACGACAAATTATTCTTCGAGATGCCGATAGGTTTCATTATTTTACGGATGGAAAATGCTCTTGCAATAATTGCTGGTAAATAATGAATAGCATGTCATGTAAAAGGTTGGATTATCCTCTGCAAAGAGTAGATTTAAGAAGTAATTCCATTCAATCAGACCTGACAACTGAATTGCAGAAGAGTTTGCCAAGAAACAAAAGGGCTGACTGTCCCTGTGAATGAACAAGGTAATGAATCAACGGATAACTGCAGATCATTGGTTCCGTTACAGTTCCAGTTAATCAGTAACCATTTCTGCTGAACAAAAAGGAGAAATGCTGACATGTTTATTGGTATAGGAGAATTTCTATGCCTTAGCAAAACTGAGAATAGCAAGATTCACTTGGCAGAAATCAGAGCTAACTTGTACAGAAACCTGTCTCAGATGTACTAGCCAGCTCTGTACATGGTGATGGCTGCACATCAAGTGCGGCACCACTAACAGCTCGGCATTTCCATGGCCCGATGGATGCACTCCCATAGAGCTTTACATTTGAGAGGCATATGTTACTGAAAACCGAGTTTCTGATGCCCCTTATCAGCCCAGCCTGCCGGATGTTCTGACCCAAAACATTCTTAATCGTCACGCTGTTGACAACAGGAAGCACACTTGGGTTGTAGGACGCATCAGGGTGGCCCCCAACGTCACCGGCGATCCTCAAACCATACCGAGCTCCATTCAAGGTCACTTCAGAGACGGTGATGTTCCGGATGAATCCTCCCCTTCCTGAGTTGGTCTTGATATGGATCCCAACACCCATGCCGAAGAGATTCAGGTGCTCGACAAGAACATTCTCCACGCCACCAGATGTCTCGCTTCCAACTGCAAAGCCAGCAAATGGCCCGGACCCGGTTATCCTTCGGATGGTGATGCCAGAGCTTGGACGGCCAAAAGCAATGCCGTACTCGTCCCAGCCACTCTTGATGGAAATCAGGTCATCGCCCGCGGAAATGTAGGAGTCCTCAATGCAGACATTGCTGCTTGAATCTGCAGGTGCACGATGATGCAGATGTAACTTCATTAATTGTCAGCCATACGCAAAATTTTGCTCAGATTTAAGAAAGCTTTGTAAAGCGTCCATTACCTAGATCGATGCCATCAGTGTTTGGGGAGTCATGTGGTGCCAACACAGTCACGTTCGCTATTACTACATTGCTGCATACACACAAATGAAGCGACACATTTTTGTGAGTTGTGACCATTTAAACTGTCTGACATTGGGATCAGATCAACATCATTGTTCAGCTAACCAGATGTCTGTAAGTTGTGTATCAGCTTTCATGCTAATCGTATTGCTTAGTTAATGTTTGTTCCTGAAACTACACTGTAGACTGTCAAGGCGCTAGCTGAAGCCCTGCTGTGGAACAGGAACGAACAGGCAAAAACAAGCTAGCTAGCAGTTGGACTGAGAAAAATGTGGCTCCCCTCCCCAGGCGATCCATTCGCAGTGCTCACCTGCAGTAAACCGGGTGGATGTTCCAGAACGGCGAGTCCTGGAAGACGACGTTGGAGACGACGACGTCGGTGGAGTACATGAGCTCCAGCAGGTGCGGCCTCGTGAAGGGCAGCGTGCGCTTCTTCCACATGTCCCACCACAAGCTGCCTTGGCCGTCAATGGTGCCGTTCTCACCTGCCCAAGAACGCTGTGCTATCAGTGTGAATCGCTCAGGTACCTGAGCACACTGCGTAACCGTACCAGCAAGAACCTGTGATGAAGACGTCTTGGAGACCATTGCCGTGGATCAAGCTCATGTACCTCCCGCCAGGCAGCTCGCGCCCTCTCCCGTACGACGGCAGCGGGTCGATGAGCGGCCAGCTCGACGTGTCCTGCTCCATGTAGGCTTAGTTCGATGGCAAGGCATGGCGGCGACCAAGTGACGGACGACGAAGAAGACGAAGAAGAAGGGCAACGGGCACACCTGGGTGGCGCGGATGACGGCGCCGCGGGCGAGGAAGAGCGTCATGTGGGAGGTGAGGTTGAAGGGGCCCGTGAGCCACACCCCGGGCGGCACGTACAGCAGCGTGCCACCCCGCGCGCCGCGGCGGCGCTCGATGCGCGCCACGGCGCGCGCGAACGCGCCCGTGTTGAGCGTCTGCCCGTCCCCGCGCGCGCCGAAGCTGGCCACGGACATCCACGCCCCGCGCAGCGGCGCCGGCCCCGACCAACACGAATCCTGCGCCCCCGCCGACGACGACAGCAGCAGCAGCGCCGTCGCGACGAGCAGGCGCAGCGCCGGCGGCATCCCTCTTTCTTGGCGCAGCCGCGCAGTGGCTTGGCTTGGCTTGTTGCGGTGGCGGTGAAGCAGGGAGGATGGAGGCGACGAGCAGGAGAGTACAAGGCGCAAAAGCTGCTGCGTCCCTGCTTCGGGGTGGATGTAAATGCGGTTGTTGTTTTGCCAGCAGCTGCAATTGACAAGCTCACAGCGCCATGGAATGGGGACAGGGATTCAGTAACTTGCCTTGGGCAAGTCACAATGTAACTTACCTCCTACATTCATTCCTCCAACACTTTATTTAGTTCCTAATATTTTTTGTAAAATTTTAAATTTTTCAGAAATTCCACGTTACATCAAATCTTATGACACATGCATGAAGAATTAAATATAGATAAAAAATAATTATACATAAAAAATAACTAATTACATAATTTTGCGAGCCACTAAATCTTTTGAGTCTAGTTAGTCTACGATTGGACTTGTATTTTATTGTGCTTTGTTAAACTGCTATGTATATGTCCATCTGAATTATGGACCTAAATTATTGACTTTTTTTCTTTTTTTTTTTGAAACTATGAATTATGCTGCTATCTACTATCTATGTCCGAAAATACAACCAAGTCTCATGAGTTGAAGGGCTGGATCTGTTTTGAGCCACTGGATCTGATTTGGGCCTTGTTAAGTTCCAAAAAAAATTTACAAAATAGATAGTGTAGCATTTTCGTTTGTATTTGATAAATATTATCCGATCATAGATTAACTAGGCTCAAAAGATTCATCTCGCAAATTATAGACAAACTGTGTAATTAATTATTTTTTATCTATATTTAATGTTCCATACACGTGCTGTAAAATTTGATGTGACGGAAAATATCTGAATTTTTTTAATTTTATAAAAAAAATTTGAACTAAACAAGACTTTGGAAGAATGGATGAAGAAGGTAAGTTACGTCGTGACTTGCTCAAGGCAAGTTACTGAATCTCTGTCCGATGGATCCGGGGTCTGGTTGGGGTCCCTTGTGCTTTGAGGATGGCAGTGGCTGGTCACTGGCACGGCAGCGTCGGCAGACGAAGAGAGCAGCCTGTGTGTGTGAGCTGGCGTTGGCCCCATGGCTTGTATAGGATCCAGAGCACAGTCGTCGTCCACTCCTCTAGTTCCAGACTTCCAGTCCTGTCTGTCTCAAGTTAACGTTTAGTTTGTGGAAAATTTTTTATTTTGGCTATCGTAACACTTTCGTTTATATTTGTTAATTATTGTTTAATCATAGACTAACTAGGTTCAAAAGATTTGTCTCGCAAATTATAAGTAAACTGTGCAATTAGTTTTTTTTATCTATATTAAATGTTTCATGTATGCATTCAAAGATTTGATGTGACGGAGAATCTTGAAAAAATTTTAAAAACTAAACAAGGCATAAGAGTAGTCCGTCAGGACCAAAATAACTTCACCTCTAGCTTTTCAAAGAATCAATCTTATTTTTAGTTTCATGATTTCTAAATTTATATAAAAATATTATCAACATTGATATTTTTTAATATATTTACTTTTAAAATATTTCATTATTAATTTAATCATACATATTAAACACAGTTCTTAGTATTTTTGTGTATATATTTGGTTAGTTTTTTTTAAAAAAAAACAATTGACTTCTTGAAAAAAACAAAATGTGTAGTAGTTACTGTGGGTCGGATGGAGTATACGTTAATTTCTGAGCATTCACATCTTTTACAGTTTACAGTTCTGCGCAAGTGCAGACGTGCAGTGATGGTACAAATAAATATAGACGGTACCACGTACGTACAATATATGGTATACTACACGTGGTCCAAACAGGAAGCCAAACCATCGTGCTCTAACGGCCATTCCTTTCATGAATCAAACGCCATTACTGAAACCAAATCCGCCGTGCTGCTGCATTTGCATCTGCATGCACGGACCCTCAGATGGTTGCTCTGCTAATAAGCAAGGCGATTAAAGCCAGCCACCTTGCTTGCATGGCTGCATGCACATGCAGCAGCAGCTGCTACCCGCGCGCATTGTGCCCACGAAAACAAACAGCAAAGAGACTATATATCACTGTGTCGTAAGTGAGACAGTTCCTCTGCAATCAACTCCAAAGAGATTGATACTGACTGGGGAGGCTGATGAGCATCTGCTAATGGCAAAGGCTCTCTACAGTCAATTACGGTCAAGGGTTAGGTGCACGGATGTCCATATTCATGTACGGCTGTGGGTGCCTGTCGATCCCCCTGATGTCAAAAGGTGCCCCTGTTACTCCAACGCTGTAGCCTGCAACCCTGCGTGCCTGCATCATCGCAGCTGCAGATCTTGGCTGCAAGCCCCCTGTTGCTGCACATGCCTCGGCCTCGCGCTGATCTTGGCCTCGCGCTAACCATCACGTTCGTCCTTGGCTGTGAAAGGACTTTGTACAAACATGCAGTGCAGTGGAGGTATAATAAGAGTATATTTAGTTAAAGGTGTTAAAGTTTAACAGGTAGAATAGAATTTTATTTTATTTAACAATTATTATCTAATTATGGACTAATTAAGCTTAAAAATCATCTTGCAAATTATATACAAACTGTATAATTAGATATTTTTTATCTATATTTAATACTTTGTACATGTCCAGGCATTTGATGCGATAGAAATTAACAGACGAGGCCATAATGGACAGGGTGATGATGATGATGCGGCGGGCAGGGCGGCAGGCCGCGTACTGGTGGTACTGAACTACAACTACTGATTCATCTGCTGACGATTAGCATCTCCACAGGATGCCATGTACGTATCCTGCACTGCGCATCCATCCTACGGATCTTGCTCTGCAGAGCAACATGATGGGTTCTTCAGCCCAGCACTAGTAGAAATCGGGATTGGATAGAAGATCGGTCCGGGGGCAACTCAAAATGTACCCATCCCTGCACCTCACAGAATCAACTCTCATTGATACAGCAGCAACTACAAAGTCTACAGCAATGCCGCATAGGATGATGAACAGACGATAAACATGCAAATGGGCAGCACCGCCACCGGTAACCCTACTGACCGGAGAACCAAAATTAAGGGCATATATAGACAGGCAACGAACATGAACCAACTCCTTTCTTAAGTACCAGCCGCGGGGGCCACCATGGATGGGGCCAGCAAAATCCGGCTCAGGTTAAAAGGACCCCAACAACACGTATAACCAACAACAAATGGAATCAACTCTTGTCGCCTGGAGGCGAAGAGGGGGGATCGCCGCCGCCGCTGCTACCTGGCTTGTCATGCTGGAACTTCACCACGATGCACGTGATGTTATCACCGCTCCCACGGGAGAAAGCCGTCTCTGTCAGCTTCCGGGCTGCTGCCTCAGGTTCCTCCTCCATCTTCACAAGTGTAACGGCGTCCTGTGGGAACAAGATGAGACGGTCAGTCGAGCATCAGAAGGATTGGGTGCACCATTAGCAAGACACCCAATAAGTAAAGCTCTGAAGATTTTGTTCCGACACTGAGAAACCAGAATTTCATTTACAGCAAAGATTGTCACAGCAGTACATTCAAACAATACTAACGCACACAATACCAACACCTCTGAGCACCAAGGGCTCCGCAGGTGAGGCAACACCGCAAAACCAACAAAAAAGCTACATGCTTAAACGGTTAAACCAGATCGACATACAACACACTAAGATATCAATGCCAGCAGTTTAAGCTCAAATCCCATTTTTCTGAAAACACACTAAGATATCAATAATTTTGTTTCTCCAATGCGCAAACGATCACAGCCCAGCCAAAAAAAAACCACTCAGAACAGTGCAATATGCATCCAATGAGGCACAATAAAGATAATGTAAGAAAAATATCTCCGCGGATGGAAGCTCCCCTTGTAATGGACATCACATATTAACACAAGCAGTTGAAAAACCTCAAAGGCCTTTCCCAAAAATACAGTGACATACAGCGGCAGTTGCAATTATAGCAATTTACTAACTACTAGATTAGGCAATACTATGCGACACTTAGAAATTTGTTTCTGCAAAATGTAACTGTCCAGCAGTACAAAAGACTTGCAAAAGCAAGGGACAAAGAATGCAGAGCAGATGGTACAAGTTCCATTCACACATAAACTCCCTCCGTTTCACTATATTTGCTGCACACATACCTAGACAGCATAATATTTGAGTAATGTCTAACAAAATCCAATCAAATTTGTGCGCTTTTTATACAATAGCTTTTGTGCATCTACATATTATGCAAAACGGAGGTAGCAGAACATATAAATTGGTTGCTGTAAATGCTTAAAATGCAGCAGGGAAAGAGGACAAAAAAGAGGGGGCCATAAGGTGTTCATGGAGAGACAATGAAACCCTTGCTTATCAGGCCATCAAACACAATTTCAATGATCTATAATTTTATATTTTAGGCCATAGATCCATCTAAGCTCCAAAGGCCCAACAAAAGTTAGAATTACTCCACTACACAAATGCTCATGGAGAAAGCGCAAAAGTGATATCCACACCTCTAAATAGGTCAGAGATGTATATCACAAACTAACCTCATTCGGAACCACATCCCACAGCCCATCACTAGCTATAATTAGAAACTCCAACTCATCATTTATTTCTTGTTCCTGACCCAAAAAAAAAAAACGTGAACAGATTAGGCCTACAATGTCACAAATTACATATAAGCAATGAAACACCAGTATTAGAATAAGGTACAAATCAAGTTACCTGAAAAGCAATGAAACACCAGTATTAGAATAAGGTACAGAACTACAGATCAAGTTACCTGAATCTCAGGGTCTGCAATAACAAATTGTTTTAAGAGACGATTGCCAAATGCCCGAGACATCGCAAGTACGCCACCTACCCTCCAAGTTCCTGTAGAAGTCAACTTGCCACTATGAGCAACAGGAATACAAGATCATGGCAAGGATCGTTTGGTTCAATCATGAAAACATGAAAGTGTACTAGGTGTGGTTAGCGTAGACCATACCAGCCCACATAACTATCCCACCAGCACTCTCAATTCGTTTTCTCTCATCACTTCTGTTCGGCTTGTGATCTTCAGAGAGCGCAATCGCTGCGAAAAGGAGGCAACACGATGTTTTACAAACAGTTCAACAGACAACTACATCTGGATTATAGACAAGACCTGCCACAACAATGCAGATATCCCAAGGATGGAAGAGAAATAATGGTGCCTGTGATACCAATTAAGAATTACTAGCAACATCTTGAGTTTATCCTATGTTGTGTGAAATAACTTGATACATGCCCAACAAGTGATTCACTTAGAAACTGAACACTGACAATTTTCTCAAGGAAAAGAAAGATTGTCAGGGCAATAATATTTTATTATAAATACAATATTCTTCACAAAAATTACGTTCTCACAAACCAATTCGAGCAAAAATCCATCCGCCCAAAGGATTGTAATTTGATTTCATTTGTAATATTTTATTGAAGGTGACATACTGAGCAACATGTTTCTCACAAATTTGTCAACTTTTTACACAACAACCAGCTTAGAAAACTTCATAGATCATAATGTAGTATCAATCAGCATAAACATAGTCCATAGTCACTAATGGTACTAAATATGCAATGATTCATCTCTTAAATTTCTGATATAGAAGACTCTACATGCTGACAGACTGGAAACAGACAGCAATAAAAAATACTCAATGAACCAAATCATTTTCATCTAAGTAGCGGATAATTTCCAATAAAAGCACCTTTGCCAGCCTTTGATATAACAGCCCTTGAGTCTCCAACATTTGCCACGTAAAGATGGTCACCAACCAACACTGCTGTTGATGCTGTTGACCCATCATCTCTATGAGTATTCCTTTCAGCATCCAAAAACTCTGAATCGGTCTTCCTATACGTTTCACCTGCAGGTTGCCATTAATCAGGTGACGCACAATGATTTAATGGTCAATGGATAACTAGAAATGCTATGTGCATTTATCATACTTATTGCTAATTTTGTGTTTGTCATGAACTCCGGATGTTTCATGAGGTTCTCAAACAAGTGCTCCTTCAAATACTCAGCAGCACGTGAACCACCATGACCTGCAAGAATGTAAATGATTTAGATAGATGCACTAAGAGACAACAGGAAGTCTAGAAGAACAAATTTCTAACCATCGAAAATTCCGAAGAGATTAATTTGTTTATCATCAATTTTAGATGATTTTATATCATAGAAATCTTCCATGCTTGCCCTTTTTCCTCTAAAACTTGAATATCCACAATTCAGCGTTCCATCAACACTGCAAATCAGTCAAACACAAACAAGACTTATTATGAAAAAAAAACACTTATAGGTTCTGATATATGGGTTAAAAAAAACTAGCTAGTAATTACAAATGGCTCCTCCTCGAGCAGAAAAGCAAACTATACATACCAGTGTGTCTTGTTGACAGAACAGACAGAATTCTATGAGAAACTTGATACTAAGAACTGACATTTATTTCTTACATACATTCATATTCAAAACAACAATAAGGTCAGGATTTAGACAGGCATTTGTCATGATTAATATAGAATCTGAGGATTGTCATTTCTAAACAATAATGACATACTAAGAACTAGTTTCTAATTTGTATTTTGTCGTCATGCATGTAACATAAGATGTTCACCCGCATGATGTCTTAATTAATTTGCAATGTTCACCCGCATAAGTCCAAAACCTCTTGAGAATGTTGTACTATGTAAAAATCTCATAGAAACAAGGTCAATCAAGCACATGGATGGCCTACCAGCGTCTCAGGGATACAATATAAACAAAATCCTGTATTAGCACCACGTCTATTTTACCTCAATATATAAAAAGACTCAGAGTGGTCGATATAGCATTTTAGATCAATCTGTGGTTTGACTTATGATGAAAAAAGGGCATATCAGATTCATAATGTGGTACACAACGAGCATAATTTTAGTATGATATACAGCAGTTTCCCATTTAATTTTGTTCCTGATGACATAATGTGCTATGAACCATCTAGCAATCAGCAGAACTTTAATACATTATTATACTTGTCAACAATTTTTTGGGCGCTGCTTTCTAACAGGGGCAATATTACAATTTGGGAGCTCTCTAAAAAGCGTCTGTAAGCTTGAGGTCATGTTCTACTGAACTATGTGCAACAGTAGAAATGGAAACTGAAGTGATATTTATGCTTATAAGGACCCACAAACCAGAGTGCATTTTTAGTGGCTATTGCTGCCTTTTCATATAAGGATTTAAAACAAGAACCTAGGGATTACTAATTTGAAACTATGGATTACTAATTTAGCAGTGATGAGTTAAAGCTATTTTCTTATTTGCAGGGAACCATCATATTAATATTAGTATCCATTATGGTGGAATTTGTTAGCACACCAGCTCATAAGAACTAAAATTCAACAAGGATAACTACCAAGCTACCATGCTAAATACAGTTCTGGATAAGATGGTTCTCAGGAAGCTACGTGGAGAATACGCATTCGACTACTATCTGAAACACTAAAAGCGCGAACATCTATTTCATTTAGTGTATTATAGACTATTCGATCTTGTTCGCATGCGAGCTACATGGCAGATCTAAATTAAATGAGCCAAAGAGACCGCCAATAGAACCAACCGATCATCCGAGACGTAAGCTGCAAAGAAGGGCATTGGGCAGCGAACGTTACCTCTTCCATCCACCGCTCATGTAGCCGACCTCATCCACCCTCTCCCGCTCCTTCTGCCTCTCCCTCTCCTTGTCCCTCCTCTCCTTCTCCGCCCTCTCCCCATATTGACCCATCTCCCTGGGCGCCTCCACAGCTAGAACGGCAGAAGCGGCAGGAGGAGGAGAGGCGGCCTCCTGCTTCTTCTCCCCTCGTGCCACAGAAATGGACGAGACCTCGTCCTCCTCGTCCGGATGGGCCTCCAACTCGGTTCCCCCAACAGCGACCGCAGGCTCTGGCGACACCTCCATTTCTCCATACTTCACCTCCATTTCTCCGCCCTCGACCTCCACCTCCATCTCCTGTACCCCTGCCGCCGGCGCGGACGATACCTCCACTTCAGTGCCCCGCATCGCCGTCCCTGCGGACGAGGCCTGCTCCGCCTCTGCCTCCACCAACTCCTCCTCTTCCACCTCGCTGGCTCCCTCCTCCTCTTCCTCTTCCTCCTCCTCGCCTTCCGGCACGGCGTGAGCGGGCGGCACCCCTCCGGGCTCCACCATCATCTTCCCCCCGGCACGGAACCGGCGGTGCTTCAAGGGGTGGCGCACGCCGAGGCGCTTATCGTGCGGCGACGACCTCGCCGAGGGCCTTGCGCTGACCACCACCACGACCGGCGCGGGAGACGCCTCCGACGCCGCCACCACCGATGCCGCTGACGCAGTGCTCGCCGCCGCGGTCTCCTGGTCCTGGTCCTTCACGGCACCATCGCAAACCATCTAACTCGCGGCGGGCACAAACCCTAGCAGCAGGATACCAGCATGAGCAGCAGCAGCATCATCAGATGCGAGCGAGCACGGCGCGCCGGGGCCAATGGGGGGAAGGGCGCTCACCTGCGGGATCCGATCGGGCGTGTGCGGAGGCGACCGGATCGGGGAGGCTGTGGATCTGCGTGCGATGGCGTGGCCCTGGATTTGAGTGGGAAGTGTGGGGCGGTGGGTGTGTGAGCTGGAGGTGAGGAGGGAGGGGAGTGATCGGGGGAGGGAGAGAGCGTGAGGTGAGGTGAGGTGAGGTGAGGTGAGAGGAGAGATCGGATGAATGAAGCCTGCCGCTGCCGCTCCTCCTGTCCTGAGAGAAGAAGAGGAGAAGACAGAAGCGCCCAGCACCACCCTTCGCTTCTTTTCTTAAATATTTTATTAATAAATAATATATATATAATACAAATACTGTATTAATATAATTATTATAATCGTTTTGTTTGATCTAACTGGAGTATTTATTTATTTTCTGATTCTGATTTTTTAATATGTGCGTACGTGGCTCGAGGCGTGAGCACCTGGGACTTGGGCGACGGGTGGTGCGTGGGTAACTCGGGACTGACATGTGGGACTGTGAGCCATGGAGCCCAGATGCAAGCGACACAGGAGTGTTGCGTTTGGTTGGGAGCGTCAGGGCGCGGGGTTGTCGACGGGCTCCGCGGCGGCGCCTGCTGGAGGCGTCTAGGTAGGGGTGAATTGTGTGGGCCGGGATTTACGGATGGGCCATACATCAGGAATGTCGGAAAACGGCCCAACTGCACAAGGTACTGTTGCTTCATGTGTGGGCTCAGCCTGTCAGTTTCTACCTGGTTGTTTTTGTCTCCAATCTCCATGAAGGAACGTCTTCTTTATCTTTAATTAAAGAGAAGAGAAATTCTCAAAAAAAAAAAAGAGAGAAGAGAACCTTGGTGATATCTTTTAGAAATCTAGAGAATTGCTAGCTGCTTGTCGTTGTCAACCTCATAGGACACTCGTTGTCGACCTCTTAGAGCACTCGTTGGAGTCGCATCGTTTTGTATGGTTAAATTTTTTTTATATATAATGATGTGTAAGTCTTTTACTTAATTAAGAAAAAAAATTGCTAGCTGCTTGCTTTTGTTCGAGTAGAGAAAAAATGCGTTTGACTTGTAAAATGTAAACGGATGGCAGCATGAATCACGATGATGCGAACTATTCGTGCATTGATGTCGAATCTTTTGGTTACCATTTTAATACCGACTCCGAACTCATGTGCATCAGTGCCAGATTCTTTTCCTTCCTCTTGGTTAACTTCATTCCGCAAGTTGTTGCCGCAAACTGAGTTTTTTTTTTAATGAAAATTGGTCTGCCACATCACACGTGATATTGTTTAATTTGACATGTCTTTCATGCGGATCATAGAAAAAACGAAATGACACTTCAGTTTTTGGCGCCATGCATATTTCTTTCTCTATTCGGCAGACGAATGCAAGAATCGTGAGTGAAAGAACATCTTTCTCATTCATTCACCTCTTCCCACATTTGGTTCATGTTGTCATCTCTAATTTGGAACGAAGAGAGTATTAATTAGTGACTCCATGATCTGATGATCATTGGTCTTTATGTGACACGATAGATAGATTGACGAAAGAAAAGAGTTTAGATGAGACACATACACCTCGCTCAAAAAATGAATGGTCTAAGTAGCAGCTGAGTGTCCGAACACTCGATCCCCCCCATTATTCTTTCTCTCTTCGTTCCTGCTGCCCCCCCCCCCCCTCCACAGTCCCTTCATCGCCCACAGCCTCCTTCACCTCCCAAATCTTCAGCTTCTATGGCGAGCACTGACCTTGACGCCCCCACACCCCAAATCCCCCTGCCCGCTAGACTTGGAGAAGAAGAGGAGGAAAGGCCGGAGAAAGCTCGCGCTGAACTTACCCGATGCCAGTGAGCTTGTCGTCTCAAATGCCAATGATTTCCTCGCTAAAATCCTAGCCCCGAGTGCAGGCATCGAAAATCGAGTGCTGAGGGGGGGGGGGGTAACCGAGTGTTATTTAGCGTTTTTGTTAAAAAAACTAAAAATGTTTGGAGTTGGGTCAAAGGTGGTAGCTGTTGGAGAGCTGCATTGGTCCTTTGCATGTTGCTTCAGAAAACCTTCGAAGGGTAAGGATTACGCTTTCCCAGATGGAAGGCGTACTCGCGCTACCCAACTCTAACGCGCTAGCGCTACCCAGCGCTAACAGATAACGTCTTCTCAGTGTGTCCACTTTTCACGCCGCGCTTCCCTCCCTCCGGCCGTCCTGCCATGGCGCCCCCCACCGCCACCGCCTGCGCATTCCTCTACCCCTCCCCTCTCCCTCCCGCATCCCTGCGCGGCACGCCCCGCCTGACCGTCGGCCGGCGACTCCCGCGGCCCCTCCGCGCGGGCCGCCCGCGCCTGCATGCGCCGCCGCCAGCGCCTCCCACGGTGGCGGAGGCCGCGGAAGAGCGGGACGACACGCCTCCGCTCAGGCTGATCGGGCCGCCGCAGGAGGACGACCCTTTCCCGCCCGAGGTACTCTCTCTCTCTCTCTCGTCGCTCGCTAACGGACGCGGTCTCGCCGCCGAATTTTGAATCGCCCAACTGACGATGATCGTACGTACATGCGCGCACGTCGTCGCATTGTGTGCAGATGGAGCCCGCGGACCCTGACTTCTACCGGATAGGATACGCGCGGATGATGCGCGCCTACGGGATCGAGTTCCTCGAAGGCCCCGACGGGATGGGCGTCTACGCTTCCCGGGACGTGGAGCCACTCCGCAGAGCTAGAGTGAGTCCATTCAGCATTTCTCTTCTTCTGCAATCACTAGCTAGGGCTTCTCCGATCAGTCTGAGGCTCAAATGTCCAGCTCAGTGCAACTGAAGACGTCCTTCACCACACTAGTTATTGTTTGGAATTGGATGTAGCGCCTGTGGATCTGTGATTGGGTTGGAAACTGACATGCGAATAAGTGACTATTGCAGCATACTGATTAGATCTTGCTACTTGTTTCTTTAGTGTTACACTATCTTCTTTAGTATGTAAGTATACAATTACCATTGGAAGTCAGTTGCTTATGTTTAACTGCTACATACTTAGCTTTTTTTTTCAAACCGAGGCATTCCCCCATTTCATTAATCAGATAACGGAAATACAGCAGTTTGAGAAATGTTCAGAAACAGAAGAGACGGTCAGGCCCAGCCAGCTGACATTTCTAAGTCAAATTGGACCAGAGCACCTAGCCCAAAGCGAGGCCAACCACTAGGAAAAAATGGAAAGACACTACAGTTTCCTCAAAAATGGAAACACATTACAGACAGTTCAACCTTAACAACCTGCAGCACGGAAAAACTTGCCAAGAGAAACTACAGCTTCACACTTGTAGAACTGCCATCAGAATTACTTGGCAGGTCCCTGGTCTTCATCATCTTCATGATTGGCATCTCGCAGTTGTTTCATCCTCTTGGCTGACTGTTTTGGCTTGGCTAGGAGCTTCAAAGCTATCTGGAGCATTATCTACCGAATCTGCCAGCCATTCAGCAGTGTTTTTCTCTCACAACAAATCAGCGAACAGTACTTTTAGCCATGGCTTTTCATACAAGCGAACAAGCCATTCCATTAGCAAAACAATATATGGCTTATACTGTTAGTACATGTTTTCCCACATTAAATTCCCAAAATGCCAGGCCCACGTGTTAAATTCTTCATCTTGATGTGTACTGCAGGCATATGCCCTATAGTATGGTGATCCAGTTCAAAAGAATTATATGATATTATTGGCCTGAAACTGTTTGAATAACTGGTTTGGTTCTTTTTGTACACAATGATGAGCAACATTATTGAAAGATGCGCTGATTTTGCTTCCTTCTCCAGGTGATTATGGAGATTCCGTTGGAGCTGATGCTGACTATAACTCAAAGGAAACCTTGGATGTTCTTCCCCGACATTATTCCACTAGGCCATCCTATATTTGACATTATTGAGTCAACAGATCCAGAGGTAGGTGGATCAAATCTTTTGTCACAGAGAGAAAACTGAACTCTTAAAATGCCATCACTAGTTTCTGTTGGATGTTTAGCGAATTAGTTAAAAGCTTTGTCATGCTAATCATTTTGTTGATCAGTTGTTGGTTCTTGTATATTTATTTTGGGATTCATTCTGTAACAGCCATCTAATTGAATGGTGTTGAAGTTGCAATTGTATGGGTGCAATTTAGCATTCAATATTCATACGATGTTTTACTTTCAACACAACTAGGACTGGTGTAATTGATACTCCAGAGCAATTTGTGTGCACATTCCATCCGTATGGTTGAAGTTATAAACCCATAATGCTCGCGGTTAACTTAGATAGGAGTGATACCACTTTCAAAAACCCAATCCTCTTTTCTTTCTTCAGCAAATATTAAGCGTCGATAAGTGATTTATGCTGCAAGCTGATGTAATTTGTATTACTCTTGCAGACAGATTGGGATCTAAGATTAGCATGTCTTCTTCTATATGCATTTGATATAGAAGACAACTTTTGGCAGTTATATTCTGATTTTTTGCCAAGTGCTGATGAATGCACTAGTTTGCTGCTGGCACCAAAGGTATCCAAAAGCTAACGAAAACTATATACTTCTGGTCTTCTGCTTTGTCTTTTTTTATTATTATTATTTTAGGAAGATTCTTATACCTGATTCTGCAGTTTGAATGAATTCATATGCCTGGCTTTCTAGGAAGATCTAATGGAACTAGAAGATGAAGATCTTGCCTCACAAATGTTACAACACCAGCGGCGAGCAATTGACTTTTGGCAAAAGCATTGGGTATACTTCTTTACTTTTATACTAACTTACCTTCCTTGAGCTCCTCTAACAGTAACTTGATGGGTAATATCCAGGATAAACCAATTCCTCTCAAACTGAAACGGCTTGCCCGTGACCATGAGAGATTTCTCTGGGCGCTGAGTATCGTGCAATCTCGTTCTGTAAACTTGAAGTTGAGAATGGGAGCCTTCATCCAAGATGCGAATGTGCTAGCTCCTTATGCTGGTATTTCTTTTCTTTGTTTGATTTTTGCAATTGCTGAATATGGTTAATCGTGTACTTCAACTGGGCTTCTACTCTACTTTGTTTTGTAGTTTTGTATGCTGATCTGCTTGTTCAGTTACTGCTACACAGATACAACCTCTTCCATTTGACTTAGTTTAGTAAGTTTAAACTAATCCTAGATAATCTATATAACAGGAATGATGCTTGTACATCGTAGAACTGTTGAGATAAAAAACATAAATACACCTGCTGTCATATTTAACACCAGATAAGATATTTCTCTCAGTCATGCATTATAGTTATCCGCCTTCAAAATATTGTTCTGGCTGCTAGTTTGTTTCAAATTATCTGATTAGGAGTACTTTATCTAAATCATGATTTTTGTTTTCTCCCCAGATATGTTGAACCACTCACCAAATGCTAATTGCTTCCTGCATTGGCGTTTTAAAGATCGTATGCTTGAAATTATGATTAAGGCTGGACACGCTATCAAGAAAGGAGATGAGGTATTGTCTAGGATGTGTACTCTCTAGTCATCTTAACTTTTTCCCGAGCAAAGGATTACTTGGTTTGTGTTGCTAGTGAAGTTAAATGCTCTGTTTAATCACATGGATTTGTCAACATAATAAATGCTGCACATGCACCTTGGTTGCAGACCTCATGTTTTGTTAACATTATTAGGAAAAGATCCATTAGGATCAATTGTTATTATTAGGATAGGATCCATTAAGATCAATTGTATAGGATAACTATCCATGTATAACCTAGCTTCCTTGTATTGTACCACCTACCTTGTACCACAGGTTGATCATGGTTATATATGGCTCTGAAACCAGTAGGGGAAACCCCTCCTGTTACCATAAAAGAAAATTGGCTCTGAAAAAGGCAGTCATTAAAGTTTGTCCGTAAATGCTAGTAGATCCATTAGCAACCTTTGTTTCTATTATTATGCACAAGATAATTGTAATTAGACCATTCCATTTCTCCAGTCTCATCTATGTGGGAAGTTTCTCTATCCCACATACCAATAGAAATACACATCCTTATTCTACCAGTCTCAGCTAAAATATGCTATCCTCATGAAGTCTATTCTTCTAAATTTTTAAGCCAGTTTTTAATGTCACTATTTGGCCCATGCACTCATGTACAGATGACAATAGATTACATGAGTGGCGTGAACAGCAAATTTATGGAAAGATATGGCTTCTCATCACCAACGGTATGGCCATACACTTGTATCTTATTGATGTTTACTTCTATGTATAAGGATGTAGAGAAAGTTTTTTTACTCTTGTGATTTCTTTGATATCGGAAACTGTCAGTTAGAATTGTATCTGTGAAATAAAGATTTTCTAGGAAACTACTCTGGTTTTGAAGTATTCTCTTATAGGCACCACAATGCAGTGTCTGTTGAAAAAATTGCAACGCCTTTTTGCACAACTTTTGGTGTACCACCCACACCATAGTACAGTTCCTGTTGAAAAATTACAACGCCATTATGTACAACATGTGACATACTAGCATTTTTAGACTGACATCTTATGTTGCTTGTGTATGCGGAACCAATTCTGCAGAATCCTTGGGAGCTCATAAATTTCTCGAGCCCTGCAACGATTCACATGGATTCCTTCTTATCGGTCTTCAATATTGCTGGCTTGCATGATGAGCTGTACCACAATTGTATGAACCACTGCGCAATACTTCCTTACTGGTCATTATGTGTCTGTTTAGTCCACAACATTGTTTTTGACCACGCTGTTTGTATTTGTTTCCAGCCACATTGCCCTCAGTAGAAACCGACTTTGTGGATGGAGCAGTTGTAGCAGCAGCCAGAGCATTGCCAACATGGTCAGACGGCGACGTTCCTGCAATACCTAGCGTGGAGAGAAAATCTGCTCAGGCGCTGCAAGAGGAGTGCCGCCAAATGTTGGATTCATTCTCGACTACCATTGAACAAGACCAGCAGATCCTAGGTAAAGTACTGCATTTCATGGTTTCCCATTGGACTCTGTTTCGTGAGAGCACCCTGAACTGAAACAGATTTTGACTTATGTTCCAGATTCCGATGTGCATATCAACAAAACCCGAGAAATTGCAATCAAGTAGGTGAACTAACTATTTGTTTTGATTTCTAGTGATTGATATAGTTTTTTTTACTCTGGGCCTGCATGTGGATCATGAAGCATACATGTTTTCAACAAATAGGTTGTCAAGATTACCTTCTTCATCCTATTCGCAGGTATCGGCTGCACCGAAAGATGCTCCTACAGAAAATCATGGATGCACTGGATATCTACCAGGATAAAATTTTGTTCTAGCTGTATAGGCGGCACTACCTGTGCTCAGTTAGAACACAGAACTAGTATCAGTTCTACTGCTAGTAAACTTAGGGCCATTTGATGTTTTAGGGCCCTGGAGGGCAGGCAGTCATCAGACCCTCTAGTAGAAAGGGATTTTGTAGGGCTGCCTTCAGTTAATAGTGTTTGTAGGTTGACAGTAGAGGATCCCAAAACGAAAGCAACATTACGAAGAGCTGGTTGCCACGAAATATAGCTGTAAGTTCTAGTCAGCAAACTGCCATGTACTCCTACTTCTTTACATACTGCACAAGATCTGAGGCTCAACTTCAACAACAGCTGACATTGCTGAAGCTGTGGCCTGTGGGCTGTGTGAATGCTCTGTGAACCTGACGCTGGTCCGGTCGGCAACGGCAACCCGTTCGATCCAATCATGGGAAGCTGCACTTGGACATGGCCTAGTGGTGATCGTGCAGTGAGGCGGAGGCGGCAACGGTCCACCGGCAGGCGGCAGTCCATGCCATTACCAGTACACCAACGGGAACGGCCGGCTGTCCGTCTGGCTGGCGTCCCTTGCGAGCTGCCACGCGCACACACGCTGAATTGTCGGCCCGTGAGCAACGGTAGGCAACGGCAGGATGGACATCATCTCTACTAGGCTACTAGCTGAGTAGCTGTGCTGTGCACAAACCTGAGCCGAGCAAGGTTACTTCACTTGCACACCATGCAAGAGCCTAGGAGTACTCCCTCCACTACTGCCCAGCTGTTTGTTTGTTCTTTAATCACTGGACGGCTGGTTGAATTTTCTTTGTTTGCTGCTGTAGTCCTGTGTTACTGTCGTGTCGGCAGCAAATTTTCAAAAGAGGGAGACGAGAGACAGATGGAACCTGGCCAGCCTTGCCTTGCCATGCGTGCAGAGCATCTAATCTATAGCTAGCAGATTTAAGTGCAACCTCCATCGCTGAGCTGAGAATATACTACTGCTACAGCCAGTACTGCTCCACTTGGATTTGGGCATTCCATTTGGGAAGAAACCACAAACTTGGCGTGGGTACCAACCCTGTCTCGTGAACATGGACGCAGCATCGGCGAACGCCCAGGGCCCCTGTCTGCATTGGACTATAGGCCTGTTTAGATTGGAGATGAAAAAATTTTTGGATGTCACATCGGATATGTCGGAAGGGATTTTTAAAAACTAATAAAAAATAAATTACATAGCTCGTCAGGAAACTGCAAGACAAATCTATTAAGTATAATTAATCTGTCATTAGCACATGTGGGTTACTGTAGCACTTAAGGCTAATCATAGAATAACTAGGTTTAAAAGATTCGTCTCACGATTTTCAACCAAACTGTGTAATTAGTTTATTTTTTTATGTACATTTAATGTTTCATGCATGTGTCCAAAGATTCGATGGGATGGATGAAAACATTTTGGTTGGAAAACTAAACAGGGCCTATGATGATTGCATAGACAATACATGTAGGAGTACTTGATATATCAAGTGCTGCTCCTGCCCAACCCAACCCAAGCAATCAACAGCACCAACCAACCAACCAACCAACTTGCTATTCACATTCAGGCAAAAAGGGAAGGCTCAGGCTCAGATGGACTGACTGGGGACCCAAATCATTGCCCCCTCGCAGTTGCAAGAGAATCCATAGATGGCCAACAATCACAAGCTCAAAAGCCCTGTCCTCCGGCCACTGCAAACCTCACTGGGAACAGTGGCAAGTGCCTACTGTTCCTAGCTTATTAGCTGATGGCAGCCAGGCAGCGTTGGACGAATCACAGGCAGACAAGCAAACGCAGCACACACGGCACTGGGGCCAGCACACTCATGTTGCATCCCCACATCAACAAAACACATGACCGGCCTCTGATGCCACATGCAGACATGTATCATGCTCAGCTACAGGCTTACAGTACAGGTAACAGCAGTATCAGCAGAAACCTAATTGTGGAATGAATACGTAGAGACGTGTGAAGCTGATGATGCATGGACCTCACCTCACCTGCTGCTGTGTGATCCGGAATGGAAGCTTATTTGCAACTATGGAAAACCAACAAGGATCAACATCTACAACAGATCTGAGTCGGAAAACAGGAAAGAATCGAGATATCTTTTATTCATAGAAACAAATGTCAGCATGAACTATATATATAGTATATAAGTATCAGCGCCACAGACCACCAGAAAGGCATATACTATATGCAAATGACATGAACCACACCAGCCACCTCCCTCTTTTGTCTCTCTATACATACCATACCAATAACACAATTCATCTATTCTCTCCCTCTCTACAATGGCAGCTAGACCTGTACTCTTCATCCACCGACTCCAAATCCGAATCTGGTACCACCTTTTCTCCACAACCAACCAATCTATCAATGGGTTTGATGTATTGCTATATGGGATATATGTACATGTAACAAGGAACCAGCCAGCCCTTTACCTATTCTCCTCTCTAACAACAGCATGCATCCAAGGAGCACCACAGGGAGCCTTTTCTTCAGGAGTTGGACTTATCATTTAGGCACGAAGCCAAGCGATGCATGAGATGGAAGAATTGCTTAAGCTGGGTTAAATGGTGGCTAGAAATAGTTGCAATGGGAGGAGCCTAAGTGACACAAGGACTAAGACCACATGGAAGGGGGGAAATGCACGATACTAGAGGAGGTTCCTTCTTTGTATAGCAAGATTGCTCAATATGCCTAATAGGGGGTTATACCAAGCTGGTGAAATGCTGTGGAGGCTTTGATATTATATAGGGACAAATTTGTTGGTGAAATGTTGGCAGGTGACACCAACAGGACCAATGAACTGAATACCAGACCTCAAGAACTAGAGACAGCATAATGCCTCACGGAATAGCGCAAGACCTGTAAGCTAGGGCAGATCATCTCCTTCACTCTCGTGCCATCCTTGTAAATCTTGAAGCTTGGGACTACACGCACATTCTCTGCCCTTGCTAGCTGAGGGCTCTCGTCAACATTTACCTGCAGGGTTGGATACAGATGTTTGATTAGAAATTTGAAAACTCATATCAGATGCAATTAATTTCAGCAACTGATGCGAGATGAGTTAGGTGCAATACCTTCAGGAAATTCACTGCAGGGCACTCAGAGCAAAGGGAGTCCACAGATGGGGTAATTTGTGCACATTGCTTGTTCGATGTAGCCATAAAGTAAAGAACGGATACACCTGAAAAAATGCCACATAAATAACATTCACTCCATATACTGAACTGAATATGTATTATGCATGTCAAACGACATCGATATATTAGAATATGGACAGGCCTGGTTAGCTATCCACGTCTTAGCACAACAAGAATCAATAAGGAGGTGAAATGACTATAACAGGCTAGGGCCTAGGGTACGGCAGCATAAGCATGTAGAGGAGAAACTCACCGGGTGAATGGATAGCATCTTGGAGTTGCTCTAAGCTGGTAATTTCTTCAACTCCCCCTCCAAACTTCATATTGGATACCTCCTCTCCACGGGCTGTCTTTAATGCAACCTGGGCATGGAACAAGGACTCTGCAACCTCCGTGTCACCAGGAAGATCCTTGCGAAGCACCTCATAGTCCCGCACACAATCAGCCCAACGTTCAAGCTAATAAAATGTTAAATGAAGGTGTCAATAACAAAACCATTGAATAATCATGGATGCAATGATGCATGTAAATTCCTTACCTTTGCATAGGACGCTGCACGTCTTAACAGAGCCTTTGTGTAGTTAGGTTGGACTCCTAGGGCCTCATTGCAGTCCTCGACAGCTTGTGCCCACCGACCCAGCTTTGACCAGCAAGCTGCCCGATTGCAGTATAGTACTGGATTTGAGGGCTCATATTTCAGCCCTTCACCATAGGCTACAGATGCTTCAGCAAACTTGCCTGCCTTAAAAAGGTCATTCCCCTGGGCTCGAGCCGTTGCGACTAATCTCACGTTATTTAGGATCACTTCAACCTCTGAGCTCACACGATCAATAAGCTTAGCCTTCTCAGACAGTGCAACAGCTGAATCAAACCTGCAGAAAAAGGTTTTAATCATTGTGTCACTAGAACCAAGGAAAGAAGGTGACAAATCACGATTCTGAAGGCTCAGTATTTGTACCTTCCAAATGCCATGTTGACCTGGGCTTGGACGATATGGACATAAGAGTCAGCTGACATGCCTGAGACTTTGGTTGGTGTTGAAGGCAATGATGCATTATCCAATTTCAATAAGCTTGTAATAGTCGAATCAGCTTCCTCTAATTTGTGCAACCGAAGCAGTGCTTCCGACCTCAAAGCAAGAAGCTGCACGCAAAGTATGGTCCCCTTGTGAATGACTCGATTACCAGGAAAAGGCAACATATTTTCAAACAAAATCATAATGAAGGATTACCAATCGAGAGGAGTCCGCTCCAATAGCAATGGCTGCATCGGCTTCCCTGAGTGCACTCTTCCAATCTCCAATTTTCCTTGCATCCATGCATCTCCCTTGATGGATTTCCACCTCATGCAGCTTCTGCCACTCAACAGGATCAGACTGGTTTACACTTCCAGCCAGTGTGAAGTGCGTCCTTGCCTTCTCAATCATCCCAAGCCTGCAATATGGTCAGTCAGTCATTGTGCAATCGAGAAAAAGTTCCATTTTCGATTATACACTTGTAAACATCAAAACAATCAGGACCACTATTCAAAGAATATGCGGTTATCCCCGTCGTGGTCAGAGCACAATCGATAATGCAGGTAAGCAGTCCCTATCAGCTGCATTGTGTGATGCACATCGTGTTAAGTCCACATTAATTCACTGCAACATACTACCAACTATAAAGATGCAATCTTTCTCATGTTTCTCATGTAATCACAGGATCAGAGCTTTTACTTCCAAAACAAGTAAGAGAAGAAACGGTAATGATCAGTACCATAACTGTAATGATCCAAAATCAGATAAACATGCCGCAAAGAACTGCCAGAAAAGGAGCAGCATATTGGATTTGCACGCAAGCAAAGCGGAGACAAGGATACGAGATCTGTGGATGCAATTCCATTCCATTTCGGTGCAGAAGCCAGAAGAGCATGAATGCACAGAAGGAAGCGAAGGAAAAAGCTCACCGGAGGCATAATCCGGCGAGGCGGCCGTGCGCACGGCCGCTGGCCGGATCGAGGCGGACAGCCTCCTCACACTCGCGGAACGCTTCTGCTAGGCGGCCGAGCCCGATGAGCGCGGCGGCGCGGTTGCAGCGGCACGCTGCGCTGTCGGGGCACAGCCCCACGGCACGGTCATAGTGCCGCAGCGCCTCGGCGTAGCGGCCCTTCTTGTACCACTCGTTCCCCGCGCGCGTGATTTCCTGCAGACCACCGCTGGTGGCCGGCGGCGCAGGGCAGCTCGCCGGGGACCTCGAGGAGTTGTTGCTGTGGAGCAGCGGGGCCGCGTCAACGCTAGTCCTCGCGGGAGCCGCTCCACCACCGCGCATGATGCTGCCGTGGCCGTAGTGGCCGGTGCCGGATCCGAGCACGACTGGGCGAGCGCGCGGCGGCTGCGTGGCGGCCGCTGCCGCCCCCGCGACGCGGCCGGACGGGCAGATGTTGCCTGTGGGGAGCGCATTGGTGAGCGGCGAGCTGGCGGTGCTCCCGCTCCCGCTCCCGCCGCCTCCCCCTCCTCCTCCGACGCTGCCGGCGCTGCTGCTGGCGCCGGAGAAAATGAGCGGGCCAGATCCGGAGCGGCGGTGGCCAGGCGGGCGCGGCGGATTGGTGGTCTCCGGCGCCAGCTCGCCCGAGTGGCTCCCCCGAGCTCCCCTCCCCATGGCCGCATTGCCCGGCGCCGGCGACTTGGCGGAGCCGGCGGAGGAGGACGAGGACGAGGGCGTGGCTGCTGCCGGGCGCAGGCGCAGCGGCGAGACCGGCGAACCGAGATCCGCGAAGACGTCGGCTTTCCGGTCCGGCTTGTCCCTGGCGCCGGCGTCGTGCAGCGTGAGCGCGGCGGCGCGGAGGCGCATCCGGTCACGGTCGGCCTCTGCCATCACCGGAGGTGAATCGGGTGGGTGGGTCACGGCAGCCGACGCGAGGAGAAGCAGCGGCGGTAGTCCCCTCGGCGACCACGCCCAGGCAGAGCCGCGGACGCAGGCATACAAGAGAAGTACACAGCTGGTGAACAAGGACAGCAGAGGCGAGTTGGCGCTCGCACAAGAGACGCGGAGGAGCGCGTCCGTGGAGTATGTAGTATGCGCGGTGGGTCGTCTGCTTTGCTGTTCCTGTGCAGCTGTGTCTGTGTGTGCTCTCCCCTCTCTCTCTCTCTCTCTCTCTCTCTCTCTCTCTCCAACCAGGAAGGGCAAGAAGAGCGAGAGTATGGTGGACTGGCGATAGTAGTAGCAGAGGAAGAAGTGAGAGCGAAGGAAAGGAATAGGAGTCATGAATTCACAAGGCATACAAGAGAAGAGAAGTAGCACACTCGAGTGTTTCCTCTTAGCCGTCAGATTTATCATGGACGCTTGCAGATCGTCTCTCACTATCATCTTCTCCAAGTCTGACGACCATAGAAGGGGGCTCCGATGAGACAGGTCACCCGGTTAAGGGCCTTGACGGGGGTGGATGCGGTCGGGCTAGGTCAGGACGAGTGTGCCATGATCGAAGCTCACCACCGAAGCCGAAGATCAAGCAGGGGAAGATATCGCGGTGGGGCGGTGGGCGGCGGCGGGGCCAAGGATAAAGATGAAGAGTGTAAAAAAAATCAAATGTTCCTCCCCCAAAACACTCGAACCACACTCTGGATTTGATTTTTTCGGTGGCTCATATCCCTCATCCTTAAACCCTATATGCTCTCCTCCTTGCCCTTCCTCGCTCGCTACTTTATGTTCTCTGACGAGTCCGAGATTATTTCTATATTGACATATGTGTCCCCACCCCGTCCTTCTTCTTCGTATCCGGCGGCGATAGGTAAACCCTAACCCTCCGAAAAACCTCGCTTGAAATGAATAAGAAGACACAATGGAGACCTTAGCCAGATACGCGGCCTTCGTTGATTGGCGGAAAAAATTGGAGTGTTGGTGGACACTCAGACACTCAAGTGTACTATAATAAATGTATACCATTTTTGATTCACAAAGGGACAAAAGCTAATATATACTACCATATAAATACCTAATACAAGTTATATGACATGGTTAACGTAAGGAACTTTTCTAACAAATATATTGAAACTTTCCTTGCCATACTTAGCAAAATATATTTTTTAAATTTATATTGTCAATCAAATTTTAAAGCTTTCCTTGCCATACTTAGCAAAATATATTTTAAATATATATCGTTTGTCAAAGATTTTATATACAATTGAAATTGAAGTTATCTGTAAAGGTCAATGTCAAAGTTATTATAAAATAAATATGGTGGCGTGGGGCCGGCGGCCAGTTGGAGCCAGTGCATTGCCACGCACAGCGCTTGGCCCCTGGTGCCCGTCATGGGCGGGCGTCCCGCGTCCTTCTTGGATCTGCCTTTGGTCTTCGTCGACCGTTTGCAATTGCAGGCAGCAATGAACGAACTTCGGCGTTTGTCTCGTGACATCGACGTCCGTTTTTTCTTTTTTGAACTTGAGTTTGAACTTTGAACCAGCCAGCTAGGAACGAACGAACTTCCCGCTTTTCATACATGCCGAGTTAAATTTCTCTCCTAGGACATGTGGAATTTTTTATTTACTTGGACATTTTTGTTTCACATGACTAAAATTTACCTACTAAAACTAATGATTAAACTTTACTCATCTCGTGACTAAAGACTGTTAAAGTGACTAAAGACTATTAAAGCAATTCAACAAAGACCAAACTACCTCTAACAAATCAGGGTGAGGGCTGGTGGTAACGAGGGGCAACCTTGTTCATTGGGGCGTGTTTGGTTCGTTGGTCTCTTGGAGTCTGGCCAGAAAACTTAGCCTGGGCAGCTCAGGCCTGGTCCTAACTAGCCAACCAGCGTGTGTTTGGTTGTGTGCAAACATAAGACATGCTTCAGGAAGTTTCTGTTTGGTTGGTTGCTTAGCCAAGCCCCTTTCTCTACGACTTCTCTTCGAGCCGTGCGGGACCTCAGCGGGGACACATCCGACGACGCCGACACCTTCTGGACCGCCGCGCCCCTCCTCTACGACTTCTCCCAGCAGCAGGAGCCCACGCCCCTGGCCGTGCGGCGACCGCCCTCACCGGCGCCGACCAGCCCGTGCCTCCTCCTCGCCCGGAAGCCACATAAGGAACGGTCCCCATCCTCGTCGCCGCCGCCTCCGGCACCGCGACACTGGCCGCGTCGAGTGGGATGACGGCGAGGACCTGCCTGCTCTCCGCCCTGCATCGTACCTGCGTGGGCTGGGGCGTCACGAGGCGCGCTGAGTACCTAGCCGGCAGCCGCAGCACCGCCTGGGTTCTCCCACGGGCGTCACGAAGTGAGGAGCAGGAAGAGGGTGAGGTGGAAGGAAGAGGCGGCGGAGAGCAAGCCCGCGGCCACCACCACTCCCGACCTCGGCTCGCCGCGCGGCAAGGTGGACCGGTGGGCGGCGTGGCGGTACGGGGCGGGCAAGGCGACGCTCCTCGACATCCTGCACGAGCGCGACGCCACCGCAGGCCGACCTGTAGGCGCAGGCGCGCCGCTACATCGGCGACACGGGCCTCCTCGACCACCTCCTTCGCCACGTCGCCGACAAGGTCCCCGCCAACAGCGCCAACTGGTGCTTAGCCAAGCCTGGCTCCAGAAAAACGACCACCCCTTTTGTTTTCTGGAGCCTGGCTAGAGGGTGGTTGGTGGCTCCATATAGCCTGGCTTCAGACTCCAAACTGGCAACCAGACAACTCGAAGGTGGCTTGTCGGAGCCAGGTTGAGAGTTAGGCACCCAACCAAACAGACCTTTTATCCCACTTTAGTCGTAAGGTACTAATGTGACTAAGGCCTTGTTCAGTTCGCAAAAAGCATGGTTTTTGGCTACTGTAGCACTTTCGTTTTTATTTGATAAACATTGTCCAATCACGGAGTAACTAGGCTCAAAAGATTCATCTCACAAATTACAGGTAAAGTGTGTAATTAGTTTTAATTTTCGTCTATATTTAATGCTCCATACATACGACCAAAGATTCGATGTGATGGAGAATCTTGAAAATTTTTGCGAACTAAACAAGGCCTAAACTATTTTAATCTCTTTTTAGTCAGTTTGTTTTGCACTTTAGTAGCTAAAGTGAGTAAAGTTTAAATTTTAGTGGGAGAAACCAAACATGTCCTTGCTTTTTTCTTAGTGCTTCACCTTCTCTCTCCAATGCAATCTCCAATAAGATGAGATTCATCAGTGTTTGATACATAGGGCTAACACATTAGTCTTTATACTTAAACCATTATTATGACATTGGCCAATTTTTAGCCTTGAGATCCAAATAATCCTTTTGTACTTCCTCTCTCTTAAAGAGACTTTAGGAGCTATCGCCAGATGAAGAAAAAGGCTAAAGGTAGATGAAAATTTGTTGAGACCGAGTAAGGTCACACTTGCATTGGTTTTGGAGTGAGCTTAACTGGCCCCATCTAATAAGACTAGTCTTGTAGGAGAACAAAATCGGCTCACATGTTTTGACCAGGTGACCTAAAAGCTACATATCCTACTATACCTTTCTCTAAACCAAACATATGTCTAACTTACATTAATTTCTTTGTTCAAAGAAATAACTTACATTAATTTGTTGCCAGGAAGGGTGAGAGCGGGGAAATTACCAAACACGCACACCACTACAGCAAGCAATGCTCGAACGCGTGTAGAGACTTGAGATTGGACGAGTGCCTCGTCTCCCTTCTCTCCACACATGCGCCTCATCATCTCCCTTCTCTCCAACGGTTGTTACATATTCGGGTTTTTAGGGGGCTCTTCATGCCTCCCTGCCTTAGAGAAGGAAGGGCCTAGCATCGATAGTCGGATTGATGGTGGTGGCAGGTTGGTGAGCTAGAGCAAGGCAGTGGAGGCGCCATCGAGCAAACAACATGACATCCAATGGACCGAATTGGCGAGAAGCTTCCATTTCTTCCTCCTCCAACTAGGATTAAGTGAAGGCAGAGATGAGTGATTGGGGGGTGGGTAGTGGGCAGTGCTATGAGTGGCAAGGCACCATGGGCCTAAGGCGGCAATAGATGTAGGGTGGGTAGGGACGACGACTCCTATTCTTGTGAGAGGAAGATAGATCCAAGTGGAAGGGGTGGGTCGCAGGTGACATGACCGGTGACGATGCGCCCTGGTCGAGAAATGGCGATAGAGGCATGGTGGTGGGGCGGGGTGGGGATGGTGATGCAAGGTTGAAGATGAGCATCAACGCGCGCCATTGATGAGAGTTCTGAATGGATGGACATGTTCGTCATTTACATACATAGAATTCCACTCGGGAATGAACTGAATAATACCGAGCCGCTCACTGCATGCAATGCAACTATAGATATGGGCGACCGATCAATGTGATCTTAGCTACTACTTGACGGTGGAACGAAGCTCTGAGCTGGTAGCTGTAGTGTACATGTGCACGGACCACTCCTATGTAGGTAGCCGGACCGTGCCTTTCTCTGTCATCTTGTTTTGTATTTTTATGCGTACATGGATGCATGGATGAATATGAATGGCAATTCAGATTTGTCTGCCGGCGGCACGCGACCGTCGATCAACGACAGCTGACTAGCTAGCTCGTTGGATCCCAGGTCCCAGCCAGGGGGATCATCGATCGGATCATATACGCCCACAGCCATGGAGGACCAAGAGACGACGGTGATAGAGCGCTTCTCCAACCCCGAGCTCGCCTCTCCGTCCTGGCCCAGATAGGATTCCTGGGGCTATTCCCTCTCGCCGTTGGCGTGTTTTTACTTTAGACTAGATAGAGACGAAAATGGATGAATTGGTCTCATCCCTATTTCGGAACGCGATGAACGTCCACTTAAAAGAGACACGCTCATCCTTTGGCAGCGAGAAGTGATTAAAAAAATCACCATTTTTTTTCTTCAAAATTGTATTTTTGGATAAAATTTATCTTACTTCCTATTTAGTTAGGATGACTGACGAGTCAAATGAAACGGAGGGACTTTCCACACGCCCGGTCACAATGCGATGAACGTCAAAAATTGGTTTGTGCGATGATGATTATAGCGAGAGACCTCTATTGATTTTTTACATGGCAATTATCATCGATGATTCCAGAAATACATTTATTTAGACTGAATTAGACAACAAACTACAACAAACTGATCAAGATTTAGTTCATGTACTATTTATCGATTTAGATTTTAATGAAAACATTTTTTTAATCAATACTGCAACAACAATTTAGTGATAAAATCTTTTGTAGCGAAAATTAATAGTGACTTTGTTTATTATTATTTTTTAATGAGGGACTGTTTTGGATGGATCTGCCATCTAGATTTGGTTCCATATATGTGGGGGCCTGGATACCAGATAACGATATGATATTTTACCTTGTATGACACGAATAGGGAGTCCTAATTTTTTTCTCAGATGGAGTCCGATGAATACATAAGCTAAACATGATATGATTCGCAAGGGAGGCTAGCCCAAAAACAATGTCAAACCAAAAAATTAGTTGAAATTCTGTCTCTTTAGTATGAGGCACAAATATATTTGGTCAAAACTAAGATTCTTGACTCCTTAGGAGAGGGTTTTTTTTTTTTTGTTATGGATAGAGTATTTATTTTTTATTTCATCGGATATGCTACAGTAGGTGAACAATGCATGTACGGTGAAGAAGCTGAAGTCAGGATGAGTTTTGCCAAAAGGACCGCAATGTGTACGTGAGGATGCATGGTATCCTAGAAAAATATATAAAAAAAATGCACCACTAGACGAATCATCGTCATCAGTCAATCAATCACCTACGTACGAGACGAAGAATCATTCGTACACGTCGAGATGTGGTACCTAGCTAAGGACGGGTACGTACAAACTAAGGCGTATATAACAGCAGGAGGAGCAGGTCGACGTATGTGTAGTGTAGCTAGCCAGATATAGACCAGCTGGCGCCAAGGGACCGTATGGTACACAAACGTAGACATATGCGAAATTTGTGGTACAGATGGAGCTACTTTCTCTATAGTATATAGTAGACAATGTATATAGGGTGTGGGTATATGTGTGTTGTACTTGTACAGCTGGGGATCATTAGTGTGATATTATTGCACTTGTTACATTGGAGACTTATCACGTCATTCGTCGAATTCTTGGTGATTGTGATGTGCACCCACTCCATGACTCGATACATCGTCTCCTTTAAGCGTATACATCCAGGTCTTGTTTACTTTTAAAAAAATTTGCAAAATAAGAATAGTAGTACTTTTATTTGTATTTGATAAATATTATCCAATTATAGATTAGCTAGCCTCAAAAGATCCGTCTCGTAAATTATAGGTAAACTGTGTAATTAATTATTTTTTTATCTATATTTAGTGCTCTATGCATGTGCCGCAAGATTCGATGTGATGGAGAATATAAAAAATTTTGCAAAATATTTTGGGAACTAAACAAGGCCTAGGTATTTGCAGCTATATGTATTTGAGCATATCATCCCTTATCACTTCATCAAAGATAGCCAAATTAACGTGAGGACTCCAGCTTCCACAAGAAGGCCTCTTGCACCAGGACAATAGTCACAACTCACGACACAAGACCCCCGCCACTGCAACACTTCACAGTCCTCATGTCACATCACCAATGCACCTTTGCAGGCCACCTCCTTCCGCGTTGTTCTCTTTTGACAACTTCATGGTCACCACTAGCGCATAGTCTCACCACACCGCCACCCTCAACTCCTATGCAAAAGTCATGCTCTCTAATCACTACATCGACGCCTTCTTTCTAGCTGCCTTCCTCTACCACAGACACTTGTTCCTCCGGTCCTCAACATGGTCCTTCCTCTCTTCTCTTGAATCCTCCACCGTCACCTTCACTGGCCTTTGCAGCCTCCACACCACCGCGCCTTCGCTCCACATGATTGCCCCTTCTCGCACGGGTCTTTCTACACAACCTTCAATCACAACAAGTGAACCCCACACCATTGTGTGTCACTGCTCATGTGGCAACTATGTTACGGTGCCTTCACACACATGCACAACCTTAGCACCGCCATGTTGTGCATGATCCGGCCAACACACGCCCACAACATTTCCTTCCATGCATACGTCGAGAGCCAATGTGCATCCCTGACAGCGCCACCACATCCGTCATCCAATCAAGATGGCCGAGATCGGTGGTCGGCTCATTAGGTCAAGCCTCTTGCACCTCATAGGCGCAAGCCAAATGCTAACGTGTCTCGCAGCAGGTGCTAGTACTACCAGCCAAACCCCCTGCGGAGAAGGGGAAGGAGCGCAAAGGACACAACATGCCCATGCTACCGCCACATGCCCATCGAGCATACCCACCTCTATCATGTCAGGGTGGAGCCAGATCCTCTCGATAAAGCACCCAAGGCCAATTGTAGCAGCCATTATCATCCTTATCGCCACTACTATGGCCATGTCGGGCCCAAATAGGACATAAGAGACCTCGTCGCTGCCTTGCTCGCGATCACTCGGACCTTTAATGACACACTTAAGCAACGATGACGACGAGGCAAGGCAGAGGGGCGGCAGTGTGAGGTGCTCTCCCGACTTTGCCCTAGTCACCCCAAGGAGGAGGAGGAGGTGTGGGATAGGAAAAGTAACAACCAACGTATGCATCTAGTCTAGACATAAATGTATATTTAGAGGTGCGACAAAATCTATGTACTTAAAAAGATTTTAAAAAACTTAAGTTTGGAATGGAGGGGGTATATATATATATGTGCATGCATGCTTGGTGCATATGTCACGGTGGGGGGGGGGGGTAAATGTCACGGTAGGGGGGTAAGTAGCTAGTGTAGCTAGATATATGCACGGAGTACGTACTAGACGTGTAGCTGGACATTCACGTACATACATACATATACGTAAACACAATTTGCTTGTGCTGGTACGTACGTGCACGTGTTGTACGTATAGTAAATTACTAAATTGTACTACTGTTTCAAGCATACACGTTTCGCAATCCCAGTCGGGACTCATGACAGCTGAGAGCAAGCCTGAGATAAGACATACAGCACTGTGGTGTGGTCCGGGCCGGAACCTCCTCTCCATGACTCCATTTGTATCGTCCACGAAAGGAACAACTTTAGTCTTAGCTATTGTAGTAATGGTCCATTAACAAAGGGGTTCTCACAAAATATAGATGAAAGCAACTTCTTAATTTTCTTCCTAATCTGTTTTCATTCGTTCCAATCTCTGAAACAATAAAACATATGCATGTGTATTCATTTCTTCGATATGTGTTTTGTACACCTACACATACTCACTTTTTAAAACCTTTAATTTATTTACTCGATCTGCAATCTATGAAACCTAATTTGATATTCAAAGCGGACCATTTTTCACCATTTAGGATGTCGAAACAACACGTCCTAAATATTGATTTCTCAAAAGTAAGGATAGCATACACATATTGGCTGGGTTTTTTTTGTGCAGGGCTAGGATTTCTCAAAAAACAGAAGGATCAGAAAAAAGATACTATATTTTGATGGTTTTGGTTTCTAGGCAAAAATGGCTTCGGTTTTACTGCTTTTTGATTTGGATTTGATTTTAGAAGATATTTTGCTAACAGTTTATTCGCTTGAGCTTACCAGACTGACGTCGAAAGATATGTTTTGAAGAGAGCTCCATCGGGTTGAAGCCGAATTGCAAAGAATCAAGATCTTCTACCTTTGTTTGTTCCATCAATGCCCTTCGGACTGGTTTTCTAGTTTTCCTAATTTCTTATTTAGCAGAATGTGAAAGATTACCCTTTGATTTACCAGAAGCAGAAAGCAAAAATCCTTCAGTGAAGACCTAATGAGAGGCTTAAAAAAACACACCCAAGCAAAGAATAAATCGTACGAACAACTATGGAGCCTAGCAAGGAGTCTTAGCTTCACATCAGCTCTCGTCACCTCACTCTCAAATTTGCAGTCTTTCTTGACTGGTTCTCTATTCATAAACCCGCCGCTCAGATCGACGACGTCGCAGGCTTCAGGGGGTGTGGTTAGGCAGCTAGCCCGGCCGGTCGACCACAGTACAGTATGTATACTGCGCTAGTAGCAGTAATATTTCTTTTTTTTTTGGCGCCGGCAGACGGCTACAGTGCCTAGGGACCGTCTGCATGAAACGCATCGAGGTGCCCTGTTCGCTTGAGCAATCAAATTTACCAGCTATTCAACAGTGTTTTTCTATCCTAAGGCTCTGTTTAGTTACTCACCCAAAAATTTTTCATCCATCCCATCGAATCTTTAGACACATGTATGAAACATTAAATGTAGATAAAAAAATAAACTAATTACACAGTTTGGTTGAAAATCGTGAGATGAATTTTTTAAGCCTAGTTACTCCATGATTAGCCTTAAGTGCTACAGTAACCTACATGTGCTAATGATAGATTAATTATACTTAATAGATTTGTCTTGTAGTTTCCTGACGAGCTATGCAATTTATTTTTTTATTAGTTTCTAAAAACCCTTCCCGACATCCTTCCGACATATTCGATGTGACACCTTAAAAAAATTTTCATCCTCAAACTAAACAGGACCTAACAAATTAAATCAGCCAACGGTATTTTCTGTCACGACTTATCAGTCAAACGAATAGAGTAGATTCCTTCACCCAATCACCCTAGCTGACCATGGCTCTAGCAGCGATATATGTACACACACTTGTATTTGTAATAAGGAATTTAGTTTAGGAAATGTGAAAATGATGATCTGGCGAGTCACAGTGATCACACACGTGACTGTGTGCGTGGCTCCTACTGCACTGGAGCAAACAAAGAAACTGAAGGGACACTACTATAGCACATGCCAGATCTCAGCCATCCATGCATGGACGTTCAGTTCCTGGTCAACACGACGCCGACGCCTAACTGCCATGAATGAATTGTGTTACTATATAAATAAATTAATATGATCCAAGTCGTGCACATACTATATATATATATGCATAATGTCATCGATCGTCAAGAGAGGCATGCATGCATGGCCGTACGTCTCTCTCCAGCAACTTGGTCGGCAGCGCGAAAACCATCAACCTCCAGCGAAACCAATCTCGGCCAAGTCCCAAACTCGTTATTGTGCCTCGATCGCCTATAAACAAATTAACGTTCTCCTGCTCCATCGTCGTCCATCCGTTCCGTGATGACACATTTATTCATTGACACGCTCTACTAAAGAAACAACGTCACCACCGGCCGGGTCTAAAACTAATTAATTCACTGCTGTTTTTATTACCTTTTTGGTGGTCAAAGTGAACGATGATAATAAACTTGAATTAATCTGCTACACGTGTGGTTATAGGAATTTGAATCTCACGCGACATGAGTATACTAAGTTTAGGTACATGCACTTTGAAAATTTGGGAACCTAAAGTTTGAGAAACGTTCTTGTACACTCCATACAGCCACGCCATTTGTGCTTTTATTTATTTACAATTGTTGTGCATAATACAGAATATATCCATGCATGAGTATATCTATCTGTCGCTGCTAGTGCCAGTAGGGCATCGATCTGGGCATGTACAACGACGACACCACGCATTTTCTGCAAGCACACACGTATACGCGATATATGCATGTATGAATGCAATACATTATTACATCAGGCAGTCAGGCATGTGTTTAAGTTTTGTCGTCAGGGAACATGCTAATTCTTTCGGTTTTGGTCGGTTGGTACAATACACATCGTCACAGCCACAGCCAGTATATATATATGAACGAACTCACACCTGCATATAGCTGCTGAGACGACCACACCCGATCCATTCCATCATTAGCACGCAGAGAATGAGTACCTGCTGCTACTAGCAGAATAATCCATGTTTTAAGCAGCAGGTAAGGGGCCCCTCTGTCCAATGAGAAAACTGACACTGCTTTCAGATTTCGAGATCTAGCAAGAGGAATATATATATATATATATTGTTGCAGAGAAAAGCCTGGCTGGCGACCACATGCATATGCTATATACTACCTGGCAAAAAAAAAAAGAAAAGAAAGAAGAAGCATGCTATATGCTCCATATTACACCACATGTTTGCCATCCAGAGAAACCTCTCTTAGCTTCATCAAGCGGCCAAGCTTATTATTTGGGTTACAATTTCTTTCCTTACATCAGTGATTCAGATACATTAATTAGAGATTATCTATCTATGATAATAATAACCTACTGCTTATATGTTAGAAGTTATATATATACATCTATTTATGCGTTGTTTTAGATTACTATCTAGTGCATGGTGCTGAAGCACAGTGATAGTAACATCTGGATTTGTCATTGTTAAAGTCTTCTCTTCTGTGAGGTGTTCCAGGGCATCATATACTACTCATCAGACTGAAACTCAACTGAAACATCTGCATGTGTGTGATACTGTGATTTGCTCGTTTTTAGATGATTTTCAATCTCACTTTTGTTTGAAAGCCGGGTCCAATCAGACACTAGCTAGTCAATGCGTGACAGATGGACGCAGTGCCATGAGTGCATGCAGCAGGCAACATAGTATTGTGTGACAAGCCATGTTTGCAAGATTTGCAGCCATTTAACAAGGGATTTGGGGACAGGAGCTCCATGTGGTGCCTGTCAGCAAGCAGGTCCAATAAGCAGGGCCAGCCTCATCTGTTTTTGCACTCATATGTCTCCATAGATTCCTTTGCACTGTTTGACTGTTGAAACAAACAAAACTATTTTTTTAGGTAATAACAAAAGTAAATTCCTCTTTCAGTAAAATCTGCATATATTAGCCAGATAGCATGCATGTGAGCATATTACCTCAGTTTGCTTGTCATCAAGATGTTGTATATAGTGTGGTTGCTGATGATACCACAAAAGAAAATTCAGTAGTTGATAGATTATAGTAATATAAAGAGATGAATTGTTGTACTACACTGAAAAAACTGCTGCTCCAGCATGTGCAGTTTTGCCTATAATTAGTTCTGCGGAAAATTATTGACATGCATGTTCCTGACAGTTTATTTATGGTTATTCATTGAGATTAGAATCAGATAAAAGAAGATCTAGAGAGGAAACAAAGAGGGAGGAGTTGGATCATACATACAGTAGAATAATGCAGCTTACTGAAACTTGCCAGGCTGTCTGACCTAATTTCATTGGCCCTGGAAAATCTAGTGTGAAGATACACCCCCCCACCAATTCATATCCAGAAGCTGCCATGGCAAGCAACTTGTAATTGGATGGATAGATAGTGGCTGCTGCATGCAGACGCAGCCAGGAAGCATGCATGTGACTCTTGAGAGTTTGACACTGGCTAAATAATCATGCATGGCTGGGGAACAATTCTGATGAACCCCAGCTAAAGAGTGAAGGAAAGTAGTTGAAAGCACACCTGTCCTACTAAATGCACATATACTTATTTTTCTCATCATCCACTCATTCTCCGTCGATCATGCATGGGATAGGTAGATCGCAAATAGATGCTTCACATGCATGTTTCACATCACAGCTTTTGTTTTTGAGCCGCAAGAAACCTGCTAAAAAGGACATGGATAGATAGCTGAAGCACGTTGTTGCTTCCAACTCAAGACCTGTTGCTGCTTGTACTTTGCGACCTGTGATTCTGAGTGATGCATGCTCCAACCAACCACTGCTCGCCATTGACCTTAGCTTTTAGGATTTGGCTCCCAGCTGCATGGCATGCTGACCTCAAATGACACCAGCAGCCTTTCATTGCATGCATATATGCTGAATGCTCCCAATCTATCAGTATTTTTTTTGGTCCCAGCAAGAACTGTGCAAGGAGGACGAAGGGGATCCAATGGATCATCAGCTACTACATCATTGGTCATCTACCATCCGAAGATAAAAATTCAAGCCATGGCAGAAAGCAAGTACCGTTAGCTGATTTGTTGTGAGAGAAAAACACTGTTAAATGTCTGACAGATTCAACTGGTAAGCTCTAGTGAACAGACAATTACAGGAGGCCCAAATATTTACACACGAATTCATAAATAGTTCCCGGGAGAGTATCCTAAAAACATCATCCGCATATAGAGACAATCTTTGTCCAGTCACATGCGAAGATAACAGTTGCAACAACCCCCTCATTCCCAGCTTTCACAAACAGGCTATTAAGGACATCCATCATAAGAATAAAGAGCATTGGGGATAAAGGGTCTGCCGCAATCTGGTATCTAATATGTTAGCATCTTCCTCAACCATTCAATAGGATTCGAGTTGAGGACGGCATGAGTGACCAAAGCCTAGGTGCTGCAAAACTTCTAATAGAAAAGCCCATGACACTAGGTCGAAAGCTTTTGAGATATCCAACTTGAGAAAGAGGCTACGAACCTTTTGCCTATGTAACACCTTAATTGTTTGCTGCACAAGAATAAAGTTATCATGTATACATCTTCCACGTACGAATGTGCTCCGATTAGTAGAGATCAAATTATCCCAAGTCACAGGTACGAATGTGACCTGTGACTCTGAGTGATACTCCAACCAACCACTGCACACCATTGACATTTTAGGATTTGGCTCCCAGCTGCATGGCATGCTGACCTCAAGTAACACCAGCAGCGTTGCATGCCCAAGCTGTTGTCTGGAGTGTCACTACAGATATACTCAAATGACAGTCAGCTTGGCTGTACTACCAGTAGACTTTTTTTGGGTACCAACAAGAACTGTCCAAGTAGAGGAAGGGGATCCAATGGAACACCAACTACTACATCTCTATCATTGGTGGTCATCTGCCATCTGGAGATAAAAGGTTTCTTGCATGCAGGGGCGAAGGTATATTATCTTTAGGGGGTGCAGATGCACCACTCTAAATTTGAAAAAATAGTAGTTTTGGTTTAAATTGTACCATATATGCACCATCATTGATACAAGCATATGCACTCACAAGGCAAGTGCATCATCTTTTAATTTGCTCTAGCTTCGCCACTGCTTGCATGCATGTGCAGTTCATCACTAATTCATTCAGCTCACTGGGAATTGAAACAGCCTAGGAGTGAGTACTAAGTACTACTAACCTCTCAGTGCCATTAGCTAGGATGATCAAACAGCACTACTAAACTGACAGGGGTAATAAGTAGCTATCGTTGAAACGATATGATACAGCAGGAAAGGCAACTTTAAAATGTGCTTGTGCGTCATGGAACTAATAATCCATGGTGTGTGTTTGTGGACGCAAAATAATACTCCTAAAAGCACACATTAGCTTGATAGAATTTCACATGCTGCATGCCTGAATGCCCTGCTGGCTTACTTTACTTTGTTCCCGGCCGGAGAGGGCTGCTGCTGCAGCATCTAGAAACCCAAACTCTTTTCAGCTAGCAGCATCTCAGGAGCCAGTCATGGCATCACGGCTAAAATATGGCCTGACATGACATGTATGACTTGCATGCAACCACTCATCAAATTCAAAGGCTTTTTTTTTTTTTGGCACGCATGCATGGCATCCTCGCGTGTTGACATGTGCGTGGCACGGTGTGTAAGACCTGGCTTTTTTCCTAGATCTAAGAATATGGCACAACCCACCTCACAAGGGAATGCGACGTGACATGCGTGACACGTGTTCTTTTACTACTTTTTTTTTGTGTATCCTCTTATTGTTTCCTCGTCCTTCACATTTTACCCTCCAAAAAATCAAATGTACTGTGTGAGGAATGAGGCAAATGGCTGCTGGCCTTTTATCTTTTTTTTTTAAAAAAAAATATAATGGGTGCTATTGATAAAATTCAAAAGAGGAGAGTTACTTACACTACCGGACACTAGTGCTTTGCCGAGTATCTGTAGAATGAACTGGTCCATCACCATTTCCTAATTAGGAGGCGTTAAGTTTGTGGAATGAACGAGTCCATCACCATTTCACTCTCTATTTTTTATTTAATTTGTAGAATAAAATGTATTTTCCCCCAGAAGCTCAAAATTAGTATTAATACATGAGGAATAAGATCATGGTACTAAATTTGAATTATGGAGCCATGAATCCATGATGCATCACCATCTAGAATTGATTGATTTCTCAAACCAAACACTATTATATTACTACATGAGTATTCCTTCGGATTAGTGCCTCGCTGTTACGTTTTGCGACTGAGCCTTGAACGAAATAGGTAATGGAAATTCACTTTACTCCAGTTCTATAGTGCGGGAGGCAAAATAAATAGTTAATTAGCAGACTTGGATATATGCTAATACTATAACACCATTGATGTGATGCTGACACGAGCTATTAGAGCACACTCTTAAAAAAAATATGGTACTCAACCTATCATTTGAAATTATAAGATGTTCTAATTTTTTCGAGATACATTTATTGTATACTAGATAGTACAAGTAATATATCTAAAACAGTCATGTCAAGTTACATGCATCGTTGTGCCATGTAGTAGTACATCTATAGTACCAGTAGGCAAGAAGTCGATTCTGCACTAGCATAACAAACAGTGTAACGGGCTATAATTCCATCGGCAGCGGCGCGGCGGCACAGAGCCTCCGAGGCGGCGGCAGCCGGCCTGTCGCTACCCACTAGCTCCGACTCAGGTCCGAGAGTACGGTCTTGTTTAGTTTTGTAAAATTTTACAGTCACAACAAATCTTGAAGTACATGAAGTAAAGACTTTGTTTAGTTCACCTCAAAAACCAAAAACTTTTCAAAATTCTATATCACATCGAATCTTGCGGCACATACATGAAGTATTAAATATCGATGAAAACAAAAACTAATTGCACAGTTTGTCTGTAAATCGTGAGATGAATCTTTTGAGCCTAGTTAGTCCATGATTGGACAATAATTGCCAAGTAAAAACGAAAGTGCTACAGTACTCAAAACCAAAAAGTTTTCCGAACTAAACAAGGCCTAAATATATATAAAAGAAATAACTTACTGCACAGTCTTACCTTGTGAGACGAATCTTTTGAGTATAGTTAGTCTATAATTAGATAATATTTATCAAATACAAACGAAATTGATATAATGTTCATTTTGTAAAAAAAAATAAAACTATTTACGGAGATGACAGTTGGACTAGCTGACCGGCCGGCGTCGACGTGTCTGCACAATGGAACGGCAGTGCCGTGTGGGCAGGGGCACTCGCACTACTGCCGCCGTTGTTTCTTCCGGCTCCAGCTCACAGAGACTGGGCCGTGTGGGCGCGGACGTGGGGTGGGCCCACCGCACACGCTGTCACTCATGGGATGGGCGCATGCATGCCCACTGGCCGGCCAGCTGGACGCCTGGGGGACGTCGGGTGGCGTGATGGACGGCTCTGATTGCACGCGTGTGGCCATCGGACAGCCTGCGTGCGCGTGCTACTGATCCGAACACTATGGGGGACCCGACCCGTCTTTGTTTGTCGTCCTTCCGGACCTTCCGATCCGAGTGTCACCAACCGAGCATGGGTCCAGTCGACGACTCGAAGCTGGACCTGACGGGAAAGAAGGAGATTTGAACATTTATTCAATAGTGTTTTTTTTAACCAATCAGCCATTAATATTTTCTGCCATAAGTTATCAGCCAAACGAATAAGGCTTAAATATAGATAGAAAAAATAGCTAATCGTATAGTTTACATGTAATTTGTAAGACGAATTTTTTAAATCTAGTTAGTCTATGATTAGATAATAATTAACAAATACAAGCAAAAGTGTTACGCTATAAAAAAAAAAACTTTTTACCTAAAACAAGGCCTTACGGGCTTCCGAGGCTGCTGACTCTAGTCACTGAGCTCGCAGCTGTAACCCTGGCTGCTCTTGCTCTTGCCGGTCATCTGCCATGCATGCCAGCAATCCGGGGACGACGACGACCTGAGTAGTTGCCCTCTCACCAGTCAAATGGCGTACCTACCTGTGTGTTCTGTGGGCCTGTGGCAGCGACGTGGCCACACATGTCGTCGACGACGCACATCCGATCCACTGTTGTTGCCTCTTGTACTTGTGTGTGCTTGCCGACGCCGACGAGCTGTGCACTGCACTGTGCAAGAGTGAAGAGTCCATGTCCGTTTGTCTGGTTGAATGAATGAATGCACGGCTGCCGGGGGGGAGCTAAAAAACTGGAGGGCTCAAGCCTCAAGCTCAAGCTCAACAATGGAATCAGAAAGTGTGCTGCCTTGGATGGAGCCATGGAGGGCTGGGATCTCATCAGGGAGTTGGCGCCGATCAGTGAGATCTTGGCCTTCCAATTTCCAGTGATGGATGAGATGATCGCCTCCAGTCCAGTTGGGAGGAGCAGAGAGGCAGAGCAGACAGCAGAGGGAGTGAAATCCAGCCTTGTCTGTCTACACTTGCCATGGTGCTCAACCATTGGAGAAGAAGAAACCATACGCATCCTTCGGTCCTGCACTTGCCACCACAGCAAATCCAGCGCCACAGACAAAAGGGCCCACTCAAATGGCAGGTTTCAGGGCTGTAATAGTAATAATAAATAAACACATAGCAATATTGCTGACAATGGCATAATGTAATGCCATTGATATTGTGCTTGGCAAGCAAGCAAGCAAGAAGACTGAAATTACTCGTGACGTGCCATGCGGAAATTTTCTACTGTACGCGATCTTAAAAATGGAAGGGGCGAAACTACTGAATTCACATATGCACCAATCAAGCAAAACAGCAGAGTTGCATTCCAGGATTGCAAATTTCTCGCCACACGAGGAGGCACAGCTCACAACTGTCTGCTAATCAAAAACCTGTACAGATACCTTATGCACCAAGTTCACCATTGATTGAACTACCTAGGTCTAGAAAACAAACGGATGACGAAAAATAAACCCTTCCTAGAACCTAGCAGGAGAGGGCAAAAACACACCAGAGAAACTAGACATCGTGGCTAAAACATGAGAAAACTAATCAACCTAACTTTCTGCAAAGAACTTAGAAAGATTTTGGCGATATCTGTCGAGAGCTTCCCTGCGAAAACCACCTGTTTATTGTATCAGAGATCCACTGCTGGTCCGTGTAACGTTTTGTGAGTGCTATTGCTACAAGATGTTCGGCACTTGAGCTGAGAGCTTTTCCTGCAGTTCTCTGATCTTTGAGCAGAGCTCCACCTTCTGCTCCTTGTAGCTCTGGAGGAGGAAATCTTTCCCCTCGATAACTTCCTTCAGCTCACCCACCTCTTTCCTTAGCATCTCCATCCTCTCTGCCTCTCCTTTCCTCTTCTCTATACCATTACAGTGCACCTCAGGGTCATCCATGCTGCTGTCAGAATAACCATTAGCGTGCCCATTGGTGCCATTCGTCTGCCACTGTCCAGCGTGAAAAGGTTTATCAAGCGAGAGCGAGTCCGCAACGCAATGATCTGCGACGATCTTCCTTAGATGCTGAACCTCCCTATCTGATTCAAACAGATCTCGGTTCGTGGCATCCAGCTGGGACTGCAAACCGGTGTTCTCAGTCGCCTGGATGGCCAGAGAGTTCTTAAGCTCCGCGATCTGAGCTTGCATCTCCATGATCATCTCATCACGTCTCTTGAGCTGCTGCCTCAGCTTCTGTATGACCTCTCGCTTGCTATAAATGTCGGATCCTGATTCTGAAATGGAGGGAGAGCCTGAGCAGTTTGAGTACTGAAATGTTGCTTTGCGAGGATCTTCAAGCCGGTCAGGCGATGATGACCACATGATACCACTGTTCTCTTTGCTTGATTCTAGTGTTGGTATCTTCACAAGAAGATTGGATGGTTCAGTTGATTTAGGTATAGGACTTGAAGGCGCTTGCTTGAGCTCCACTTCACCATCAGCATGCCCTGCATATCATAACCAGGGATAAATAATTTTCCCCACAGTGGCAAATCTGCAGTGACTTTACCGCAAGGTACTATTCTGTAACAGAGAATTAAATTCATGTTGTTTTTTTATAGGCACACAGCGGTTTTGTGTATTATACTAGCTCTCAATTTAATGTCAGATGAAGAACATTAACACTGCGTACAGGGGCAAAGTTCTGATGAGCAGGGTACAGGCAACAGAAATGCTAAGAAAATCACCTGACATGTAACAATGGCAGCTAGGTTGGTCACTGAACCTGTAGAGGTTGGAATGCAGTTCAAATGCCCCAGGCCTTCTTTTGGCTGCAATTTCGCATAGTCAGCAATCTGCACCAAAGCATTTTAAAGAACATGGAAAAGTGATATAGGTTACACTACAAATGGATCAAGCCAGACCTTTGGTAGAAGGGTTTTGCTGCTTGGTTTCAAACAGTTGCTTCAATCTGCACCCAAGTCTGACTGAGAGTGTGCTGAGCAAAATGCCTCCAGCAACAAGAACCCAGTTTGGCCCTCCATGGAGATGATCACCCCTCCCTGCCTTCTTTATGCTCCCATTAGCCTTAGAATTCATCTTAAGAACCACTGATTTTCTTCAGATTAGTGTCTGCAGCTTCGCCTACATATGCATATGGATAGGATTACCAATGTCAACACGGTTCCCATGTTCACGCAGGAGAAAGAAATGATCCACCAACATATATATGCATCCTAAAGTCCGGAATGAATATGGCTCAAGAGACGATTAAATTCATAAGTACAAGTGGAAATTGCTAAAAACACAGGAACTGGATGCATCAAAAGGGTTTGATCAAATGATAACGAGGGTCCGATTGGATGATTCATGATCTTTTTCCCCCCGGAAAGACCCTAGGCAGTTGGATTACCAATGGAAAACCTACGGATGGATTAATTAACCTTAAAAGGCGTCTAAATTTGGAAGGACAGGTCGCGAAGGATAAAACAAAAACACATATACGTACTGCCGCCAAGCTGTTACTGCATCCTAATTGCCACCAATCCAAATAAGAACGTGCGCACGGACCTTCGAAACTGCCGAAGTGGGGTTCTCGCCGGCCGGTCACGCTCCCGCCGCCCGGAAGACGCCGCCTCCACCTGCGCGCCTCCCTAGTCCCTCCGTTTGGCCGGCTTGTTCCCCGTTGCCGCGGTCCCTCGTCTCCCGTCGCGTCGACCGCACGCTTCGGCGCCTACGGCCCTGACGCAACGACCGCCGTGGCCACTGGCCGCGCCGCCGCCTGGCGTGAACTGCCAGCCGCCAGCGGAGTGAGGGTTGGGGGATTCGGACTTCGGAGTCACGTCACGTGAGGCGTGCGTGACAAAGAGCGAGTAAGCGGAGTGAGGCTGCTTGGAATTTGGGCCCCCGTTGCGGCCTGTAGAAAAAGCCCATAGCCCGATCAGTGGCCCAGGAAGGACTAATCACTCAAGCACCTAATACTCAGTTTGGATATTAGTAGTTTTAGATTAGAAAAAAAGTATCATTATTTTACAAAATATTCTGGCTTTGTAGCTTCATGAAGTTCTCAGATGCAATAAGCTTTATGGTTTTATGAAAATCATAGTGTTATTAAAATTGTACGTAGTTGTTTTAGAGTTTTAAAAACACCAACATGGATCTTTTTTTCTAAATCGAATCTTATTCTTTTCTAAACCATAGTTTGGCACTTCTACAGGTTTCTGAAACTGTAATTTATTAATATCACTGTTAGAGTCTCTTTTTACCAAAACCATGGTTTCTTAATACTACATCCAACAGAGTTTCTTTTATCTAAACCATTGGTTTCACACGTCTATAGGTTCTATTCTAAAACTGTAATTTCTTAATACTTGTTTCTCAATACTACAACAAGCAAACACTCAAACAGGCTCAATTGATTCCAAATTTTGGGAAGAAAAAAAAAACTCAATCCCGAGTGTAAAAGGTTTGCCCTTTTTTTCCCAGGAGAAAAACTGTCTTGATATATAGCATCATTTGTAGTATACATTACATTTTCTTCGACAGAAGGCTATCAAACAAAAGTGGCTGCAACAAAATTCTTCATTCAGATCGGTTAAGTCATCACATACAGAATCAGATGGCCTCACAAGTCACAAATTCTGCCCGCAAATGCTACAAGTTCAGTCACTTAAACTTCAATTACGAAATGACAAAACCCCCATGCCCAGTATGGTCATGAGCTTCTCTATAGGGTGACCACGAGCTTCCGGCTGCTAAGCAGCTCGAGTCATGTCAACGCAAGGAAATTCTTCCTAGATAACAGATGTTCCTGCAGCCGGAGTTGAAGGAGCCTCGAGGCTTTCTGCTGCCATTTGCCTTCGTGGTGCCTTTCGCAGTCCTCTTTTCCTTGCTCGTAAACTTATCACAGTTTCGAGCTCTTTTTTTCGACCATGCCACTTTAATCATGAATGAGAGAGAGCAAGAATTTCAGAGTTAGTATCAGATCATGGCATTTTCAAATGGAAATTAAATAATATAGCATCCTATCTGACACAAACAACTTTATTTGGAGAAAAAAAATCATAATATTTACTGCTTGATAAAAAGATATGTGAAACTAGAGTCTAAAAGACATATAAATAAGACAAAAATATCTAGCAACGGAACAACCGTGGGCTGTAGCCATTACCTTAGCTAGTCGCTCCTTAAGCTTTGGCTTTGCAGATACTACCACTCGTGTTGGTTGACGGTCTGAATTCTGTAGCAACATCTTCTCAGGTTTCAACTTCTTCTCAGGTTTCAAAGTCTTTGTCCCTGTGGCCTGTTCTTTAATTCTCCTTGCTGCTTGAAGCCTCTTGGCAGTTATTTTTGCCACTGCCTTTTTAAGCTTCTTGATTATCTGCCCCCTCTCTTTGTTCCACAGGAACATAGATATCATCTCTGACTTTATCGTTTCATAGCTGTCCCAGTGAAGCATATTTTGGCTGTGATCACCATTCTTTGCTGCTTCAGCTATACTATTTGACCATATCTGCAGAACCTTCTGTCTTGATTGGACAGAAACTATCCGCCTCTCCCAGATCGTCCTCAGTGCGGCACTTATTTTGTCTTTGCTTGTCTGCCTGAAATAAGACCAAGAATAGCAACTTTCAGAATATAAAGAGCTATACATGCATCCACTGATCTATTTAACAAAAACATGTCTGTACCTATGTAGCTGACGATGGCCTAACATTTTCTTCCTAACCTGGATTTTAAAAAAGAAGAGGAGATAGGTTGAATTAAATTTCCGCAGATAGATCACAATCCACAGGAAAGCAGCTCTTGGACTGATGCAAAAACAGCTAGGGAAGTTTCTTACATGACATCACCTTGGGGTCTCTCAGAGCTTCAGCAGTCCGTTGCTTGATGAGCTTCTTGTGCTCTGCAGGAGAATGACACACTCTTCATTGAAAGAAAATGGCATGATACAGCATTGAACTGTAAACTGGCGGCACAACATACCTTCACTCCATTTCCTGCCTTTTGTCCAGGGAACCTTCCCCTTGTTCGCAGCACCAATCTTCCGTCTTCTCTCAATTTCTTTCTCCGACAAATCAGTGAAGTAAGCAACACCTTGTGGCTGACAATGTTGGCGATCTTGAACTTCCTTCACAGTGCTCTTTTTCACAGAATATTGCCCACTTGAAACTGAGGCTGAGTGAGAAGAATGATAGGACCATTGTTCATCCATTCCATGGGCCAATTGTTGGCAAGCTAGTTCTTTCAGGGATGACTGGGGCAAAACAAACTCCCGATATCGAATTAGTTGGCTTAATTTCCGAAGTTCTTTATGCGGTAGAGTTAGCTCCACCAATGCACAACACTTATGGCAAGATGGTTTTTTGGTTGAAGAAGTGCCAGAACCATATAGAAAGCTCATAGGAACATATGCCCTGTATACAACATTTTTGGTCAGAGAACCAGAGGTTAGCTCACAACAGAGTATAAATAACATGAAGATTTGAAGAGGTGCTAACTACTCAGCAATGCTCCTTTTTTTGGCATAACCTTTTTTAATGAGTGAAATGGTAAGATAACCTCAGGTTGCATGAAATTAAATGTATGTTAAGCTTTGGCACAGTTGAATGAATTAACAACTTCTTGCATTCGCAATCAACTGAGCAGTGGTACCATTGCAGCCTACTTGGATGCATTTCCATTTTTCAAATACCTACATAAGTATTTCTCACTCAAAATATTGTGCCTATATGGTACCATTCTACAGACTACAGGTATTAAAATTGCACTAAATTCAGTAGGAAATATCATCTCTAACACCGAGCAACTTGTTATTTAGTATACTGCACTGTAAGGTTTGCACAATCTTTATGCGCGTTATTGTCCGGCTGTACTAAAGCTACCTCCAGCATCGTCTCGAGCAGGCTGGAGTGGACCTCCATGGGAGCAGCGACAGCAATGGACTCCTGACTCCACACTCCTACGTACTCAGTGCCCCCGCCGTCCATACCTGCTCCCAAGCCGTGTTCCCCACCTGGCACAGTGCGTAGACAATGACGGTCGATTCGAACACAGCATACATCAATCCATTCCAAGAAAACGCTTCCTACACATCTCGGAGGGCCAGGACAAAGGGAAAATCCAAGAGTATAGAATGGAACACAGATTGTTGGGGAGCGTTACCTGGAACAGTGGACGGCGGCGGCCATGGCTTGAGGAAGACCAGGCCTCGTGCCGCCTCCGGCGACGGCGAGGAAGACCACGAGAGGACGGGACGAGCAGCCGGCTGGCCTGCCCTGAAGCTGGGGAGGGATGGGAATGGGATGGCCTCCTTATCCTGTGTGCGCTCGTCTCGACTTTCCTTCCCGGGCCGGGCCGGGCCGGGCCTAATCGTTACGGCCCACTGGAGGTGGAGGAATTCATTCGTGCAGAATGACGGGCAAGGAAAGGGAGCAAAATGCACGAATGGGAATGGCTTTTTTTTTTTGCGACGAAGAAGAATTATATTTAATAATAACTGGACCAAACTTGTACGACGTTTTGCAAGATGGATGATTGCATATGCAAATACTCGACAAAATGCCTGAAAACAAATGCCGAACGAACTACGGTCAATATTCATGTAGGTGGAATTAAAAAACTTCTTTCTTTTTGGTGTCTTTCTTCTTCTTCTTAGTTGCACACAAAATCTAAAAAAGTTTCAAGATTCCCCGTGACATCAAATCTTACGGCACATGCATAGAGCATTAAATACGATAAAAAAATTAATTAATTGCATAATTTATCTGTAATTTGTGAGATAAATCTTTTGAAACCTAGTTAATCTATGGTTGAACAATAATTATCAAACAAATAAAAGTGCTACAGTGTACAAATCCTAAAAGATTTTGAACCTAAACAAGGCCTTAAAAGGCGTCTAAATTTTGAAGGACAACTCGCAAAGGATAAAGCAAAGGAAGAAAACATATACCGCCGCCAAACTGTTACTGCATGTCTGCATCTTGTAATTTCACCAATCCTATCTTAAAAATCTTAAAATAAGGAAACAAGATGGCGGTGCCACTAAACAAAAACTGACATGACGCCACATGAACACGATGACGTGGCATCGCCTCAACTGTGAAGGAGGTAAATCAGACTACGTTTAATAATGCAGGAACACCAAACAATGGAGAAGCTACCTTATGGGTCGTAGATGCAGCTGCACCCATAGAGAAATGAAAACCCAGTACTATATTCAAAATATTACCATGTTTGCAACATAAATTCAAGTGCATACGTAATATAAACGCACCACCCTTTGCTCTAGCTTCGTCATTAACACCGAATAGACTTAAAAAAATTATCCAAGTGATAATTCTATGCAAATAAATATCTAGAATCGTTTCAATCTTAGAAAAATCATATAAAAACTATTTTAGCTTAGAAAAATATGAAAGTAATTTTTATTCCTAAAATCATGTTGTATCTTATCATGGTGACAATTTTAGCTCGAATTTATTTGAATCTTATATGATGACAAATTCATGGCTCACAAATCCTACGTTCACAGACAATCTAGAACAGGTTTAGTGTTAAGATATGACAAACTGTAATTGTGTACTATGCGCAGTTATATCTAGCCTTTTGATCCTTATATACACTCATGATATACTTGTTGATTACAATGGTGTTGATATATATTTGTTGTGAGAGAAAAACATCTATGGCTGGAAAAAGTACGCCTGATCCTGTTCTATTCATGGTACACCTAATAGGAGTTGATTAGTTTACCTCGAACTAAGACTACCCACTGTTGACAAAAACCAATGCTGAATTATGAGAGAAAAGGTTCAGAGTAAAATAGATGCGCCCTGGTGCTGATCAAATGAAGAAAAAAAAATGCTCCTATTATGAGACCGTGTCAAAATGCGGAGTACTTTCGCAGCTGTGAAAAAAAAATACTCTCGTTATGAGACCGTGTCAAAAATACCCACTGTGTCAAAATCCGGAGTGCTTTTCAACAGCTGTTTGCTAGAACAAAGAACGTACTGACAATGCATTTTAACACCGTGTGGTACTCTCAGCATCAGAGTACGTGGTGTATATATAGGTACTTTTTCTTCAGCCTCGTCGACTACAGCGTGGGCAGTCACCTAGGAATCGGCCCCGCATGCGCTACTGGCAGTCGAATTGGTGACAGGAAATTCCAAACCAAAAATAGAGTAAATAAACAAAAAAAAAAAATGCATAATTTCGGCCAAACGAAATAGTACCTGCTACATTGTCCAAGTCTCTAGGCAGGCATAATTTCGGTTTTGATAATATTTCAACTGAATTTCTGCTAAAAGACTCAAAACCGACTTAAACTAAATAAGTTTTGATTAAACTAGTTTTGTTACATATTATATTTTTTATAGGAGACAATGCAATAATGTATATATATATATATATATATACTTCTATCAAATAATGCTTCTAACAAATAAAGTCCCATGTGATACATTCAAATAGACATGGTTTATGTTTATAATATGGTCACAAAGCAATTAGGTTAGCGCCACCTAAAAACCAAATAAATCGCCAATCACCTAATAGCCCCCAAATGTTCCCGAATATATTAAGCAATTTTTAGTTAACTGATTTTTTTTAATTAAATCAGTTAGATTAATCGATTTTGGTGTTTGTCTAACCTTGTATTCATACCTTTTTCTTTAGAAAGGTATTCAGCTATCTTTTTTTGAGTGGAGGTATTCAGTTTTTTTTATGGAGGTATTCAGCTACCTGAGTACGTGAGCCTGACCGCGTCGAAGAGTAGGTCCAGGAGCTTGGGCCGGCCGGGATGAATGAAATGACTAACTTCCGGCCCATAGGCCCAACTTAATCCACTGCGCGCGTCCACTCAAAAACAAAATAGAAAAAAAAAAAATGCACTGCGCGCGTGCGCTGCAGCCTGCAGGAGCGCGCGCAAGCCGCCCCTCCTTGGCCGGCGGAGCAACGCGCGGCAGCTCCCCTCGGCATTTTTTAAACCTTTCTTTCTCGCTTTTTTCCTTGGCAAAGCCTGCTCAGCAGTCGCCCGTTGCTTTTCTCTCTTTTTTTCTTTAACAAACAAAAAAAATATTTAGGTTTATTTTTATTTTTGTTTCTCTTTTACATATTTTATTGATGTAAAACCACACCCCCCTTTATATTAATTATTTTGATAACAACTTTTCACCATTTCACTTTCCAAAAACAACACTTTCCGCGATTAATCGATTAACTACATATTAACACTAAGGTCTCCCACCCACGAAGATCCTCGACTAAGTCGTTGTAGAGCAGTCCGACTCCTACACACAGATGATGCCTCACACCATGCAAAGGGGACGACCCATCCCTTTGATTTAGGTAGAGGGTGTGTTGACTTGAGCCACATCTTAGGCAGATACCATGCAAAGGAGGGGCGCCCAATAGCTCCCATCCAAACACACATAGGTTAATCAATTATTTTTTGGGTTACTTATAGTGATGTGAAACAGAATGATAGTTGTGCTCCCACTCTAATTAAGCGGCTTATTTAACATGTATTTGGATAAAGGATCAAACAAGGATGAGATGGGAAGATACTTGTTTTCATAGTGTTTTGATCAGAGGCGACAAGCAATGAATTCATTCCTTAGGCGAATAAGTGAATTTTGGATGTCTAGGGGCGTTGCCAGGTAGGCAAACCCTCATAGGGCTCCATGTATGGTTCACAATTTGAATCTGTAGCAGCACTTGTTGCATTATCCAAGCCTTCGAACAGTTTAGTTTTGACAAAATGTCAACTGAATTTGCTGCTAAAAACTCAAAACCAACCTAAATAAGTTTCAATTAAAGTGGTTGGATTATATTATATATTATATCTCTATATAGGATATAACGCAACGACAATGTTTATATATACAACAAAGAATGATTTTAACAAATAAAAGTCTCATGGGATACATTTAAACATGCAAATATATAGAACACAATAGTCATAAATCAATTAGGTTAACACCATCTAAAAAACTGAACAAATCACCGATCGATCACCGAACAAGTCCAAATTATTCCCTGAATAGATTACGAAAAAATTAGTTAACCAACTTTTTTATTAAAATAGTTCGATTAATCAGTTTTTGTGATATTTTGCCCAACCCATTCGAATTCAACTCTACTTGACCGCGTGGTAGTGCAGGGCTGCAGTCTGCCGCCTTTAGGCGTGCACTTGCATATCTTTTTTTTTTACTTATTATATTCTGTTTTAGAATCACCTTTTTTGTGTCCTGGGCATGCAGGAACGGTTGAGAGTCCTGGGCTCTTCTTGGACTTGGACCTAGTATCCGAATTAAACGGAAAAAAAAAACCATCTCATTGGTCGTGTTAGCAAATAAACAGGATTACAGTATTACTACAGTAGGTTGCAACCGATACGAACGAGCGAGCGAGGTTGGTTCGTTCTTTCTTCCTTTCTTTCTTTCTTTCTTTCTTTGACAAGGATTGGATTGGGATTCTAGATCGATAGAAACGGTTTGGTGAAAATTAAATAAACCCTAGGAGGAATTGAGCATCGCAGTCGCCGCACAAGAGAATTGGAAAACACAAAGAATGTCGTCGTCGTCGTCGTCTGTTTGTGATGCGTGCGACGACGACGCGATGTGGGGTCCGCCTGCCGTCCAAGTCCATGCTCCGGTGCGGCGCCGTCTGCAAGGCCTGGCGCCGCATCACCACGGACCGCTCCTTCCTCGCCGCCCGCCGCCCGCTCCAGATGATCACCCTCAGTTTTCAAACGCCCTGGACAGTGAACGCCGTATCTGTCTCCCTCCTCCGCCCAACGCCGCCGCCGGCGCCGCTGTTCGACCTGAGTCACTGCGCGGGCAGCGACGGGACCTTACTGTTCGAGGGCACGTTGATGTTGTTGTACTCTCTGCTCTGGACGGCCTGCTCCTGCTGCAGCAACGCTGGGGGCTCTTCATCGTCTGCAACCCCATCACCAGGCAGTGGACCGAGCTGCCTCTGGAGCCGCCGTTTGACACCGCGTTCGCCTGCGGCTTCTACGCGCACGGCTCCGGCTCCGGCGAGTACCGCCTCCTGTGCCACGCCTTGCTACAAGCCGAATCACAAACAGACAACGACGACTACTGCAGCAGCAGGAAGAACGCAGCAGATGATGATCACTACTACTACATCCTCTCCACCGGCACCGGCACCGGCACCGGCGGCTTGAAGAAGCCGCCGCAGCCTCGCCGGCTTGGGGCAGCCCCACGAGGAAACGCCGAGTCGCCTGCGTACCGCATCAGGAGCCAGTACGAAGTTCCCGTGGCGCATCGCGGTGCCCTCCACTGGTTGGATCTACACCCCGAAGCCAGCAGCACCGGCAGGATGCTGGCGTTCGACACGGTCTCCGAGACGTTCCGACGACGGTGGCCATCATATCTGGGCCTTGCAGGACTACGAGGCGGAGACGTGGACGCTGCGCCACCGGGTGGAGCTGCCGCTCACCTACTTTGGCTTTGGCTTTGGCAGCAGCGCCACCGCCGCCGACCCTGCACGCCGTGCCGTGTCCGTCGGAGCTGGCGGTGCTGCCGTGCTGATTATTGGAGATCCCCGCTTCCATGTGCTCAGGTGGTACCATCACGGGGACAAGAATTCCCCACCCAAAAATTTTTCATCTATCCCATAGAATCTTTGGACACATGTATGGAATATTAAATGTAGATAAAAAATAAACTAATTACACAGTTTGGTTCAAAATTGTGAGACGAATATTAAGTAGTCTGGTCAAGCATTACCCTATAAAATAGTGGATTTTTACTACTGTTTTTAAGTAGTAATAAAACACTATCACTTGTCATAACGTATCATGAGAGACGTACTCTCACTATAAGGTTATTTAGTAGAAAAAATTTATACGCTAAAACACTAAGAAAAACCTCACTAAGAGAAATCTAAAATTAGCAAGACCAACTGACAAAGCCAAATAAGATGACAACGGTCCTTATATAATTGTAAACAGCACCAGCATTTATCTTTTTGTTAAAAATAAACCGGTATGAGAGCTACATGTTATATTAACAAGTAGATAGAAAACCCCTAATTGGCATTATATAAAAAGAAAAAAACAGCAACAACAGCAAAGCTCAAGCCAAAAAAGAAAACACGTCGCACATGAAAAACTTGTACGAGTGCAAACACTCAAAAAATGTTGAAGCAATTGTTTAAGGTGCTTTGGTTCCCGCAGTGGCCCAAAGGCATGCCCCATCCTTAAATTTTTTGGAGCACTCTCGCATTTGCATTTTTTTTTTTCTGTTTTGGCAGCTAGCTAATAAGTCTACAGCTTTATATGCATGGTGCATATGAACACGAGGTTTACCTGCTTTCTTTTTGACTTTGGAGCGGTTGGAACTGCAGCGGCTCAATTATCACTTTCACTCGATCGGTGTAATGTTTCAGCACTGTCTAAGTAATGTACAGCTTTTTAGTAGTATTATTAGTGTTTCTTTCTCTCTTTTTTTTTAGCAAATTTTGGCAGGTGTTCTGCCGTTTCACTACAGTAGAAAACAATCCAACGGTACAAGGTTAGGCACTCATTGTTTATAAAAAACAGTGGATACATCCGTGAAGGGCATCATCCACAATCTATCTGTTGCGGCCTTTTGGCCTTGTTGTCGAAAAATCCTAGGCCACCGTTCTTCCCGTAAGTTCTATGCCCATCTAAATGATGGCTTTGCTTTCTCCCTCTGGATGATTTTGGAGCGTTGGTTGAAGGTTGTTTGTTGTTCCACCAATGCTTGATGTTCACAGTTTTATTTTGTGACCCACTAGGTAGAAGTCGATAAGTTTACCACCATCTCCAACTACACCTTTAATATTTTTTTTGTGTAAAGTGCACCGATAGTCCTCGAACGTACTTGGCTATGTTATCTGATCTCTAAACTCGTAAATCGACCCTTTAAATTCTCAAACTTGTTTATCTATGTCATTTTTTTGGAAAGAATTCATCTATGTCATTCCGGTCCCTAAATTTTCAAATCATTCGTTTAGGTCCTCAAACTTGTGTACCTGTATCATCTATATTTATAAACTTGTAAATCACCTGTTTAGGTATTCAAACTTATTCAATATTTTGCCCACACCGGTTTCAAAAATTTTTTTTTTGCCCACACCTATGTGCAGGCTGCCGCCTCCTTGTAGGCGGTCCAACTGCATCAGCCGAATGGACTCGAGCCAGCCGGCCGGGATGAATGAATGGCTAGCTTCCGGCCCAGAACCTTTGGAGCCCAACCCAATCCAGCCACCCATCGTCCGACATGCAGTCTGTCTGTCTTATAAGCAGTACTTTTTCCGAGTCTCTTGTTACGTAACTGCTAGCGCCCGGACGTTCGATCCGAGCGCCAGCGTCCGGACACTCGCGGTGTTATCTCTCAAAGCCCACCCGTCCGTAACCCCTTCGTTCCTAATACATTGCACGCGGGCCCAGCTTCCATCACAATGCCCCTCGCATGCCTGACACGCCCCGCACCCCGCCCCCCATCCTGTCGCCCCACAGGGGCACCTGGGCCCCACTGTGTCCACCCGATGGCAACCTCCAATATTTCGTGGCCACATCCACTCGCTCGCCGCACCCCATTCGTTGAAGCCCCTGACTCTCCGTACAATATGAAACACTTGAGTGCAACATATATCTCAAAAATAGATGAAACATGTGGAATATGTAGTTGCAATATACGTGAAACACATATGCAATATCCTGATAAAACACTTGCAACTGCGACATTAAAACACTTGTTGCAACAAAAAGACTGAAACAATGAAACATTTTGGAACATACTGTTGTAACATATATGTGAAACTTATGCAACATCCAGATCAAAACGCTTGGAACAATATGCCTAGAAACAAATGAAACATTTCGAACAAAACGCTTGCAACATGCATTAGAAACGCTTGCAACATAAGCAACATGTATAATGACCCCAGATCTACTTTTGCAACATCCACATGATTCAGCTGCAACATACCTATGAAACTATTGAAACAACTAGAACATACAATTGCAACATAGGGGGAGAGCTTAGCGTCGGGAGTGCCATGGCCGCCGGGATGGGAGGGAGCTCAGTCGCATGGGGTGAGAGAGGGGCCATCGGGGAGGGGGGGGGGGGGGGGAGGGCGCCGTGCTGAGGTGAGGGAGAGCCTCCGACTCTCCCCTGCAACACCTTCATACCAACTCCAAGGATGTTGTAGGCGAGTGGATCTTGGTTGTGCTCCATGGATCTCGCCGATGTGGGGAAGAGGACCGCTAGATTTGCAGGCGTTGGGGACTTCCGATGGGGGGAGATGCTGGTGTGAGTGAAGGAGCCGCCGAGGTGGGGCATGTGCCGAGGTAGGTGAGGGCGCCGCCGGGGTGGGAGACGAGGAGGATGCCGACGACCATAGGAGGGAGCAGAGGTGTGGAGAAGATACGCAGGAAGCGCGCGGAGAAGTGCAGTCGCTGGCTCGCTACGCTAAAGAGCGTAGTCAAGGGTCACGGCGCTACAGCGAATTATTTTTCTTTTTTTTTATTAGAAACCGAAGGGGATGTGGATAAGAACATCTAGGCTTCCTGACCTGCCAACAGCTCCGTCCGGCGCGGACGGACGCACTAATACAAGCATTACCGCTCTTGTTATATGGTTATAAGGAGCTTCTGAGCAACTATGTATGGAACTGAAACGTAACAAATGTTGAAATGAAGTCAAGGTCTCTCCAGCTTTTCTGTTTCTGCAGTGATGAGCTAGTTTTGCTGCCTGGATACAGTACAAATGTTGTTTCGTTGATCAGAGGCCTCAACGACATTTTCTTTTTATTGACAACATCGGATAAAGTACCGTATTACATATAGTCACTCCTTGCTAGGCAGTAGCACAGCAAAACATATACCAGTAAATTAGGACGATGGCAACAAAAGCCACATGCGAAGAGATCACCAAGTGTTACAAGCTATCAAACGAAACCACCCCTCAAAATATATGCTATTACCAAACCCATTGCGCACACGCTAAAACTATTCTTTTAGCGAGATCGGCTGAGGCCAAGCGATGAGCTGAGCCACTTGCAGAGATCGTCCATTTCTTCAGGGATTGTATAATGGCCCAACCTGCATCGTCACAAGTCATTTAATCAATCTGGTTGTCTGGGGGAGAGGAAATTAAAACTCTCATATGTAGCGTACGCATGCATCTGTACCCGTTGTAGGGCTTGAAAGTCAGAAATGAGAATCCTGAGTTCCTCAGAATCTCAGCTGATCTCTCGCCATTCCTGTAGACGACAACTTCATCCACTGCAAAAACACATGAGATTTAGAGAAAAATAAACTTATTGTCTAGTAGTATGTACTGAATTTCTGGGTTTGTATTATTATCAACATCATCGTCACCTCTTCCATGACCAAGCAGGATGGGCAAGGAGGCAGCCCTTCTTATAGCAATATGTGAACTCTCCATCTTGCTCCTCAGGGTCCTGCAAATATCAAGAGTTAACATTAGGATTCATGAAAAATATTAATAGCTTAGCAAGTTTTATGGCACAAATGATCTATGGAGAGGATGTCAAAGTTAGACCTTGAGCAAGGGAGCCAGCCACTCAAACTGATGACTGCATTGAGTGTGATTGGATAGGGAATGCCACTTGTGAATTTTCCCTGAGCATAGCATGCTGCTGAGTGGAGAGCAACAGCGGCACCCATGCTGAAACCACCAATCCCAAGCTTCACTGCTCACATGTGGAAAACATCCATGGAATGAATAAAAGAGAACAACTCTGTATGAACTGTGTATCTAAAATCATAAATCTGCACATGTACCGATGAACATTTTTATGAGATATGGACTTATAGTTAGCTTATCAACTAACATATACATTCCTATCAACAGCGAAATTAGTATCATGAGGCTTAGCACTTAGCAAGTATGGGATGGCAATGATCTTGGGATTAGCTATTAGTACCATCAGACGGCTCAGATGACAGCAGATTTGCAATGTGTGCAGCTGAAGCATCCAGTCCCTCAATGTCATCACGGCCATCTATAGATGTGTCCTCAACGTCAAACCCTGTTTCAGTTCCCGAAAATAGTGATCAAATGTTGTCCAGGCTTCAGAGTTCAGAGAAACAGTAATACTGTTAGTTGGAGTATGTAACTTCAGCTTCCAGGAAAGGAACTCACATGCAGTGCAAGGGAATCCACCAAAAGCTGCGACAGGCCGGCTTGCAGCAGTGGGGCATATCCACTTGATCTACATGAACACAAGCTTCAACATAAATAAGCTTTGTTGCAGTAAGAATAGCTGCCTTATATGCCCAAACTACTGAGCAAAATAAGCTACACTATTCTGAAGATGTTAACAATACTGAAACTGGTGCATGATGGTTCAGGAATAAGACAAGGTGTATCCATATCTATTGAGGCGTGCTTCAAGTACAAAGCATCAATGCTTACATTTGGTAGAGGAAGAGAATCCAGGAGCTGGGACCAGCTGGGAAAAAAATGCAGAATGATTAAAAGAAGGAAAAGGAAATCAATCAGTTCGCTATGTCAAGAAAAGCATGGCAGCAGCAACTGGTAAAGATATTCCATTCCAGGTCATCTCAAATTTTGTAGATCGCAACACATTATATAAAGCATCAAATGTTGTATGAAGTACCGGCAACACAAAAGATGTGCAGATTGGAGAAAAGAACATTTGGAACTAAAGATTGACACACAAAACAGTTAAAGAGGAATAACTCAGTACTGAATCAATTTTTCACAACAAATTGAGGAGGGTAGCCTTCATTTCCTAGATTATCTGGAGAGACTAAACAATTAGCTAAATAATAATAGTGCTGCGTGCAAGCAGCCCAGATGTTGATGTTTGCCTTTTTTTTCATTGTGGTATCAGAAAACTAATAGTAAGTGGGTAAAGAACATGTGAACCTAACCTGGACAAATACACAAACTCGAAAAGGACTCTTAAAATGTGTTATAATAAACTAAAAGTAATCTTCAGCCTTACTATCAGTTGATTTTTCTCCGAAACTCGTAACTGTTAAAAAGTCTGATAGTGGATCACAAGAACAAGATACTTTAATTTTAGGCCCTTGCTACCTTGTTATAAGCCTCCTGAGTCCTGAGTTACACTGGTTAGACCGTTGAAGTCAGGGGGGCAAGAAACCCCTGTCACCAGTCCAGGTTCAAAGGCTGCCACAAACCTCCCAAGGGCAAAATCAGGGGGACGTCTCTCCCCCTGGTCAAGATTTTTTTTCTACCTTGTTATAAAATACGGTGTTCATTGTCCACTGGGGAAGACGGAACTGCTCCTTGTTGCTTGTGATAAGCTCGGCAATGAAGACATGCGGTCGGTGCCATTGGTTTGTGAGTTACCTCTCTGTGTAAGTGGGTTGCCATGGGTTAGTCAGCGGAGCTATTGTGTTATGGTTATGTGGATTTTTTTCTGTGTGTTGATCCATGCGTATGCAAGGTTTTCGGGCCTGGTTTCCCTTATAAATTAGGCCAATTCCATTCTTCTTAATTGAAAGGCTGAGCTCCTACCATTATGTTTCAAAAAAAAAGTGTTCTTTACTTTACATAGTTTGTGCAGACAGGGAACTGTAAATTAAGGATTTTGCCTATACTTATAACTATGCAACATACATACGCAATTAGCCAACTTTATGTATTATTAGCCGGCATCAAAAAGTATTAGACATTCCTATCCTTTCTGAATGGAAAGTGGGAAAGCATTATCAGCGTCCTTCGTGGCAAAGAAGGTTGTTAGGTGTGTGCAACAGGTATGAGAAACATGTACTTTGAGCAAAGCAATACTAGGAATATATGCATGCATGGACAGACAAAAAGGAGGCCACTTGAATCATTTCTAGCAAAAGGATGGAAGAGAATAAAGTGTTTTACATCGACACTGCAACGATCTAGTTCTCTCTCTTGATTGACAAGGGTAATGCATGGAAGATCATCGTATGAACAACCAAAATTTAAGAAAAACAGAAGTAGGTATGAGCCAAGCAATAAGCAGGTACCTAGCACCATTGTCACCTAGGCCATGGAGCCACACAAAGGTGGCTAGGTGCCTTCCCTTTGGCCTCACCACATATGTCCTCCCATAGTCGACTCTCCTACTGCTTCGTCCACCTGAATGATCGATCATCCATGCAGGATAATGTATGGGCATAAATCGTAGATCAGAGGATTAGGCTAATGGAGAAATGGAACAGACAGTTTACCAGAAGAGCTGCTGCCGTAATAGCTCATTGTGTGATTTCCTCTGCGGTTCTTCAAGAAGGTGCACTGTGTGCTGAATACCAATGCTTCTGAGCTCTGCTACTCCTTGTAAGCTCTGAAGGTTTGGAATTGTATGAAGTGCAAAACCCTAGTTAGCCTCTATTTATAGTGAAAGCCTGGAGAGGGGAATATATGTCGAAAGATTCCCTGAATCTGCATTGCATGGCAGTGCGGTTTGTCACACCTTGTGCTGTCATAGAGGAGAATCTGGATTCTGAAAATCTTATGTCAGGAAAAGGATAGAAGATTAAAAAAAATTCTAAGTGAAGAATCCTGCACACAGAAATACATATTGAGGGTGGCAATGGCACATGGTCATTTCATGAAAATGCATTTGGCACACAGGTTAGTAGGACGCATCTCCGACAGTGGAGAAGTAACCTAATATATAAATGTTCTCTTCTTCTTTTTGTCTATTGTCCAGCTAATAAACATTTTTATGCTGCATGGTGCATGGAGTATTAATGCGCACTTCCTTCTGTCAACAAATCCATGCAACTCCTTATGTGACAAACTCAAAACAAATTTGCAAGGAATAAGCATGAGTCAACTTATTTTCTAGTCATGAACTCTTTCTTTTGACATCACTGCTAGCAGTTTCTGTTAGATGAAACTGAAAAAAACTTTGCTGGAAGTATTACTCGCCAACAGGCCCACAGAAAACCACTTGGTGGCAGATTTTCACACAGAAAACAATAATGAAATAATATTCTACTGCAACTTGCAATTGATATACCATTAGGATACATTAAAGAATTCAGAAACGATGATGCAAGACATATCTATCAAGCTTCAGTAACGAATCAGCATGGATATGGGAGCCAAATCAGGCAGAAATGCAAGCCCACTAGCAGCATATGCGTGGCTACATTCTTCATGATGGTACATGTACTTGCAGAAGTACACCAATATAAGAGGCTAAGAGCTTAACATGGAGTACTTTTACTACATTGAGAATAACTGTAAAATTAATTTTTTGAATTCACTCTAAGGTTTTGTAACAAAGTAACTATGCAAACCACCCGATTCTTTCCAGCTCTCAATATTTTCAAAAGGTTAACTTTTTCCAGACTGCAAGAAATCTCAAACTTAATATCATTCTTATATTAAAGCTAGATCTTGTTTAAGATAATTGGCAATGTGAAGAAATATTAGTTGACAAGACATCAACAATATTTTTAACCCTGTCAAGGTATTTTCTACAGTTGACTTCTACTCTAGGTTTACATGCCATGAAAGGTGTTCACCTTTGCAAATATTCCAATTGCTTTTGCAAATGCAGAGGAGTTGATTCTTTCTCAACGATGCAAATTTTAAGAGGTGATTGAGAATACAATAAGTTAAATATAAACTGATGTCTCTGAGAAATATGGCATTTTTTTCCAGGAAAAAAGATAACCCGATAGAAAAAACAAAAAAGGTCTGGATCTTTTCCTCTTTTTTTTTGGTGTGCCAGACCCACAACATACAACAAGAATCATATTCCATTCTCCTTTTCATTTTCTAATGATTGAGATGTGCAGTGTGGGAGGCAGCTCAAGCCAAAATATGTGAGCTATGCATGATTTTGTCCCTACAATAGCATAAGAGGTTTCAGTTTACATGGTGCTAGATGAAGCTACTTCACGAGACAGGTTCATAAGTCACCTGATCTAACTTTTTTCACACCAGAAATTGTAGGCATCATAATTGTGTTATATGCCCTGGTACTAGAAGCATGCATATTCGTCCCTATGCATATTGTTCCCCTCCATATTGCACATGTTCCTGTGAAAAGTGTTTTTTCTATAAAATCAGAAAAAAGGTCCTCAAAAGGCAACCTGTACAAAATATCAGATTTGTCGTTACTCAAACCTAAAAGCATATAGTTCGGGAAGATACAAAAACAGGAAAACTATCAGTTCTTTAAATGTTTTCACTTCAAGCTTAATATAGATCTATATATCAGCAGGATAACACAATTCTGTACACCTTCCAGAGGGAATACTTGTGACTGTAGTTTTTTTTGCAAGCAAGCTTCTGATTGCATATGCAGTTAGGTACAGTTTCCATATTCAGCTCCCACTAAGGCCAGATCACTGAATAATTTTAAAAGGTAAAGAATACTCACTGTAAGAAGTCCACATCAAGGCTCAACAGAAGTCAACTTCCAAAATGCAAGAGGGAATGTGTAGCTGCCATTATCTGAAGAATTATGCCTTTGGAAGTAAATGGGAGAATTATGCATGCTCCTTATTGCATGGCTTGATCTCTCCAGAAAATCTGAAGTAGCATCTCCTTCTCCACTTTATATTTCATACTGTTACTTATATATACATGTACATTACTTGCCCTTTTGTGTTTGCAGTTCTAGTAATGTCCACGTTGTTCTTCCATTTATTTCTAATTTTAGGACTTCTGAAAAGTTTTGCAATGGTGAAAGGTAAGAAATGAAAGGCAATGTTGCCATCAGCATAGTGCAGAATTTATCCCTTTGATCAACCTCAGATAGAACAAAGCAATGAAATGTTGTTTAACTGGGGGGTTTGAAGTTGTGAGATGGCCACCATAATCCATGGGTGATGGGTGACAGTAGGAAAATGCTGAAAGTTACAGCATGCATATGGGCTGTGAAAATATTATAACCTTTGAGTCAACTATATCCTCTCTCATAGTAAATATTAAACAAAATTCGTTAGTGATCAATTTTCAAAAGTGTTAACTGTTAACCATAGTATTGTGTTCTCACAAGAAAAGTAAAAGAGAAAACTAACCAGATCCAAACTGGCAGTATCACCACCAAGTGCAACGTGACTAATGAGTGATCATGTAGCTTTGTGAGTAGATATGTGGTTACTACAACTTGGCAAAAGGAACAGTGCTGTTTCTGGGTGCATTGCACCAGCAGAAGATAGAATAGAACAGAACAGAATAGAATAGAATAATCGTCATTGAGCAATCACGTCCTATTCCGGTCTGTTCAGGGGAACTATATGTGGTGCATATATCCATGAGTATGACAAGTTGAGCATCTAAATAAAATAGAAACTCATCACATTTCCAACTTGAGCGTCTACTGTAAACTTAGTGATCCGAAATAAACCTGTGATAACCGATAGCTCCTCCATGTTGCTGGGATGAAACAATGAGACTAAGAGTGCAGGCCAAGCTGAAAGGGAATACGTCACATCTCACATCATTCCATCCATAAAGATGTGCAGTGCAAGATGCTGAAGGAATGTCATGTGCTCTAGACACTCTGCTTTCCAGGCAGGAAATTCCAGCTATCGGCTGTTACTCTGAAAAGCTGAATCTGTAATTAATATGAAAACATGGAAAAGGTCGTTAGGAGTGGAAGAATCAAGACATTATCTTTTTGATGTGGTCTACACTACGTAGAGCTACTAGAGTGTAAAACGTCAGTGTATAGATGTCAAGGTCAAGCATGCAGTGCAGAAAGAGAAGAGCATCAAACAAACGGTTGATACATTTGGCAAGAACCACATTTCCTTGTATAATCTGCGGAGGTTACCATGGCAAAGGAGAAAGCATCTGTGTAGCTCAGAGATTACGCGGATGGGATGTGCATGTCACTGTCTTCACAGATCAGATCGTTGCTGATAATGATTCCTCATGATATTGTTAGCTATAAAATGTAAGGACAGGTATATATAACAGATCAAGACAAAAGTCAAAGCATTCGAAAAACTAATAACAAAATAAAATAAAGAAAAGAACCAATGAAACTCAGAGGCAATTTCGCACCCAACCGTTGGCTGGCGCTGAGGCCTTTTGTCGAGCAAGTGGTGTGCGCTAGGCTTCTTTGATGGTCGAGCAGCCGTCTGTGCTTACCAAGTTACCACCATGGCAAAGCAAGAGCAGAGATCCTTGTGTGGTCGCAACGACCCTGCGACTTCAATTCACTGCTGCCGGTTGCTTTGATTGATCTGCGTCGCGTCGCTTCATGGCGGCGTCCGGCATGCTGCACCGGCCGCGTGAGCCGTGGCTGTCCCATGGTTGCCTTGTTGGAGACTTGGAGCCCGCGCTTGGCCGCGCATAATCGCTCAACTTTAAACAATCGGGTTTATTTTGGGTTTATGGCTTGCCACACTTCATCTTAGGCAAGTTACCAAGTTGGCAAGTGTTTTGTTGACAACTAAGTTTAGACATGATTCTTTTGGGCTCCACATGTCATAGAGTTAACAAGTATGGCAAGATTCCTTTAGACATGACAAAGTGTGGCAACCAATTTGTTAGCCACACTTTTTGTGGCTTGCCACACTTGCCTAAAGTTAGTTGTGGTAAACTATGGCTAGCAACCAAACATCCCCTTAGTCCGTTTGGGCGGTGTTTAAGTGTACTTATAAACGGCTTAAATGGTTATTATAATAATATATGCATTTATATATGTATGTGAAAGTTAAATATGATAGAGTTCAAAAAAAAGTTAAATATGTTAGAAATGTACATATGTGAAAAATAAGTATTATACCAAAGAAAAGAAAGAACCTAAATACTCCAACTATGCCAAATTATAAGTCATTATTCTTGGAAAGTCAATGCATCGCAAGTGTGACTAAATTTATTTAATAAGATAATAATATTTATGATATCAACAAAGTACCATTAGATTTTTCATTAATTATATTTTCATAATATATCTATTTGATTTTATAATTTTTTATAGTTCTTTCTACAATTTTAGTCAAACTTAAAATATTTTGACTTTTCAAAATTTTTAAAATGACTTACAATTTAGGATGAACGGAGTACTATTCTATAAGCGTAGACCCTCGCGCTATATGGAGTGCACACCTTATCGCCCCCTCCCCACTCACGTCTGTACAACCTCGTCTTTTAAGTCATCTCTCTCTCTCTCTCTCTCTCTCTCTCTCTCTCTCTCTCTCGCTTGTGCCCGCGCCCCCATCGCCTCCCCGCGTGTGGCCATGGCGGCTGCGACGATAGATCTGGCGATGACGACGCCATACCTCCTCCTCTAGGGTTCTGGCTCCTTTTTTTCTCCACTAACTCCAAGTTGAGACAAAGTGTGGCGGCATGGTATTTCTATGTGTTGCCATGCGCATAAATTAAACTAAGGCTCTTTGAATTATTATTTTTTTGTTTCTACATTTTTCTATAATAATGAAGTGATTTCAAAGAACTCCCATATGATTTCTGCATTTCAAAAAGGACTAAGCGTGGAACTAATTCTACCCATCACACTGAAAATATTCCAAACCTGTTCACCGCGATTAGTTTGGCTTAGATTGTTTGCACAGATATTGTAATTTTGACCATCCCATTAGTCAAAATACATGCATATTTGTTTTGTGGGGTAAAATAAAATATTAACATGCTTAACGATACTTTGACGTTAGGTGACGAACAGTTGACTTTCATACCCTAAAACGCCTTATATTAAAAGAAATGAAAGGAAGTAAATGATAAAAGTGGAAATAGCAAGGCTTAGGTCATGAGGTAAATCCGAAGGGGGGGGGGGGGCTAGGGGCCAGACGCTTTGTTTAGTGGAGTTTCAGTTGGCTCCAGCTACTCCGTCTATTATTGTAGTAAGAAGACACATTTTTATTGTTTCTCAAAATGAACTAGGGATTGATAAAGTCGAGGTTTTTTTTGGGTAATACTTTGACACATACGTCCGACCGATTTCGGACATGGCATCAGCTCACTCGACCTCCCACCACTCGCTCCTATCTGCATGTGGCTCTCCTCCACTCATCTCAAAATATCTCCGCCTTCTACTACTTGCTTCTTCATCCTCTCTCTCTCTCTCTCCCCCCCCCCCTCAAAAATCAACCGCAACCTTCCTCCACCCAACCCGCCCAGGAGACACCAACCTGTGTGCCACACTCCCCCATCTCACTCCTCAGCCGGAGCTCGAGCACGCAGCAGCCAGCAGGGGATCCATGGAGGCAACGTCCTCTACCCATCCTGAGCCCGACGTGCCTCCTCCACCCTGGCGCGTCGTCCCCCACCTCGACGGCGGCCATGGTGGCCTTCCCGTGGTGGATCCATGGAGCACTAGTTTTCCTATAGTGGATTCATGGAGCATTGTCCTTCCCATGGTGGATCCATGGAGCACAACGCAGATCCAGCGACGTGGTGATCTCCTCCACTTAGCACGCGACGACAACCCATCCCTCATCTCATCCATGGAGGGCGGTTCGATCTGCACCCTGACGGCGCCTCCAACCCATGTCCCTCCCCTCTTTCCTTTATCTTGCGTCTGTAGTAGATTTTGCGGTGTTGCAACAGTCTGTTCAAGATGTTTCAGTTGTTGTTCTTTTATTGTTGCAATAATATATTTCTTTATGTTTCAACTTCTTCATCTCAATGTTGCAGTAGTACTGCTTTTTATGTTGAAGTATGTTTCGGTTACTTCATCTCATGTTGTAGTAGTTGTTTCATGTTGTTGCAATAATTTGTTCGATGTTGTTGCAATAACATATTCACGATGTTTAACTAGTTCAACTTATTTGTTGCAACAGTTTGTTTGGTGTTGTTACAATAAGATGTTCATGGTGTTTCAACTGGTTTAACTTATTTGTTATAGCAGATTTGTTCGGTGTTGTTGATGTTTGAGCCGTCTCATCCTATTATTGTAGCGGTTAGTGGGGAAAGGGGCTGGGGGCTATGGCGGCAAGCTAAGGATAGGCAGAGGTGCTGAGGCCGACGAGGTTGGGGTGGTGGATCCTATACGCTGAGGGACGGGGGCAAGTTCCTTGCATGGGGAGCAGAAGCGGTTCCTTTCTTCTCCATGCATGGGCAGGTGGAGTCGTGTTCCCATCTCTACTTTCTTTTATTTCTCTCGATGCAGGGCAGGTGGAGACGTGATATGTAAGACGCGGCGTCCAAACGCTAGCATCCGGACGCTAGCAGTATTGTTTTATTGTTTTTTTTTTACTTCACTGTCTGTCTCCTCCAATCACTATAGGTAATTCTGAGCTTTTGGTGCCAAACAGACCCTAACAATGATGGGACAACATTGAAGCAACATGTAACGTACGTCTAATCAGCGGTTGCCAATTGTAAGTTGGTACCAAACCAAGTGGTAGCTACATTCACAATCACAGATTGCGCATCTAAGCGCCAACTAGTTAAACAAGCTTATCCAATAGTTAGCTATATACACAACTCCAACCATGGGCCAGAATATCCATCACAGAACCAGAACTATCCTTTCTGCGGTAGCATCTGCTTGCACTGCACAAGAGAAAAAGGAGGAACAGTGTAAGCACCAACCAACATGGCAACTACGTGCTTAGGATGCCAAAGTAGAAAGAGGCACATACGATCAATACGCAGCAGCCTCAGCTGGCATTGTGCGTCTGGTCATGCTCAATGAAGTCCAGCGCCTGCTCCTTGGACACCACGTTGATGTAGCTCACCCTGTTCTTGTGTGTCACGCCATATATCTTATCAGCCACTTTGGCAATCTCCGGCCGGAATGTGGTGGCGATGAACTGAGTGTCAGCCATGTCAGCTAGACGACGGATCATATCTGGAATTAAACTTAAGGAAAGCAGCCACAGCAGAGCTTCTATTGCTTCAAGGACACACAAAGAAGAGGCATTGATCATGCGCATAGATAAACACTAGCACATGAGCCGGAAACACAGAAATATCTACAATAAGCAGCAGACCACGGTTCTATAAAGAGGATGAATAAATGTTACAAAGAAAGAAAAAGGATACTTCCAACTGCTGTTCGGTACTGCGGATCCAGAGCAGCATCAATCTCATCGAACAGATAAAATGGAGCTGGATCACATCGTTGGATAGCAAAAATCAGTGTTAAGGCGACCACCGTCTTCTGTCCGCCTGACAATTGTTTCATAGACTGAGTTTCTCCCTTGCCAGTAAAGGAAACCTGAATCATGAGCACCCTTGAATATAAATATCAGGGAAAAATAAATTGAAAAGGCACCAGAATCATCCAGAAGGAGTACAACAACTTCAGAATTGTTTAACACCATCTTGAATTATGAGACTGCTACCAAAGTGTGCCATACATACATATATATACACCCAATGCAAATAAGACTTGCCTTGACTTTCACACCAATATACTTCTCTATTCTCCCTTCAGGGCCTGGGTCACGAGGTCCATCCTCATCCTCATCCTCATCATCAACTGCATCCCCATCCTAAACAGAAAGGTGTACATAAACATTAGAAAGTCAGAGCAAACTGACAAACTTACTCTTAAAACAGCATGTATATGCAGGTGCAGGGGAAAATTTCAGGGAACTCCAGGCAATTCATTAATAGCTCTAAAACATCATTAGAAACAGAGTAAACATGTGTGATTGTCACTGCAACAAAGGAGCAGCTGCAGTAAAAAAAAGAACATCAGAACGATGGCCTATAGGTGACAGGCAAAAATGAAAACACAATCAAGTGTAAAAACAGGATAACAAGGATAATAAGGTCAGTGAGTAAAAGCAGGAGAAAAGGTGAGGGTACCTTTTTCTTCATCATAACCAAATATCCATGACCACCTTGCACCAGCTCAGAGAACACTTCACGGAAGTGCCTTGCAACCCCTTTAAATGTGCGCTCAATTGATTCATCCTTCCTTTGGTCTAAAACCGATATGAGTTCCATAATTTTCTGCAACACAGATCAGTAGTCTTTCAGATTCTACCTTTTAGGACGTTCAGAACTCGACAGGAGCATCAAGCTAACTGAAATAAAATCATTTATACTAATGTCAACTCACCACATCACCGGCATCAAGTTCAGCTCGCCTTCTCTGCAGTTGTTCGCGTTGTTCTGTGAAGTTCACATATTGGTCAAGAGCCTTTTGGTTCACATGACTAAACTGCTTCAGCTGCTCATTACAGTCATAGAGCATCTTATGTAGCTGTTTCTTGTTTTTCCTTTTGTACCTATATTTTGGCCAAATACAAAATAAGCTAATACAACACTACTCTAGCAACCAAAAAGCCTTACAGGGTAATGAAGTTGTTGATAGACTCCACAAATTTTAGTTCAGAGATGCCTACTACGTCCAGTTGTATCGTGTGTGCATGTTTTAGGAAAAAAGTAAACTATGGATATTCTAACTAAAAGTCCTTAATCTATGAAAATTATGTGGCTACACTCATATCTCAAAAGTGCTTTCAAACTAATTTGTTTCTGTGGATATGAATGATATATTATAACAAACTGATGTTCAAGTCTAGTTTAGATGACCATGCAAAAATAAAGTATACCCTACATACTTGGACTGAGGGAATATCTAGAAAGATAAATCTAATGCCTGTAAACAAAGAAAGCATGATGCAAGGAGAGGAATGCAGTACGCTTCAAAAGCATCAGCAGGCAACGAGCCCAAGTCTCGGATCTTCTTCGTGCACTCTTCTTGCTTGGCTAGATAAGTGCTCCTGCTGTTCATCAACTGTTCCAAGTCTTTGGCGCCATCTTGTACAGTCTGCTCCAAAATCGCTTCACGAGTCTGCATTTAAAGATAAAGTGGATAAAGCAAGTGAACAAGAGTGAGATCAACAAAGAAAAATGTAGCAATTAGTTACCTTCAGATCATCCCTTTTTCTTTTCAGATCATCCATCTTTCTGGTGAAGTTATTTATGGCATCGACATTAGCTGCACAAAGGATTGTTTTGAGTTAAGCTAATGGTCATCTAATATGGTTTAGGGAACGAAAAGTCAATCAGTGTAACATACCCTTTAATAATGAAGTTAATTCATCAAGATTTCTCTTGGAACTTTTCAGTTCTTGCTCTTTTGCCTCAGCTTCCAAAGGCAACGTTCTAGAATCTGCAGACGAAATTATCGCTTCTAGCTCTTTCTGACGCCTGATAAGATTCGTTGATAAATTGGTCTCTAATTCTTCCTTTCGTGTTTCAATCTACATAACAATTTGAACTGCATTAGAGCAGATAAAGATCTCTTGGGAGCAAAAAACAACAGCTGCTACTGATTTTTTTTGAATAACCTCAATCCGACTGTTTTTACACATTAGAAACCTCTCCTTCAAATCAGTAATTTCAGGATTCAATCGTGAAAGGAGATCTCTTTCTTCTGAAGTTAGCTGATCAATAAGCTCTGTGCCCATTTCATCATTCTTCATTGCAATGCTAGACTGGACTTGCTCAATTTGGTTGCGGATGTTGTCAAGTGATTTTTCCTGCAAGTTAGAAAACATTCAACTACAGTGCACAAATAATTGCCACCAGAATAACAAGAACCATCCATGAAAAATTCAAGAAGAAAACAAAAACAATTACCTTCTTGCCAAGGGCTTTCTCAAGTGACGACTTTTGCTTCATAGCCCTGGCAATGTCAACCTTAAATTGTTCCAACTCCGACTTGGCATGATCACGTTCAGCATCCATTTGTTGCTGTTTGGTAACTAAATCTGTAATTTTCTTATCTATATGTATGGGAAGTTAAGTGAAAGTACATTCAATATGCCTCTGGCAAATAAACAATGAACAGCAAGATAACTAACCATGAAATATCGCTCTTGCAAATAATTGGTTACAACGAGACGGCTTATTGTGTTGCTTTATGTTTTCAAATTACTTTGGACTTAAAGCCAGAAAAATAGAAGAAACACAGAGGGAAAATACGAGTTTCAATATGCTAAATACTGTAGTTATCCAGGTCTGTCTAGTTCAAAAAAAGGTAGTGACAAAGATACAATACAACAATAAATGTTGTTCTAACCAATACCACACAATTTTGCAGGCTTTCTACCACCAAAATGAACTACAACGCAAGCAAGGAATATCATATTTAAGATCTATGCCAAAATGTTCTCTTAGTCTGCACAGAGAAGTTTGTATGAATGTCTCTGTTTTTTTTTTACTTTGTTACTATCTTTTTTTGCACCTCTTTATATAATGTTTCAAGCATTTTTATTTCAATGAATCTGCAGCTTTAGAACCCTCTAGCTTTTAATTCAAAATAAGTATTCAATATTTAGCTGCAGGAAATAATTACAGGAAGTAACAATCTTGAACCAGCTTCATGTGAACAGAAAGAGTCGTCTAGAACAGGATATCTGTTAGCTTATTTCTGACAGCCTCTAGATGAGTCTTCTTTTTCTCAATTGCTGTCTGGTTATCCCTTACTATTTTCACAAACTTTAGTTTTGAGCGTCTAGAATCATAGAAACCTCCTGTCATAGCACCTTTTTTCCCTACTTGATCACCTGATACAATAATCAATTAACTGCAGATTCAATTGACAATTTTAGAATTGAAGTAACAATGACAAGTCAAATGTAAAAATTCAAGACTACCATCAAGTGTGATGCAATCTAGACCATTGCTACGTGCAACTTTTGTCGCAGTTTCCAGATCTCGGCATATGACTGTCCTGCCAAAAACCTAACAGAAATATAAGGTTAGATGTAAGAAATAATAAAGAATTTTCTTCAAATATAGAAGAACAATTGATTTGACAAACTACCTTAGGTGATTGGACAAGGAAAGCTAACTATTGGGAAGAGCAAAAGCCCCATAGAAGCATGTAATGTAGCCACAATGAAAAAGTGTACTAAAATAAACAGACCATGGAAAAGAAGCAAGTACTCCCTTTGATTCACAAATAGAATAAGTTGTTTAGGACATTGAAGTAGGTTTGCAAGATTGAACTTTGACTCACAAATCACAATTACTATAAAATTATGGTAATCTAAAACAAAAGAAACTATATGTTACCAAATCACTACTCATGATGAATCTACTAAGATAAAACCTTACATTGTCCATCAATCTATTCTTTATATGCTGAAGATCGAAGTCCAAATAAATTTTTACTATGATCGGAGGCACCATATCAAATCAATACAAATGGAGAATATTATTGCATTGTATTCTAAAACCGCCAGTTTTACACTCAACGGCACGTAAATTAGGAATGCACTTATTACTCTAAGAAAGCTTCGCCTAGAAAAAACACACAGTACATACATGAACTTCTCAACATTTTGAATGCCTGATACATCATAAACTATGGTTTGCCATGCCGCTTGTAGTTCAAGCAGAGGCATGTGGAGAACTAAGGCTGAGCAGCAACCAGCAATGACTGGCATAGGACATGCTAGTTATGGCTGACACGGCACCAGATGGTCACCAGAATGGAACTAAAGGCGTCAGCTGGGAGCCGGCCATCTAGTTTCCAACCTTCATGTAAACAGACCAGAACTCACATGTGGCAACAGAGGCTGAGTATATGTTAAGGTACCTGTTACTCCACATAATGTGATACCATGCCTACAGCATGTCTCTTAGATAATACAGATTGAATGATTAGGTTCAATTATTCCATTTGATTGTATGTAATCAGATGATATGATAGTGAGAAGGCAGAAGGAAGCTGCTTCTAACAGAGCCTCAATCCAAATAACCAAATGAAACATGTAGGCACCAAATTGGAGAGGAGAAGAATATGCACCCTTGTAATACCTGTTCAAAAGCACGACGATGCTCAGCTCGATATTTCAATTTTTTCAACAACGGAACAAAATCAGGACTTTGTGGACAGCTGAGGTCTGGAACTTTCACTCTGTTCAGTGGTATAAATGTCACCCTTCCACCTTTATATAAATTCAAATATTCAATGATCTTGGTTGATATGTCATCGTTCTCGACAACCACATGGAACAAGCTATTCATTTAAGAACAGAATGGATTAGTGAATTAAGAAAAAGATTGAAGAAAGGAAAACTGTAGCCATTGTATACATCTATCTATTATCTAAAAAGTAGTACAATGTGATACCTATTTCCAGCAGTGACCTCAACAGCTGTAAAGAACTTCTCTTCGCAGTCAACCAGTTCTAATACAGGACCAAAAACTCCAGTCATATCATGGTCCTTAATGATTCTGCTAACACAATTCAGGCCTCTCCTAATATCCTGAGGAAGGAAACAAAGTTAGCAGCAGCAAAGATTGCTTCAAGCACTGTCCTGGCAAAATAGAATAAGTGCATGGTACTTATATCAAACTGAGTAGGGATAAAGTGTGAGATTGAAGAGAGGGAGGCAGATGAATGTGCATGCCAGAGATATAAGTTCTGTAATGCACAGATTTTACAGGGTAGAGATCTAAGAAAAATTCATCATTATCTATGCCGATTGATTGCACAATAGCAGATAAGGAGAAGTCATAGTCATGTACCCAACTTTTGGTGCAAATTTAATTCTATCCACAACATTGCAACCACCAGAATAGGTTGAAACTTGAAAGAGCCACTGAACCGTTATGGAGGGAATATTTTATTGCTTAGCAAACATGCCGTGACTATCACAAACCAGAATTGCTAAGTAATTACATTGCAGACAAGTCATAAAAGCTCCATTGTAGTCCCTCCAAGCAACAATAAAATATTGGCCAAGAAGCTTTAAGAGAACTTGATATGAAAAAGGAAAAACAAATTATTCATAACCAAAAACTGGATACATAGAGATTTTTATTTATGTTTCTTATCATGAACAGCAATAACTTATGGGTGTATATGTAAGATGCCAATATATAACATGCACATCAGAATACAAGTGCAAACCCCAAGAAAGAAAATTTCCGGTAGCAATCAGTAATATGAACAAAAGAACATGTAAAATAATTAGAATTCAATACCCCAGGAGTTGCATGGTCCAAGCTTTTTGTTGCCTTTACAAGATCTAGTTGTAGCTTATCAAGTTCAGCTGTCACCTCAGATTCCTCCTTCCAATATGACCTGCAAAACTTTCCTTCTGCTAAGTATATAAACTTTAATGCAACACATGATACCTTCAATGGCAATGTCATGACCATTCATAAGAAATTACATACTTCCTTTCTTCTTGAAGCACATCTCTCTGCTTCCTCAAATCGTTGTAGTCATTATGTCTTTTTGCAAGTGCTTCCTCTAACTTACTTGATTCGTTTTTCCGAGACTCAATGTAGTTAGTTAAATCATTGATTTCATCTTTAAGCTTCTGAATTTCTTCTTGAAGTAAACCTTCCTGCCATATTTGCAAGAATGTATTTCAACTAGGTCAGCAAACATTTTGAGGGTGAAAAAAAAAATATTCTTGGTTCATGGAATGCTTTCAAGATACAACCAGAAAAGATTTTTGGTTCAGGCCATAAGGTTCTATTAGCAGAATTTAAGATGAAATGGATCAAACTAATACATGTGACAAATGCAGGACCAAGTTTAAGCTAATAAAAGAAGTGCAACCGAAAAAAGGTCCACATTGAGATAATAACCAGCAAACCAATCACTGGATCATTACCTGCTTTCTATTTGATAAAAGTACAGGTTTGAGATCTTCAATTTCCTTTTGAAGCCACTTATCTCTAGCAGCTTTGTTTGCGAATTGGGTCGCCCTCCCCTGCTTTTGGTACAATATACTTAACCGCTTCTCGCGATCCATAATGCTGTCCCCACAAAATGGAAGTGTCAAAGCAATGTTCGTAAATAAACTACATAATTGTCCAAAAAACACATTTTACCTCTTTGATATTTCCTCCTCTTCCTTTAGTTTGGTCTGATGCACCTTACTAATTTCAGCCAATTCAGACTTTGACTTTTCACTCTCTCTCCTCACACTCTGTAAATCCCTCGCTGCTTCATCCTAACAATATATTATTTTAAGCACAGCAACAAAACGTAATTAACTAGAATACACTAACAAGCTCATAAATTTCATTTACATGCTCAAACATGGCATACCTTTGCTCGCTTCTCATTCACAATCCTGTCTTTTATATCTCTCAAATCAAGTTCAATCTGAGCAACTACCTTCAGAGCTGCAGTACGCCTCTTCTCAACATCTTCCTTTTGCGCCTTGGTATCATTTATCCCTTTAGTTGAGACTTTTATTTCTTTATCAAAACTCTTGATCATCTCTCGGACATCCACTACTTCATTGTCCGCAAGGGACATGCTTTCAGAAATTTTTCTTCGGTTATCATCCATCTAACAGAAGCAAGGAATTCAAATGGAAGAAGTATAAGAATCATTGCAGCATATATGAGGATGAAGAAATGATGGTTACATTTAGATAAAAAAAATTTTTATTGTGGAACTGTGGAAGTTGATACTGATTACAGAAGCAGGACTGACATAAATTATGTCATGTCAAAGGATTGTCCAAAAAAACGCAAGGGAATATGGTTAAGCATCCTACATGCTTTTGCACATCAGCAGATGATATTGATTAAAGATATACAGATATAAATCAGGGATAGAGATGAAGCATAGCACTCATCAACAATGGCTTCTTGAACAGAAAATACAAAGAGTTTACTCTTTAGATTAGTATATAGATAGCACCAGAGTACAGCCCAGCTAACAAAAAAGATGAAAAGGGCAATCAATTAGACTGAATCCAGCATAATCGACTGCTACATTTTGTGGAGAATGTGAGAAGTATACAAATTCACAGCAAATGCACTACAGCTAAGATCAGCCAGACTGATATTAAACACAAGTATGTCATAATGAATTGTAGGCTCTTGACTACAAAAAGAGTGAGTAAAAACAAAAGGTGGTAACACAAGCATTTCAAAACCTAGTGCTTCTACGCTCTCCGGAAAACTAAGGTCTTTCCATCAGGGTATGAGACAACTCAAGACCAAGAGATAGTCATGTATCCCTCATAGTTTTTGCCGTCAAAAAAAAAAGAGAAATAGTCATGTAATGGTTTGTTCATCAAACTCAATCCCAAGGCCTTCTTTCCTTTTTTGAGTCAAGTTATTTCAACTTGTGAGGCAGAACAAAAATAATTTCCAAAAATGTAAACATGCTGACATGCATAACAGAAATGGTAGAGCCTTACCGAAGCTAATTCATTCCTTGCATCATTAAGTTCATGGTCCAATATAGTATACTCAAGTGATCTTTTCTGTTTGTCCAGCTGCTGGTACTTCTTTAGTTCTTCTTTCTCTTCATCGAGTTCTCTGAGTCTTTCCTCCAGGTAGTGGACAACTTGATCAATCTGCTTCCTTTTGTTGGCTGCTCGTAAGAGGAACAGTCATCTCAACATGTCACTTTGATATTTGATAACATAGATAAAGAATTGTGGTGATTCAAAGTTTCAAACTACCTGTCTCAGTCATTATTTTCAAGCTCTCCTTCCGTCTATCCTCATAAACACGTGTACCACCAATCTCTTTGAGAAGATCCAGTCGTTCAGAATCTTTCATCAGGGTAAGGGATGCAATCTACAGATGACAAATTTGTCGATGTAATATCTGAACAGATGGAAGACATGAACAGGTGACTGGTGAGTACTTGCTACCTTTCCTTGCTGCACAACGTAGTATGGATTAGAACGAGAGAAACCAGCACTCTCCAGCAGATTCATGACTTCAGTTTTACTGGACATAGTAAGAATAAAAACTAGGCCTGAGCAAGTAACAAAATATAACATTGCTGGGCTGGTTTAGGGCATACGATAACATGCCTGACATGCTTCCCGTCCAAGTAGTATTCATCCTTCTTTGAAGCAACTGTTCTGCGCAAGCGTACCTCTTCTTTATCAACCTGCAGCAAAGTGTATTTTCATTTGCAGCCAGGAGAATAGGGAGCATGTACATTATTGTGCCAATGCAAAAGGCAACCATCAGTCCATCACACAGGTGTTGCTGTAACATGTTAAGAACTGGAGCGATGCTATCAGCTTCCGTACATGAACCAAACAGCAATGTACGCAGAGCTGATAATTATATGAGTGCCTACCATGAGAGATCTAGGTGTTGCTATTTTTCAACAAAATATGCAACCTGAGACTCTAGAAGATATATTGGAATAAGTAAATTAAAATCTGAATAGATTAGAGAACTTACTGGAATACGATTGTCCGAATTGTCAAATACGATCTCAACAAAAGCAGATACAACCGAGTGTCCAGCACCTTCCTGGCAATGGTTATTAGTAAGGTATATCAAACACCAGCCACCTATTCCAACTATCTAGATTGCTTAAACAAAGAGGGAGCATACATGGAGAAGAGCACCCCTATCTTCACTTCGCAAGTTCTGAAACATGTCACTCAGGACAAATCGTATAGCTGGAGCATTAAAAATAAACAAATCAGGAGAATATTCTCGCATAAGAGCAGAAAGATGATAGTATAGCAGTGCCACATGTTTAAAATTACCATGAAAGAAATTTGATTTGCCAGATCCATTTGCACCAACTGTGGCAAACAATTAAATAAATGTCAGTTCTTTAAGAGCAGAAAAAAAATATGAATTAAAGTTCTAGTTGCACTATAGTACTTGCAATGAGTTCAGCAGAAAGATTAGAAGATCACTATAGGGCAAACGAACTACAAGCACACAGAAGAGTTACGCAGACTTAACCATAACTGTTTCAAGGTCGTGGTTTTCTCATACAATGCATGCATACTGCATACATATGCCATGGCTATGCTAATTTCCAAAACAAAACAACAAACCCAACTTTTAGCAAAAAAGGAAAACTGAATCTTGAAGATGCACCAAATCTTGATCATCACTAAAGCTTTGGGCCTTTGGGACTATAGTAATATTTGTGAGTGAGGGAACAGCAGAAGGGGTTTACCAACTACGTTAACTTTGGGACTGAAGGGCTCTGTTGAGATCTCCTCCCTGTAGCTCTTAAACCCCTCGATTATGACCTGTACAGAGAGATGGCTAATAAGTCAAAGACGTTTTTCATGAAAAAATGCCACTAAATTGTGCCCAGGGCATAACATCTTGCCTTCTTTATATACATTTTTGAGGCCGGGACAGGTCACGCCACCATGAAAACCCTGCAAAAGAGCGTGGCAACTCAGTAACAAGTAGACCCTCCACACAAAAACGCAGAAGCGGACCCAGTAAAGGACAAGGTCGTACACATGTACACCCAGTAATTTTGCAACAAAACCGGAGTTGTACGTGTATGTATACAGTTGTAATTACATCAGATCCGAATTCAAACAGCCAAATAGCTTCAGTTAGGGTTCGGGAGCTCGGTTCCGCACAGCAGCGAGGGAAGAGAAGGGGGACGGGTACCTGGTGTGTGTTAGTAGCCGGCAAAATGGCCCGACGAAGACTTGGCGAAGGGACCGACGAGGACCTGGGTACCTGGCGTAGGGCACCGTCGGCGGTCGCCCAGTTGTCGCCGCGCGCGAGAAAGGGAGAGCGAGAGCGCGCAGACGGGAGAAGGGGAAGGCAGCACAGTGCGGCCGTCCGGGGCCGTTTGGTTCGCTTCTCTAAATTTTTTGACTGGGCCGCAGCAGGCCCGAAAGCTGCCTTGTTCTAGTCCAGATAGCTTGTTTAGGCCCAGTCATCCCAAAACTGTCATTTAAAATTTTACTAATTCGTAATTTTTATTAGGTATAAAAAAACAGCTTTAGAGTTCATCATCTACCAAAAATGCTCCTAAGAGACATAGCATTTGAGGAGGAATTGTGTCAAACAGGCCTTAATGAAGACATAGCATTTGAGGAGGAGTCTTTTTTTTTTTCCAGCTCCGGTTCCTGTTCTTGGATCTGGCTCAACGGATTCTACGGCTCCTACGCAAAAGCCATTTCTGAAACCAGTGCCGTACCAAATAAGTCCTTATTTATCGTATACTTAAAATATACTACTTGCTAATTGCCCTTGCAATGCACGGCCTTCAATCTCAATGATTCACTTTTCGCAGCAAACACATCAACTAACATCTGATAGAACTTCAAACCAATTCTCAACTGCTTTGGCTCCAACTCTAGTCAGGAATGGCAATCCAGGTATATTACCTGACAATTTGTGAGTGTGATGTGTAGGTACGGGTATAAGGTTCTATGTGAGTGTAGGTACGTCACTTCATTCGTTTATGCATGCTTGAAATAGGGAGATTCCATACACGGGCGGGTGCGGGTATCATTCCCGTGAATACTAGCGTGCATCTTGGTACCGTGAAAACTAATTTGTAGCACCTAAACACTATGACCATTGCTCGTCACTTAAAAATAAGTTTAAAGCTTTTTCGGTACGTGTTACGTAGGAACAAACAAAGGTCCAAACGACAAATTCAGGTCCTCAAAATGCAAAAAAAAAAAAACATGGTGCCTGTGCAACCGAGACTCTCCCCTAGCTTGGAATTGCTGGATGATCGATGACAAGGACAGACAAGTTGACAACGAAGCTTGCCAAATGCCAAGGCCCAAGAGAACCAAATTCGACGAAGTGGCATGGCGCGCAGCCTATAGCTCGCCTTCAAGTATTTGATTTTTTGAATTGCATCGGGCACGTAGTACGCTTTCCCTATAGCAATGGCGCATTCAACATCCCCCTCGCCTCACCCTGCAGGCCCAAGCCCGGGGGCCGTGACTCCGGCATCTCCACTGTCCACTCCACTCCACCGCCCCCACCTCCACGAGGGGCGACCCGAGAACACCACCACCACCACCACGCCCGCCATGTGGCGCCGCCTCCAAACCCTAGCGCCCTCGCTCCGCCGCGCCGCCGCATCGTCGTCCCCTGCCGCCGCCCGCGCCGCGCCCCTCTCCACGTCGCCGGCGGCCGCGTTCCGGCGCACGTCGGCCCTCCTCTCCTCTCCCGGTGATAAGCACCCCCGTCATGCCCCGTCCCTCAGATCTCCGGAACCAATCGGCTTGTTCTGACGGATCGGTGGGCCGTGGGCCGTGGCCGCGCAGGAGACAAGCCGGCGCCAACCAAGGTCGAGGATGTCATGCCGATCGCCACGGGGCTGGAGCGCGAGGAGCTCGAGGCGGAGCTCCAGGTGATGGGTCACTTTGGGTTCGGAATATCCCCGTGATTCCGGCGGCATTTGACGTGGGTTTCGGTGCGTTTTCTCCAGGGGAAGAAGCGGTTCGACATGGATCCTCCCGTCGGCCCCTTCGGTACTAAGGTGAGGTGCCTGGCTTCCTTCTGCCCTGCGATTTAGCTGACTCTGTGGGATCACGGCCAGCTGTTTGGTGTGGTATTGAGAAATATGCACAGTAGTTTCTTCCCCAGGCTGAGTTCTGTCAGGATTGTGTGCTTCGATAATTAGTGGTGCCTTTAGAATTGCCTGCAGAGTATCAAATCCAAACCCTGTTGTGGAATTGCTCAATAGAAGGCAGTTCTGTTAAATTGTCAATGTGACATTGCCTCATTGTTGTGTTCGGGTCTCCACACTTCAATAATCCTGAAAAAAAAATCGTTTGATTTGGGCTAGTGTTCACCTGATCCGCTGGGTGGCCTTTGATTAGTTGAATGAACATGTTGTAGTCTAGATTTTTAAGACCGCCCTGGTTACTACTTTCTGTTCTACAAGAGTCACCAGTTTGCTCATTGGCCATCATTTTACATAAAAGTCTGTGGTTTCTTTTAACTATTTAAGTGGTGGGCGCAAAGGTACCTAACAAATTCTGAGTTACTGATATCTGTACATATTGCTTGACTTGTTCACAACAACTCTTTTGTGTATGTTATGTGGAAACTTGAAAGTTTCACTGTTGCATGACTCATTTGTCAATTGCTGTGTCTAGTTTATCTAAACCCATAGTGAGGTGTGCTAGTGTTTATATGTTGTTTGATTTATGTGTTACTGTGCTTAGATTTTGGAGGAACTAGATCCTCTTTGGTATCCACTCTATATACAAACATGCCACAGTCTGCATCAACTTGTGCTATAGTGAGGTGTGCTAGTGTTTATATGTTGTTTGATTTATATGTGTTACTGTGCTTTGATTTTGGAGGAACTAGATCGTCTTTGGTATCCACTGTATATACAAACATGCCACAGTCTGCATCAACTTGTGCTAAGTGTAACTTATGATGCTTCATTGCTCTCTAGTATGGGCATGGTTGCAAGTAAAAAAATGACTCACCAGATACATCTCTTGTTACTAATATTAATATCTTAAAATATAATGTATTTGATATGTTACCATGCTTAAGCTGCGTTACCTGAAGCTTGTTCTAAATACACCATCAATCAGCCGGCCATGCGTGAAATCCGTAGGGTAGCTGTTTATCACTGACTTGTTGTCACTTGGGAGCATTGCATTAAATATCAGTGTTTGATATGTCTGTGGTTATTCTATTCTTTAATCCTAGGCATGCCCTGCCATCCATACTGAATACTTTTCCGTGATTCTGCTAGTCCTAATTTTCAACCAACTGACGCACATGCTCCTATGCGTACCCTGTACTTACTACTGACATTACCCGCATATTAAGTCAAGATATGTAGGATTTCTTGATCACTCTCTCCCCTTTTTATTTTGGTTTTGCATACTGGACTTTCTGTGTTGCAACTTGCAAGATTGTTTGTTTGTTAATTTTGAATGCATTTCTTGCAGGAGGAACCAGCTGTGATTGAATCCTACTATAACAAGAGAATAGTTGGCTGTCCTGGTGGTGAAGGAGGTACGTGAAGGCTAACCATATATCTCAGTACCTAGTATTGACTGTTGAGTATGTAAGTCACCATAACTGTGCTCATTTTTCCATCGGGCTTATTGCAGAGGATGAACACGATGTTGTCTGGTTTTGGTTGCAAAAGGATAAACCGCATGAGTGCCCAGTCTGCTCACAGTACTTCGTGGTAACTGAAATCAAAACATTGACTGATTGCTATAAAAGATGTGCAGGCAGTTGTTGATTTTCCTGTTCATTAGCACTGGCTGAAATATTCTTTTGTTGATTTTGTGCAGCTCAAGGTCATTGGTGATGGGGGTGATCCAGATGGCCATGATGATGAGGATGGTCATCACTGAGGCCTTGTGTCGATAATGATAATAATAACTTTGTGAAACATGGTTTTGGCCTATCTTTGCAGCATCAAACTGCCCTATAGTGTTGTAATTGATTAGTGTTTGACCATGAAGCAGGTCAGGTGGTGTTTTACACCTACGAATTTTGTTCAGATCGTTTTGACCATACAGTTGCTTCTGTTTGGAATGTACATTTTTCTCTGGAGTGCATCATCAAATAAAGGATGAGTGCGTCGGTTTCACTATATTGACTATCTATTTTGGTGTTATATTCTGTCCCTGATTGGATGGATACTTACGCGGAAGCAATATTTTTTTGAAAGAACACGGATGCAATATTCATGCATAAGTTCATAGAATGCACAGATTTTACGGTGTCTAGTCAACTGGGATACGCTCATATGCAGTACAACGTCATTTGCTATATCGTTAGTTCACTGAGGCCTTGTTTAGTTCCCACTAAAATCCAAAAACTTTTCAAGATTCTCCGTCACATTGAATCGTGCGGTACATGCATGAAGCACTGAATATAGATGAAAACAAAAACTAATTACACAGTTTATCTGTAAATTATGAGACAAATTTTTTGATCCTAGTTAGTTATTATGATTGGATAATATTTGCCATAAACAAACGAAAATACTACAGTAATGAAAATTTAAAAAGTTTTCACATCTAAACAAGGCCTGAGTTGGCTTTGAGTAGTGCACAAAAATTCCATGTTTGCCCAGGGACCCTGGGTCCAGGCATCGCCAACCTATGCCAGCGAGAGTTGGGGAGAGAGATTGCAACGGCTTCGGCCGTCGGTTCAGTGATTCACCCAGGGACAGACACGAAACAATCTGATTTTGCCTGCAGATCAGAAGGTTGCATCAGCAATTCAGCATTATGGAATCACATGCTTTTCTATCAACGGGAGGAAAAGTTTAAGATCATAAGCGAACACTTCAAATGGACTAGGAAACTAGGGATAACAAGAAACTCGAGCATGCAAGGAGTATAAAAAGTTCACCATATAGAGCAGACATGATCTCTTTTTTGGACCCAACTTCTATCAGTAGGCATGCAAAATCAAAAGGTCTTATATCCACATAAAACTTAAAGATCAAATTAATGAAAACCAATCATGTTTATGCATGTGCATTCCTCAAGGCATAACATCAATAAACATTGACAGAAATTAGAGCAGCAACAAGCTGACAGTTCTGTGGAGCTAATATTAAATGATTGACATACTCTGAGTAAAGCAATTGCTACATAATATCAAGCGGGGTAGAAGAATACCTGCAAGAATTAATTAATCTTGGGGCTTAAGAAGTACTGTGGATCTCTGAAGAACCTGACAATCCTCTCTGCCTTTTCAGTGGAAAGATCGGTGTTTTCCAGAATGAATTCCTTGGATGCTTTCGCAATTGCTTCAATAGAGCCAATGGCTTGGGCAAGCTTAAATAGAAGACTAGCATCAGTACCAATCAGCACTCCATGGTACAGATAACATGGAAAAAATAAATCGAGAAAGGCAACTGATGTCTAGTGTGAAATCTGACTATTAGCTACTGGAGACGTGAGAAAACAGAGTAGTGCAGGGAAGGTAACAGAATTCAATCTGCAAGATATAGCATGTGCACATTCTTATTCTGGAGTAATTGCATATAACCAATTGTTTTGCATGTAAACTTGCAAAGTTTCAAAATATGTTTAAGCACTGGTCTGCCCTGAATCTTGTACAGATTAAAAGGTACTGTGGTTAATTCTTCTCAATTTCCATAGAAATGTGTGCAGATGACAAGGAAAGTGATGATACTCATATCTGCAAACAACGCCTACAAGTAACATGTGTGTCCTCCCTAGAGTCAGAACTTGCAAAGCAGTCAGAACTAACAATCTAGCATTGGTATCCAAGTAAACAAGAGATCACAAAATTACACAAACTGTAAAAAACAAGTTGAGCAACTCACTGCATTTGCATCATGACTGTCAATACCAGGAATAGAGGTGAGAACTCGTAAAAACGCATCCATGCATTGAACAGCTTGCTCACGCTACACAGACAAGTACGAGAATCATTTATGAACAACATGACCCACTGACAGCATGTGAACATGTATCTGGGAGCATACCTCAATTCCCATAGCTGTGACAAGGTCTTTCTGCTTGCACACTGAAGAAAACAGACACGCGGTCAATGCTAGCTCGCGGTACAGAAACCTGAACATGAGTCAGGAACTTGGTAAATGAAGAAAAGAGGTTTTACCTCCACGAGCATGAGCAATCCTTACAATCTTCTCGAATCCCATCTCTGGATCACAAACAGGCACGAACGTAGGGCAGCCAAGCTCCATGTCATACCTTGAATGAGGACAGCAGGAATAAGAACAAACCAACCCAACTAGAACAAATACTTGTTAGGTACGACTTAGCGTCACAGACTCACAGTATGTCGGCCCATACTTGAAATATGACTGATTGAATGATTCATTCTGCTCTGCTGAGCGGACGACGACAACGACATAGAGATACTTGAACTGCCTCTTCAGTGTATTCACCCTGCAAAAGCATTCCAAGTACGACATCACCATCACCATCACCATCACCACGCATGCAGTCATCAGTGCATAACAACAAACATAACACAGTCACACAGGGAAGAGACAAGAATGTCACCTGCTGAAGACCGCAGCTTCCCTTTCAGGAAGCCAGTCCGTCTCGAAGATGAAAGCAACCGATAAGCCCCCATTGTTGAAGAGGAAATCCTGGAACCCAACCCAATCAAAGCCATGCGTACACACAGTTACACACACAGCACACGACAAAAACAGTGGCATCTCTGGATTGGAGCGCGTACCGGAGAAAGCGACAGGAAATTGAGGCGATACAGGTTGGTAGCGAGGAACGTGGCGATGAAATTGACGAGGTCCGGGCGCTGCTTGTCTCTCCACGAGGTGCTCATCATGCACACTCCTCGGCCTGCGCTCGCGTCGACCAGGGGCGGAGGAAGACCCAGCATAGCTCCTAATGCATGTATACGGTTCTGTGATTACATCCGATCCGAACACATATCGCCAAATGAATTTCGGCTGCTTAGGTTTTGGGTGCTGGGCGGCTGGGCACGGCAGGAAGGGGGGACTGAGGAGAGAGAGTACGCGTACCTGGTGTCGGGTGCTCGTCGCCCGCGAAGGCATGGCGACGGGCTGGAAACCTGGCGTACGGCGGCGGGCGCCCAGACATCGCCGGGCGACTGGGCGAGAGGGAGAGCCCGCGCGCGCGCGGGGGAGTGGAGAAGAGAAGGCAGGGCCGCACCGTAGGGGGAACTGGAAATTTCAAATCTGCCCGCTCCTCAACGCTGGTCCGGCGGAAGATTTATGGGGTGCTTTAGTGAAGCCTGGGCCCGCAGCGATGCGGTTCATTTCGGCCACCAGCTTAGCTGGGCCGATCAATGTTTTCAGGCTGATGAAAGTTCTTGTCATATCATGGGCTTAATAAAGAAAGAAAAAAGAAAGAAAGAATGTTTTGATATCTCAGACAACATTCATTTATTTTTTCGAAAATTTCTCAAAAAAAAAAAATCGAGAAAAGAAGAAAGATAGTATAACGAAATTCCTCTTTTTTTGTTAGATAGCATAGTGTACATTAATAGTAGGTTTTCAACGACTGTTAAAATACTTCTTTGGCAACACTCACATCCACCTTAATCTACGTGTATTAGAGTGTAGTGGAAACTAGTTAATCTTTCATCTAACCCTCCCATTACATGTAGATTGAACTGAACACAAGTACATATAAACAAGTCTTAGTGCACCACAGTTTGATGTGTGGCATAGCTCCTAATTAATGCATGTAAACGCTTGTGATTAGATCAAATCCGAATGCAGATTGTCAATTTTAGCTCTGCACTTGCGCCAGACATGAGCTATCACTTTGTCTCTCTTTGTTAGTCTGGTCTTCCATGGTTTTGCATCGTTGTAGATGAGACGCCGTGACAGCGATGGATGCAATGCAATCCGAATCTGAATTCCTGCGTGCATGATTGCGAAACGGAGCCGCCCGGCCGCCATCATGACGAGACGAGAGCCGTGCGGCTGGATGGTGAGATTGCTGAAAGCGTGACCGTCGGTTGAGAGTGTCGTCAGTTAAGCGAGCCTGCTCTGCTCAGGTCGATCCATTGCTTTGCTTCCGATCCGAAGCACCCACCCACCCAGTCTCCCGCTCTCCCCTGCAGACTTTTAAAAGGCTAGATACTTGGAGTAGATGTGGCTGGCTCTCACGTCACGTAGTAGTAGGTGACATGCACAACGGTGCCTCTGGCTCTGCTGGGTGTGTGCACGCAACGCAACGCATACACGGCCAAGCGAGCCCAGCTAGGCAGCAGGCCCAGAAAGAAGTCCAGCACCCCCATCATCAGCGCTGTGACTGTGTCTCGGCGTCGACGGCGTCCATTATTCACATCCGTGCTGTAGCGTGCGCCGAGGACAGCAACAGGACTCGACTCGACTCCGGTCCCGGGGCTGCTCTGCTCGCCCGCCCGCGCTCGGCTGCTGGAACCGGAACTGGAACGCGTCCCAAGCACCTGGTCTGCTTCCAAGATGGGGACGGATTCCCATGATTTCCAGGTGCCGGCCGCCATGACATGATGGCACACAGGTAGCCCTGCTCGGCGTCGCGTTGTCACACACTTGTCAGCTCACATCACATTCTCACAAAAAGGCCGGCCGGCCGGCCGGCCGCGACACGCGCGGGGCCCGGGCATCGATCCATTGCTTGTTTCTGACTCTCACTCACGGCCAGGCTGCCAAGCAGAGTATAGCCACGGCCAATTGGCTACCGAGTATACGTACGTACGTACGTACGGGGCTGTTGCCTTCTTCAGATTGCATCGCAGTCGCAGCTGCTTTTATGACTGCATCCGCCGCCTACCATTCCATTCCATTTCCACCCAACCGCCGTTGCCGGTGTCTCATGTCATCTGGCCGCCCCGCCACCGCTGGACGCTCTCTTGCATCTGCAATTCCAATTCTGCATGCATGCATACCCGCTCTACTGTAGCTGACACAACCGCATCAGGCCTCGGCGCCGCCTGCCGATCGGATTCGGATCACCAGCTTGGGCGGCTTCCAATTCCCCCTCCCACACACACACACACGCGAGCCACAACCAGGGCCTTGTTTAGTTGCTCAAAAATTTTGCAAAAATTTTCAGATTCTCCGTCACATCAAATCTTTAGACATATACATAAAGTATTAAATATAGATGAAAATAAAAATTAATAGCACAGTTTGGTCCGAAATTGACGAGACGAATCTTTTGATTCTAGTTAGTACATAATTTAACAATATTTATCAAATATAAACGAAAATACTACTATTCCTATTTTATAAAAATTTTTGAAAGTAAACAAGGCCCGGAACCAGAACCGCCTCTCCCGCGCCCGCCACCGCCACGCATACATAAACCCAACACCCCCTGCTCTGCTCTGCTCTGCTCCGATGACAACAACGCCCGGCTCAAGCAATGCCTTGGTCTCCGGCGCGCCCGCGTCAACCCACCCACCCGTAGCCCCGTAGCGTGCCACTCCCTCCTCTCCCTCTCCCACCCATCCAAATGGCCCGCCGCGCGCCCGCGCTGCCCGCGCTGCTGCTGGCGCTGTCCCTCTCCCTGCTAGCCGCCGCGGACCCGCCGGAGCGGGAGCGGTCGGCGCTGCAGGCGTTCCTAACCGGGACGCCACACGAGCGTCAGCTACAGTGGAACACCTCCCTCCCCACCTGCTCCTGGACGGGGGTCCGCTGCGACGCCTCCACCAACAACGCCACGGTGACGGAGCTCCACCTCCCGGGGGTGGGCCTCGTCGGCGTCGTCCCCAACGGCACGCTCTCCCAGCTCCACAACCTGCAGGTCCTGTCGCTGCGCGACAACCGACTGCAGGGCCCCGTCCCGCACGACGTGCTCGCGCTCCCGCGCCTCCGCGCGCTCTACCTCCAGGGCAACCTGCTGTCGGGCGACGTCCCGCCGGGGCTCGCCGCGGGGATGCTCCCCGCGCTCGAGCACCTCGTGCTCTCGCGTAACCAACTCTCGGGAACCGTACCGGAGAAGCTGCTCGTGGGGATGCCGAGGCTACGGTCGCTCTTGCTCGACGGGAACCGACTCTCCGGTGGCTTGCCTGCTGCGAGCGTCGGCGGCGGCGGCGCCGGATCGAGGCTCGAGGTGTTTAATGTCTCGTTTAACGACCTGGATGGACCCATCCCCGCCTCCCTCGCGCGGTTCCCGCCGGACTCGTTCGAAGGGAACCCCGGCCTCTGCGGCAAGCCCCTCGTGGACCGCCCGTGCCCCTCGCCGTCCCCGTCGCCCGGCGGGGTCCCGGCGCCGGGGGAGGATAGTAAGAAGAAGCACAAGCTTTCAGGCGCGGCGGTCGTCGCGATCGCGGTGGGGTGCGGCGCGGCGGCGCTGCTGGCGCTCCTCCTGCTGGCACTGTGCTTGGCGCACCGGTACCGTCGACACTCGGAGGCGGCGTCGGCGGACGCGAAGGCGACGCCGCCCACGCGCGGGCTGACCCCGTCGACGCCGTCTGGGGACCTAACCGGTGGCGACTTCACGTCCTCCTCCAAGGACATCAGCGCTGCGGCGGCGGCTGGTGCCGGTGGCGCGGAGCGTAGCCGGCTGGTGTTCGTGGGGAAGCAGGGCCGGGGACACCTCCGGTACAGCTTCGACCTGGAGGACCTGCTGCGCGCGTCGGCGGAGGTGCTGGGGAAGGGCAGCCTGGGCACGTCGTACAAGGCGGTGCTGGAGGAAGGGACCACCGTGGTGGTCAAGCGCCTGCGGGACGTGGCGGCGGCGCGGCGCGAGTTCGCCGCCTGCGTCGAGGCCGCGGCCGCCGCGGCGGCCGAGCACCGCAACCTGGTGCCGCTGCGTGGGTACTACTACTCCAAGGACGAGAAGCTGCTCGTCCTCGATTACCTCCCCGGTGGCAGCCTCTCCTCCCGCCTCCACGGTGAGCAATCCATCCATCTTGGCATCTCGGATTCCTTGATGATTCTTGCATTGCATTGCATTTTTGCATTGCCAGTCAGCCGCCATGGCAGGCAGGCATTGCTGCGATGTTTGCTTCCTCTCCTGCTCAGGCAAGGCAACCACCGAGTGCTTGCTGCTGTTAAAAGTAGGTGCGATCGGTTTACTGTGACGGTCGGTAGGGGAAGATGCTGGCTTCGGCGATGAATTGGGGCATTTCCGCCGACAGACGCGTACTGCCGGCATCATTTGCCTGCAACCGATGTAGGAGTAGACAAATACGTACTTCCTCCGTCAAAAAAAATGTCGTTTTAGGTTTTTGTGCCACAAATTTAACTCGATTTGTAGAAAATATATGCAATATTTATATCTCTAAATAAATTTGTTAAAAAACTAACTTAAAGATCTTTCCAATGATATTAATTATATACTATAAATACTAATATTTTTTATTATATATTTAGTTAAAAGTTATTTTTCGAAAAGCGAAAACGATATTTATTTTGGGACGGAGGTAGTAGTACAGTGGTAGCTTTGTAGTACGAGGACAGTAGCAGCAGCACTCTTGTTTGTCTGCTGCTGCTTGGATCGAGTTTGCTCCATCTGCACGCAACGCGCAGTGCGTGCAGTGCACAGGTACTACGGTTGTACTAGTACTACAGTTTTTCCGATCCAGGCACGTCATCATGTACTTCCGACATGCGACAGCCTGTAGTATGTACTGGTACGTCTACTAGTGTACGGTATGCCATGGAGTGTACTAGTTGTATACGGAGTATCACTGTAACATCAAGCATATATGGCCTTCCACTTCCAACTTCGGCCTTGTTTAGTTCCAAAAAAATTTTGTAAAATTTTTTAAGATTCCTCGTCACATCGAATCTTTAGACGCATACATGGAGTATTAAATATAAACGAAAATAAAAACTAATTGCATAGTTTGGTCGGAATTGATGAGATGAATCTTTTGAGCCTAGTTAGTCCATGATTGGACAATATTTATCACAAACAAACGAAAGTACTACAGTACCTATTTTGCAAAAAATTTTGGAACTAAACAAGGCCTCAACTTCCAAGCAACACTGGCCTCAACTGTGAGGATTACCACACTAGGTTCAGGTTGGAACAGCAATACTAGCCTTCACTTCACCATCTATCCATGTCTACTCTATTATATACATTGCATCAAGGGTTTAAATGCTCGTATCTACTAGAGAACTATCCAATCACTGTTGCTGATCGAGTGGCGTACATTCTTGGCCAAGGTGTGCCGCCTACTCGCGCTGTGGCAGGGGCCTTTGATTCGTTTCGCTCCATTCCAATCATTCATGCAACTTGTCGTCGGTTAGCAGCAACGCAGACGTATTAGGCGCTACTCGCTAGCTATGCTCTCAAGTCTCACCAGCCTTTTTCATCAGCTGATGGTCTACTACTATAGTACTCCCTGTGAAAGGGATTGGGAGGGAGCATTTTTTTTTTCCAATCAGATTCCTGATGGCTAGCTCACTGCCAGTTATCTGACAGTGACTGAAAATCTGAATTTACGGTTCCGTAGCCATGGCTTATCCGGCGATGGCGTCCTCGGCTTTGAATTCTTGTGGCCAACCAATTGACCATGCGCAATGCCTTCGCTTTGTTTGTCAGTTATGTGTAGTAGAACAGAATGCAGCACCAAGTACACCAGTTTGCAGCCGCCATTCAGAAACGAACTGATGGTCCTAACCCTGCATTTCCAAAGCCAGCTTCTGAACTGTGATCACTCGATCAGTGTCTGAAAACCCATGGAAAGTCTGTGGTGCCGGCAGGGAAGCCGAGGTTTTGATTCGTCGTTAGCGTCGGATGCGCTGTCATGTCATAGTACATGTGTTATATGCTAGTTAGTGCTGATGCCTTGCAATCATGCATCCGGCCATGGTGATTCATGGAGTTGGTAGTACCAGCGATCACAGCAGCAGTGTGAACCCCTGCATTTTGCTTCTTCCTGGTGCATTTGTCGTTTATCTTCATTATTATCTTTTTTTTTCCTGATCTGCCAACTACCACAACTGCTTTGTTCTCTTCCTTGACCATTTAGCTCCCCGAATGCATTTCAAAATGATAGGGCGTGCATCACTCACTGGTGATGACTGCATGGACAGTGACTACTAGACTCTATCCAGTTAGATGATTCTTTTTTATTATTCGTTGAACATGCTCATGCATGGTTACCTCAATTTATAGAATTCATCAGTACTATTTAATCATCATCCATGGTTCACCTCAATTAGTGGCAAGAAGAAACTCTGAATTTTTTATGTATGAGCACGTTACCATTTTTATATACAAGTACATTGTATTAGTGATTTGTCTGTTTCTACCCTGTGTCGTCGCCTCGTCGGAGATGCTAACACGAAGTGATTTTGGACTTGGCAGGGAGCCGCGGCACCGGGCGGACGCCCATGGACTGGGAGGCGCGGACGCGTGCGGCGCTGTGCGCCGCGCGCGGCGTGGCGCACCTGCACACGGCGCAGGGCCTGGCGCACGGCGACATCAAGTCGTCCAACCTGCTGCTCCGGCCGGACCCCGACGCGGCCGCGCTGTCCGACTACTGCCTGCACCAGCTCTTCCCGCCGGCGCCCGCGCGCTCCGGCAGCGGGGCCGGCGTCGGCGGCGGGTACCGCGCGCCGGAGCTGGCAGACGCGCGCCGCCCGACGTTGGCGTCCGACGTGTACGCGCTCGGCGTGCTGCTCCTGGAGCTCCTGACGGGCAGGTCCCCCGCGCACCACGCGTCGTCGTCCGGGTCCGGCCTGCTGGACGGCGGCGGCAGCGGAGCCCTGGACCTCCCGCGGTGGGTGCAGTCGGTGGTGCGTGAGGAGTGGACGGCCGAGGTGTTCGACGCGGAGCTGGTGCGGGCGGGCAGCGGCGCCGCGGAGGAGGAGATGGTGGCGCTGCTGCAGGTGGCCATGGCGTGCGTGTCCACCGCGCCCGACGCGCGGCCCGGCGCCCACGACGTCGTCAGGATGGTCGAGGAGGTAATCAGCGGGGGGCGCACGATCACGGAGGAGAGCGAAGGTACCAGGGGCGCGTCGGAGGAGGAACGGTCCAGAGGCCCCACGCCATGACGACGACGACGACGGTGCAACGCGACGCGCATACGTACATGGCAAAATTGTTTCCTTTATTTTGCTCGAATTTTAGCATCACCTTCATTGTCTAGTTGGTGTATCTAACTCGGCCTGGCATTAGTATCGAAAAAAGGGGGAAAAAAAGATCATCCTGGCAGCGACTCAGTCTCAGGCATCATCCATTGTTAATCTGTTATGTCAATCGAATAATATATGCATTTGTCACTCCAATTGTATTGTTCCTCCAAGTAAACGCAGATTTTTCACCCCCAAGTTTTAAAGAAAAGGTCGCCTTCGTCCAATCTGTAAAACCTTTATCAAGCAAGCATTATTATTTTTTGGTTGCATTGGCCATTAACTTATTATACTCAACTGAGCCATTTTTACCTGATCTTGAAAAACATAGCCTTTTATTGGTTGCACTGTTGGACACAGGATTCAATCCCAAGCAAATATTTATGGACAATGCTATGGTACTCCCTTTGATTAGTGAAGAGGTAGTAACTTAAATAAATCTGGGGCATTGATTTTAATTAGTTATCTAATTAATTAGTTTAGGAAAAAGAAAAAGAAAAAGAAATATTCTCAAATTTACTCTTCTCGGGAGAGACAAAATCAGACGCACAACCCTTCCTTGTGGAGCGTTTCTTCCGGTGCATGCATTTGGGAATATCGTTTGCATGTCGAAACAAAAAAAGTCACGCATACAAAAAAAAAAAGATCAGCACTTTCATGGTAATAAAATTATATCACTTGCATTAGCAAAGAAAAAGGCACACGCATAAGAAAAGATCAGCACTATATGGTAACAAAATGGCAAAATAGCCATTTTCGTCCCTAAACTACTGCTGAAGGCTCAGTTTGGTCTCTAAACTTTTAAATTGTCCACTTTAATCCTTAAACAATGGATTTACAGCTCAATCTTATCCATACCGCTTTATGTATCGCCATATGACCAACACTGCATGCGAAAATGTCACTCCTACCCCTGGCTCCCTGCTTGATGGGTAAAGGAAGAAGCGAGGGGTAGGAGCGACATTTCGTATGCCATGCTGGCCATGTGGCGAGACATGAAGAGGGATGGACGTGATTGAGATGCAAATCTTTTGTTTAAGGACTAAAGTGGATAATTTAAAAGTTTAGGGACTGAACTGAGCCTCAGGCAATAATTTAGGGATGAAAATGACTATTTTGCCTAACAAAATTATGTCAAAGTTTCACAAATTAAAAAGATTTTACCACATTTAATTTCCTTCTACCAGCATTTAGAATGTGACCACCGAACCATATTTCAGAAATATTACAACTGCACAAACGGAAAAGAAAAGGAAAAAGAAAATACAGCAAAGCATCAAAGCTGCATGGTCGCACCACAGTAAAATCCTAAACACACCCCACGCGACAAATTACATCAAAATTTTTGAAGGACAAATTATAATCCTTGGAACGCTTTAATTTCCTTGTAACAATATTTAAAATGTGACCACTGAACGATAATACAAAATTGAAATTTTCATTTCAGAATTACTATTACGTACGGCTACGTAAAAGGAAAAGGAAACAGTCAAATCCCGAATATCCGCGCCCTTCCCGGCCGATAGATTAGATCAGATCACCCCGCCGATGACCATTTCTTCTTCTTCTTCTTAAACCCTTCATTCACAGAGCTCCATATCCATCGGGAAGGAGCTCCCGGCGCAAAGCGTGTTCCAATCCTAGATCGATCGGCAGGCATGGCGGCGGGCTACGGCGAGGAGCTCCTGGGCAGGGTGTCGGGCATGGTGGCGGCGTGCACCCGGCGCGTGTCGCGCGCGACGCGGCGCCTCCTCCGGCGCCACTACCACCGCGACGGCGCCGGCGGGCAGAGGAGAAGAAAGCTGCAGCAGCAGACGATGTCGACGACGACGGCCGCGGCGGCGGCGGGGAGTGTGGTGGCGGCGGCGCTGTGCGCGCGTGGGGCGGCCATCGACAAGGGCCGGGTGTCGTCGTCGTCGTCGTCGGGAGAGGCGCTTTGGAGCCGGCGGATCCTGATGGGGGAGCGCTGCCAGCCGCTGGACTTCGCGGGCGCCATCCACTACGACAGCTTCGGGCGGCGGCTGGCGCGACCGCCCATGCCGCGCTCCACATCCTCCCTCTCCTACCGCTCTCCCTCCTCCGGGTCTGGCCGGAGCACCACCGATGATGCCGACGCCGACGGCTCCGACACGACCTACCCTGAGAATTACGACGTCGTCGACTCGCCGTCTAGCTGATGATGATGACCTTCTTATTAATTAGCTTCTTGTCGTCAAATGGTCGATGACAAAATCTAATAAAGTGGTGTACGCTCGTGTACTCTCGATCCATTCGATTTTGTTGTTATTTTCCAGGAGCATTAGTGCATTTACAAGTGTGATCATGATTCGATTTTCTAGCTAGCTAGTAAGAAATTCGGCACATCTGATGCATCCCACTGCACTGTCCATCTATCCATGATCCGGCCGCCGCGGTGCTCCCCGAGCGCATTAGGCACCACACCAGTCGCGAGAGGGGGCAATTTTCCCCCCTCGCCCGTCGTGGTCAGTGATTGCCAAATGTGGTGATTAATTGAAGAAGGCTTCATTCCAAAATTAAGTATACATGCATGGTTCTAGCTTCAATCACGTACTGCACGTGACTTCCTCCTTCCTTGTACTTCATTTGTACGGGTCATTTGAATACGGTGATTTTGTTTCCTTCCTTGATCAAAAAACACACATCTCACACGCCTCTTCCATCATCTGAGAGACCATTCAGTCGTCCCTTGAATACGTGATTTTTTGTTTCCTTCCTTGCTACAGCATCGGCCGATCATCATTCAGTCCCTTCGATCTAGTCGTTAGGTCTCTCATTCATTATTGATTCAGTTAATTTTGTTGCAAGCGCAAAATCCCAGCCATTATTAGTCTTCCAGTCTTATTAATGCATTCTTTCAGTTTTTACTGATGCGCTACAAGGCTGCAGTTTTGCAGTGTTGCTAGCCACTGTTGCGTTCAGAGAGGAAAAAATAATAATAATCACATGCTTGTGAGTTGTGACAACCGTGCTATATTTGTCATCACTCATCAATTGGAAATCACTGGGTTATGTAATGTGCATCGTTGCACTCTTCAGCCTTATCTGTTCAGCCTTACTTGGAGAAATGCATGCAGAGAGTGCATGTCCAGAATCCGAGATATATATAGAACGAATGCTCCGTACATTCCAAACAACCAACAAGTCAACAAGTGACAAACGAGTTATATTAGCACGCGTGGTCGTCGCCTGCAACGACAGCAATTCGGTTCAGCCCTACAATACAAGCATGCGCCTGTGCATGCATTGCCATGCAGTTTCGTTCATATACTACTGTAAAAACAGCCACACACCTACCTACGTACGTAGGAGTACGTACACACACAGAGATGGACCGCCGGACATCATCGTCAAGGGTCGTCAAGCCTGCCGGCGGCGGCTATCTAGCAACAGGCAGCGTACTATCTAGTTAATTGCTGTCGCCGTCACCGGCCTTCACCGGCAGCTCCATGCCCGCCGTCGTTCCGCTGCTCTTGGGCGTCGACCCGTAGTAGTAGAAGTAGAGTATCAGTTGCATCAAGCCCAGCAGCGTTCCCATGCCGTTCGGGATCTGCATTGCAATTGCATTGGCAAGAGCTAGTAGCCACTAAAATGAAATGAAATGAAAGACAGAAAAATATATAAACAACCGACCGACCCACCGTGATGAAGATGTCGAATCTGATGAGCGCGTACGTGGTCCAGCAGATGCCATTGAGGAAGCTAACAAAGGAGAGCGTGAAGGGCATGTACTCGACGCTCTGGGTGGCGATGACCTTCTTCATGACGGTGAGCGGGGAGGCGTACATGAGCGTGCCGAACAAGACGCAGAGGCAGCCGACGACGAGGGACCGCTTCTCGTGGGTGTGCGCGCCGAGGACGACGCCCGCCACGACGGCGGCGACGAAGGCGACCTCCACGGCGAGCACGCCCAGCATCTTGGCGCGCTTCGGCTTCGGCGCGAACGCGAAGAAGACGGACAGGTAGGCGGCCTCGATGGCGAGGCCCGTCCCGTTGATGGTTGCCACCAGGATGCTGTCCGGGTGCACCACGGGGAGCCCGTAGAACACCCACAGCGCGCAGTTGAGGAACGTCGCGAGGTAGGGGTCCGGCACGAACTCCTCCACGTCGCGCTTCTTGATGATCGTCAGGAACGTCGGCAGTGGCGCAAGGAACAGACCGAACGAGATGAAGTTGCCTGCAATATATAATGCAATTAATTCATACATGCATCATTGTTGTTCATGGAATCATGCATATATCTATCAGTTCAATATCGTCGTTATTATAGATAGATCGAGAAGCAGATAAGAGAAGAAATATGCATGGATGGATCGATTGTGTCACCGATGATGCCGACGACATTGCGGACTTCGTCAAGGTTAACCATCTTGCTTGCCGCCGCCGCTTGGTGGATGGGATCGCCTTCTTCTTCGTCTTCCTTCGGGATCGAGTTGGTTCTTGCGCGAGGGAGTTGGTGTGTTTCTTGTGGAACGGCCGCCGCGACGACAGAGCGAGAGTGACGACTGATATATATATATATATTATGTCGCGTATATATGTGTGTAACCGCAATGGATCAGAACCGGCTGGAACTGCACGCAGCGCAGGGAATGTGGTTAATTAGTTGTTGTGCACGGTTGCTACCTATTATAATATCCAGACAGACAAAGGAAATTAATTACTAGTTAGAGTATAGTACGCACTAGCTTGTATGTGTTAATTATCTGGATATGGAGGCCTCTCTCTGCCTTTCTCCTCCCTCCTCTTGCACAGAACGAACAAAGAGTCGGAATGGAGAGGCCGGCAGATCAAGGCACACGGTGTGGTACGGTTGCCGTGGTCTGTGCTGCTCGCTTTCCCTTTTCCATGGCTGTTATATATAGATATAGGTCCTCAGCTCGTCTATGGACATGACAAACTAGCTAGCTATTTCCGGCGTCCCGGCCGGATAAGATGAGCTATTGGCAGCGTGGACGATATTGATGATGGATGCTTCAATGGCGCACAGCCGCTCAATCGGAGGCTATGCAGTTACCGGTAGGTCCCGTGACTAACATGTGGGCCATACACATAACCCCATAGGATGTCACGCATGCATGCATGTTGTTTATTAGTGTCTAAACCACAAGTGAGTATTTTAGGGCCTTCCATGTGTCTAGGCCACATCTGATCTTTCAGCTATCCAATTATAAGGTCTTTTTTTTTTGGGAAATATCCAATTATAAGGTCATAGCTCACATGGCATGCATTATTCCAAATAGCTCTTGCTCCTTGCTATGTACTGCATGGAGCCGGAGACGGTGATGAAAAAAAAACCGGCTCTTAGTTTATTTAAAAAAATGAGAGAAAAATAACTCTTTGCTGTAGTGCATAGAGAAGCTAGAGTTGGAGCTCTACTAAACAAGACCTAGCTTGATCTAACCTTGCACTTTATGGGATGCTCTTTTTTTTTGAATCGATGGAAAGAAAAGTATATAAAAACTTGACACAGTACATCGCCAAATTAGATATGAAAAAAATTCTGAAATAAAAAAGATATAAAATTCTATTGATGTCTTATTCTCTATGTGCCCATTGTATGTGCAAGAAATAAGCAGCGAAGCCGGTGAACCATAATGAAAGGGTTTAGCATATCACCAAGGATATTGTGTTGAAGGTGGATACGGAGAACCACAACAACAAGACAAAGGTGAAACAAGTATAGGTGGCCATGAGGCCCATGGATGGTCCATGGCCCGACATTTTGGCCTGACTCAGGCACACCATGGCCCAACAACAGTAGTCATGCCTGTGCTGGCCAGACCCAATGGGAGGGCTGCTACCTCACCATGGCGTGCTACCCCTGGCTCAATCAGATGCGACTCACTATATTTCAATATATAAGCCCTAACTCATGCACATCTCCCGTCCTCCCGGGTCCTCCTCAGATCGACTTTCTTCACCCGGTGACCTAGTCACCTTCTATTTCTGCATCGCCTTCCTCAATATCGTGTTGCCTCTTCATGCCCTCCTACCACATTGCTGCCTCCACGGGCTTCTTATATTAATGGAAGTATATTATAGGTAGAAGTTTTGGATAGATTATGGTTTGATGGATCAAACACTACCAAACTAGTGGAATTGTCCTAGTGATTTTAAGTAGTAATAAAATACTACCACCAGTGAAAGCACTAGAAAATCCCACTAGGAGACATTTAGTAGGAAAATTAAAGTTTATACTAAATTTTGAAATGCTAAAACACCACGAGAAGTCCACTACACTAGGAAAATTAGTAAATTGTAGTTGTGAAAAGATGGATGTTGTTTCCATTCACGCACTCCATACCCGATAGGCCATAGGCGGTTCGTGCCCCACGACTTTCCTTGTACCCAATAATAATGAGAGTTTTCCCTGTATGCCATTATGAAATTTGCACCTGTCCGCTGTGTCTCTAAAAAGTTAGTCGCCCCTTTCGTGCCATCCGTGAACTTTATTTGTGCCCTCCATGTAATTTCGTCGGTGTTCTGTTTGAATTTCACGGTTTGGCAGTTCTATCAGATAGGCCCGGACTAACAAAATGTCGTTGTTGCCCTCTCATCACTGCGCAGCAACCCTTTCGCCCCGGGCCGCTTGCAACCCTTCGCCCCGGGCCGCTTCCGCGGCTGCTGCCTCATCGCCCCGCATCGCCGGAGGTGCTCGCGCGGCCGCCCTCGTGCCACCCGAACCCGAGAGGGCCTCGCCCACGCATCAATCCCCGCGCCGCCAGCCCATGCAGCCGTTCTCGCATCCCGCCTGGGAGCAGCTCGTTCGTTGGCGCCGCCGGCCGCCACCAGAGCTCTTCGCCTACGCGGATCACGCAGACACCGTATTTCGGCGAGCCCCATACCTCCCGAACCCCCGAAATCCCAAATTGCAGTCTCCGTAGTTCCGGCCTGCAAAGCAGCCGTCCGACCGTGCGATGGCATCGACTGCCAGAGCCAGAGCCCCAGCGGCGCAGACCGTCCTCCCTGACGAGATCTGGGAGGAGATCTTGCTGCGCCTCGACGCCGTTGCCGACCTTGCCCGCGCCTCCGCTTCCTGCTCCTCTTGCTGATCTGGGAGGAGATATTGCTGCGAGTGTGCCCTCCATGTGTACTATTCTGCGACTCCCTGCATCGCCGGTACGTCAAGATTCCACACGTACCCAACGACGTATTGGCCTCCACCGCAGACAATGGTAGGACAGTGCGGCATCTGTTTCCCGTTCTGGCTCCAGCCGGCAAGAACATTGTTCCTTCGTTTCGATTTGGATCAATTTGAGGTTTACACGCGATTGGAAATGCTAATTGGGCGGGCATTCTGCAATACTGATTTTCAAGTACTTTTTCTTGAGAATGCGTAAGGCAACTTCCATGAAGAAAAACCGAGCTTTTGCCATATGGTTGTCTCTGTCTGCAAAAAAAAAAAAAAAAAAAAAAAAAAAAAAAACAGTTGGGGTATAGCACCCTCCTCACCTTACCATCATAGCTGCTTGAAGCTTCAGACGTGGCTGGAGAAGGAGAGAAAAAAAAAAGAAGATTCTGGCATTTGGCGCCAACAGCCTGGCCATTGCCGTTAACTCAATAGTGACTGTCATATGGCATAGAAGGAAGAAACAAACTTCATCACGCTACTGTACATAAAGGGCAGACAGGTCATTTAGAACAGCCGTTAGCCACCGTTAGCACCAAAACCTGATGGAATGGATGGAGGGCACGAATAAAGTTTGCGGATGACACAAAAGAGGCGATTAACTTTTTCAGGAACACAATAGCCGACTGCAACTTTCGTAATGGTATGCAGAGAAAAGGCTCAATAATAATGTGGGTCGTCGTCGGAGGGTCATGATCTGGGGGGTGACCCAACAGCCCACTCCATACTCCCGGCCGGTCAGTCTTGATCGTTGTCATGGTCAAACGTAGAAATACATAGGATGGATCGGAACAAACGATGTTGCCGAAAAATATCACGAGCATGAGCATGACAGAAATCTGTACTGGGTCCCTAATATCGATGGATTCTATTTTATGGCCAGTTAAAGTTGAAATCCATGGAACGATAGTACACATCAGTTCTTAAATTTGGTTCGGAATCAATTCATGGTGAAGGCTGGCCTATACAAACTATATAAGCGTTTCTGGCCGGAACGGTTCTAGGATGTGATTTCCTTGTAACCCAACAAGCCCTTAAGGATCGGATGTTGTTTAGGTATTCAAACTTCTAAAATGTAAGTTATCATATACTGCACTTTAGAAGTTTGGGAACTTAGATGTCATTCGATATCATACGACTTTAGAGACTATTTTGATGAATTTTACTCGGTAAAGGCTGGAGCTTCCAAAATTTGCATGCATTAATTAATTTCAGCATAGGAGTATACTCCTTGCGTAATCTAATTAAAAGATTGGTTGGCTCGGTCGTATCTTTTTTATTGCACACAGCGACGGAGCCAACTGGTGGGGCTCTAGCCCCCCTATAGCCGTAGAACCCACAGAGCCTTTCCTTAGCTCTTTTCTATAAATTTTTGTCAATGATATACTTTAAGAATGAGCTGAAGTTGTCTTAAAGTATTAGAAGTCCCTCATAAATATTTTTGTAGATTCGTCCTTATTGCACTACATGTACATTTGCCGACAAGAAGATTTATTAGCTAGCTAACAATAGGACGTCGCTAGCTACTACTAGTGGTCCTAGCTTGCTAGGTCCAACAAGTTAAATCGTTGACGAGCTATTTTCTAAGTCTTCTTGGAAGAAACTTCTTCCCCCATTCTACTGAAGTCTCGCGAGAGCACTATAGAAATAGCTAGCGTATGCGTGCTTGTACAATCTCGTCAAGCAAGAAGGGCTAACTAGTGTGGCAAGCACTTTGGAGAGCAACTCGCCCTATCTTGCCTGTTTTAAGTTCTGCGTGAAGCACGTAAGTGACTGATTATTTTATTTGTTGTTTTCACTTGTACATGTTGATCATCAAAAGGTATTTGTTATTTCATATGACTAAGAACTAATAGCTAGGTCCTTTCATATATGAAATCCGATGTCATACGTTGTAAGAGTTGGTTGTTTATATCGTGGAAAAAAGTGTTGATCAATGCAAACTCCGTATACAAACTGGTTCCAAAGAATACAAAACTCTACGTTGCGTCCCCCCTCCCCCTCCTCTTGTGTCGCTCCTACATCCACGGACTTAGGGAACAAGTAAAATTTACCCCTTGCTTTGCTGTTGTGGGACCACACAATTCGTATTAAGATTTGTGTGCACATATTGTCTCTCTTCTGCTGTTTATATGAATTTTAGTGTGAATCTTATAGTCCACAATTTCAGAGCATGTGCTCTTAGGGGAAAATTATCTTTCGGACTTTGGTCAACGTGCTTCTCTACATCTGACGGGACAGGGAACGAACGTGTAGATTTAGTTGTCGCCTACGCCTACCACGTTATGGGTGTTGCATACGTACTGTAGAGACCAGCCAACACAATCGCTGTCGACTAAAGAACTCCATCGAAACCCAACGGCTATGAACTGTGATCTCCACTAGAATGCAGAGAGCGAGGGCTGGCAAGATGGATTCTCATTAACTCGTGCTCAACACACGGTTTAGAATCCTATATATTACACGCGCGCGTTCCCTTCGTTCGTTAAAAAAAAAAAAAAGGAGAAGTTCCGCCTACTTTAGTTTTGTATCGTCATTCCTATATAACCAAAGCGACCAATTAATGATATCTTCTCCCAACAGGGGACTAGTGGCTTGAAGTCCTTATATTACTTAAACGCCGTAAGGCGTAAACAACTTCCGAACATATAGATACACAAGGTTAAGAAATTAAGGCCGGCCGGACTGTATAACATATATAGCTGCCTGCACAAGCACAACAGCCCAGACGTACTGCACAAGCAAAAAATCAACCCTCGAAAAACATATGCTTAATTAAGTAAGTAGTATTTTAAAAGAAGTATTAACAGATAAATTTTGTACACAGAATGCAACTAATAATCAAATCAAAAGTTGAGGGATCAGACACACAGCTAGCTGACATGTCATGTGTCATATGTGTGCGTTACACACAGCTGGTGTAGTGATGCCGGTGGTATGGAGTCCGCTGGCGTTGGTGGGGGCGCTGCTCACCTTGTCGAACAATGTGATGCAACTCGCTGAATCAGCTAAGGCGAAGCGCTACAGGAAGAACTGCCACCTCCTCCAGGACCGCGTGCGGCTGATCGCCAACCACCTGCGGGAGCTGCAGCAGGGCACGTCGGAGTCGGACCCCTCTCCGGCGACGCAAGACACGATGAAGTGCCTGGAGGACGTGCTCCGCCGCGCGCAGGAGCTCGTCCAGTCCTGCCAGCGCAAGAAGAGGGCGTTCGACTTCCTGAGGGCACACAAGAAGACGGGCGAGTTCGCCTTCGTTGGCAAGCGCATCTCCAACATCATGGAGAGCTTCCACATGGCGAACCGGAGCCTCATCCAGGGCCTCTACAGCGACCGCATCTTCATGGTGCTGCTAAAGACGCTGCTCCAAGATCACGATGGCATCCGCGTGCTACAGGTAGCTAGAGATCGAGCTGCTGCTATGGTGCTCCGATCCTCGCCTCCAGCTCCAGCTGATGATTTATTGTTGTTCCAATTCCAATTCCAATTCCAATTCCAACCAACTTTATTTGATCAGAACAACAGGAGGCGGCTGGAGATCGCCGTTAGCGGATTGACGTACAGCAACAATAACATGTCGCCGGAGAAGAAAGAGATACTGAACTTCGTCGAGGAGGCGCTGGGACCAGGCTGGCGCCAAAGGTACGCGGCGAAGCCGGCGAGCTACAACGAGGGGGTTCAGCAGGTCGCCAACATCGCCAAGGACATCGTGCTCAAGGTGGAGGCGGAGAGCCACAGCAAGGCGGAGGTGGAGCGGGTGGCCCAGCTCGCGCGGCAGGTGCTCTACTTCCTGCCCCACCTGCAGACACCCCAGCTGGCGCAGCACCCGGAAACGCCAGGGCTGTTGCACAGCCTGTGGGTGGACCTCGAGGCCGCGCACGAGACCATCGTCTTCGGCGGCGGCGGCGGCCCACTCCAGTGCGGCGGCCGCGGCGCGGCCGTCATGACCGGCAGCTTGAGCTTCTCCAGCGAGCACGCCAAGAAGATATGCAGGATTGGGAACAGCGTCGAGCGGGTGTATCAGAGCCTCACGTTCATTGCCATGCATCAGATCCTCCAGAACAATGCCTGCTAGCTAGCTCCATCTTCCCAATTTTTCATTGATGCCTCCCTTTACCTCGCTGTCTGTCTATCTATCTATCTATCTATCTATCTATCTATCTACTCTTGTAATATAATGTATTTTAGCAATTTTCAAACAGACTAAAAGAGAATATAGAAGACATATATGCCCTCATTTTATTTCCTAATTAGACGTTATCATCAATGTGATTAATAATGATTAGTTGATAAATGGAAAGTATTTAATGTAAAACCGATTTTTGTCCCCTAGAATACATTATATTTGAGAGTAAATTATGAATGCTAGATGCATTGTATTATACTCCCTATGTCCTGTAATATAGTGCACTCTAAGAATTTTAAGATAAATTAAAAGAGAACATAAAAGATGCATGTATCTCTATTTTATTTTCTAATTATACGCCATCATCAACGTGATTAATTATGATGGGTTGATAAATAGAAAGTATTTAATGTAGAATTGGATTTTGTCCTCTCTAGAATACATTATATTTGAGAATAATGTTTCTATGTTAGAATACAATGTATTACACGACGAAGGGAGTAGGATGGAGGGATATCTATCTATGTACTCTCTTTATTATGTACTCTTTTATCTCAAAACAGAAGTCGGTCTCGTTTTCTGAGAAGTCAACTTTTAAAAAAAACTTTGACCAATTATATATTAAAGGATATTAATATTTATTATACATAGTTAGTATCATTGGATAGATTGTTAAATATATTTCATAATAAAATTATTTAGAGATTTACATATTGCATATATTTTCTACAAACCTAATCTAGTTGAAAAAATTTGATCTATACATATTTTATAACAATTTTCTTTTGTAGAACGGAGAGAGTATATCTATCTATCATGATTTCCATTATCCCACACAAATATATACATGTGTTTTTCTTTTGATTGCTATGTGTGGTATAGATCTTTTTTTTTCAATCGTTGTGGTACAAATTTCGAATGAGCTAATAAATAAATCCCCAGCCAAACTAGCACCAACAGAACAAATGCATTCACATAAAAATGGTGGCTTTTTATATAGTTGTACTAATGTCACGATATTACATAGCTAGTTGACGTAGTCGAGGTGGTTATTGTCTCAAAAAAACATAAATTAATCGGTGGCGAAGCCATAATTTAAAAACTAAATATATAGGCTTAAAATATAATTCAGAGTAGTACATTACCGATGATTAAAGTCAGAAAATACTCAAATAACAAATTGTTCAGCTAGTCAACTCTAAAATTTTGGTCTAAATTGAGTGAAAATGCTGCAGAATGATGTATTATACATATGAGTATATACACATGCATACATAAAGTGTCCCAAATAGTAATCCGCCCATGAAAATAAAGTATGTAAAAAATCAAGATTTTGTATCATCACAATGTGAAGTGCTTGAAATAATAAAAACTTTCTTTATTATTAAAAAAAAGCATATGTGAAAAATTCACGGTCCCACGTCTCCAAAAATCGAAAACCACATATCTATGACAAATTCATATATAATGTGTAAATCTCGATGCAAATCATGGTACATTTGTTAAGGGGGGATTTCAATTGTTACACCCAAGTCATCTATATGCTACATCTGCTACCAATATCCACCACCGCTCCCACTCACGACCACGTAGATGGAATGCTAACATTTTTTGGACAATATATATCTTTTAGGCCTTGTTTAGTTCCCAAAAAATTTTGCAAAATTTTTCAGGTTCTCTGTCACATCAAATCTTTAGACGTATGCATGGAGTATTAAATATAGACGAAAATAAAAACTAATTGTACAGTTTGGTCGAAATTGACAAGACGAATCTTTTGAGCCTAGTTATTCTATGATTGGACAATATTTGTCAAATACAAACAAAAGTACTACAGTGTTGAATTCCCAAAAAATTTTGGAACTAAACAAGGCCTTAGTGTCTAACACATTTAGCAGTCATCATTTGTCTTTTTCGTCTCTTGCTGTGTTTTCTCTTCCTATTTAGTCGTGTTGTGTGTGAATTTTCTATTTTTAAATGAAAAAAACATGCTCAACACATTCACAAGAAAAAAACTTTCTATTTTAATTACTTGTTTCTCGTAGAGGCATGCGGGTGGCAACAAGCGAATTTCACTCGTGAATTGGGTGACATTTGCTTTGATTCAACCACTTTGTATATTGACAGACATTCTTTTCTTTTGAAAGATCCGGTTGCCCGGATTAATAGTAATATTAATAAGTGAGAAATACAGAGAGTCAGAACATATCCTTACAAGCGCGAGGCGCGCTAGCACACGTACAGACTGCCATAGGGGTTATAGGGATATAAAGTTATTAAGTACTCGCTGAATGATGGGCTACCATAAGGGGCTTAAGGACACCCCCCCCCCCCCCCCCCCCCCCCTCTAGTTGAACACCAATCTGAGCAGGTGTCGTTGATATCTGTTTCAAGATGCACCAAAGCTTCAAAATTGCCAGGGTGTGTGTGCTGTCTTGGAGCCCGCTCGTGTCAGAACCAGAAACCATTCTAGTGGCTCCATGTTGCGATTCGTTCCCAGATAGCATGGGAGAAGGGACATTCGATGAAGAGATGTGTAGAAGTTTCTAGGGTCCTTACACATAGTGACAACACTACACATGATGGATCAAAGTAAAATTTACAACATCTACTCTACTATGGGGTTTCTTTTGGGTATCTACACTGGTCTGAGTTATATGCTAGCTGGACTGTTCTCCAACTTGCGCTTTTTCCTGCGAGACAAACATAATATACCTTACATGTTAGAACATAGTAGAAAGAAATACTATACCCAACTAGCTGGAACGAATAGCAAGGATTTCTAGCCTAGTCAGGACACCCACCTTCTCTGAAAATGGTTCTGCATCGGCTTAACAATATCGCTATTGTGCTTGCTGCCTCTCTCTCCCTCCTCTTGATGATCATGCTCAAGTGAACCATTTGTTGGACAATCTGGAGACTGAGCACGGGAGAGGACACAACAGAGAGCAAGATGTCAGTTCGATATAACTCATGTAACACCAATTATGCTTTTTTATGTGTCCCACTATTTTTATCCAGATGGAGTGGATGGAAAGTGAGGGTTCAGGCATGTTTCAGGCTGATTTGACAGACATCAGAAGCATGTTAATGGTAACTAACAGAAAGGATTTGAAACTTACAGTTCTCATGTTTTGATGGCAAGATAAATCTTTGCCTGCGGCCGGTCCTCTCACTTCCTCATGGGTCTGAAGAATCGAGTTGTCTTCAGCAACTGGACAAATTTTACAGAGCTGGAAGAACAGATTAACTGGATCAGGTAAGTAGAAGCATTAATGTGACCAGGCATGTGAAAGCAATGGGTTTACTAATAACATTTAAGCACTAAGCAAGGTATAGTCAGCGTCTCTAATGTGCATCACACGCTAAATTTGGATTACCTGCTTGATAATTCGGTCTATCACCTCATTCAGAGTAAAAAGTACATAGGATCTCGGCCCAAGGATTGTCAGGCAGTACTTCTCAAAATTGGAACTGTTAGTAGAGCCCATTATTAGGTTAAAGAGCTCCTCCTTAAACCTACAGCAATCAATGGAAAAAGAAAAGTGAAGTTAGAACCAACTCTTACATTACAAGCCATGAATAATTATGCTCAGATGCATACGGTAATAATACTGGACATTACCCTGCAAATAAATCACAGGTGTGTGAACCTCTCTTGGAAGCTTCTGCCGAAAGATTCTTTGCTACTACTAGCCTCTCATACAAAATCTGTCATACAGGAATACTAAATTAATTGTAGTTCCAACAATTATAAAGGCTGGACAGTTTTGTCCAACACAAAATATAGTGCTGCAGAGTGCAGATTTCTTTCAGCACAATCTTTATTCCTTCATAACATAGACACTAGTATTGGCATTGAACTTGCCAACACAAATAAATCATTGTCCATTTAACAAGGTAAAGGCTGAAATACCTGGTGAAGCCTTAAGAGCACAACCAGAGAACAACAAGGTATGCTGCCTTTCACATCATGCAGTTCAGCTGTTATTTTGGAATATGCTGAACTGCCCATTTCAATGTCGTAGCCTTCTCTAGATTCATAATGCACTTCAGATTTATTACTGTGGTCACAATTACTATGGCCTGGCCCTGGGCACTGAGAACTCAACCCAGCCCCACTGGGAGCAGCAACATCACAACTTGCTGCTCCGTTCCCATGTCCAAGCATGGATCCAAACTGGATGTTTCCTACATCAGGTATGAACTCACCATCCTCAATCTCAGTCTGACAAGCGTCAGGTATAGAAGCAGACTTATTGGACGTATTTAAAAGATATCCACCTCTCTGAAATCAAAAGTGACAGAAACCAGATTATCTTTACTCCATTAGCGCAGTGAAGTGTCCCTATGGGGTAAAAATTCGTTCTGCGTGTTTGAATTCAAATGAATCTGAAAGAGCATAGTATTATATATACATGCACATACCTTTGAAGATAAAGAATAATTATTAGCGAGCGAAGAGTCAGGGATACTCCTGAGAAAAGTTTTGCTGAGACCACAATGTTCACAAGCTTCTTTTGGAGCTACAGTGCCATTCAATTCTTGTAGTTGACAACTAATAGAAACAAATGGCTGAACTAATGTTGTCCAAATCATCATCAGCTTCTGTTCAGAAGGACAACTTTTGCATGCATAACGAACCATCTTGTCTATGTCCTTGTGGATATGAAGATTAATATCTTTAAATACATTTTCCGATATCAAAGTTGATTGATTGTTGCAAGCAGAGAGATGTTTATCCCCATTGTTCAGCCTTGCCATGTTGATTTCTCTAGCTTCAGCAAGCAATGCTGCAATTGAAATGCAGATGAGAACATTGAATATTAAAAATATGTAAAACTTTGATGGCTCAATGCAACTCAGATTCAGCATAACGTAATTACTAATCATATGTATCTTGTTGAGTTGTTGGACATTGACAATACCTTTTGGGCTCATCCTCCTTTTGTCCAATTGTTTGAAGGAAGAGCTGCGATGATCAAGTGCTCTGTAGTAATTATTGGCAATAATATTTGAGCATATTTTATTCAAAGATGACTGTGCCTCTTTCAGATCTTCTATCTTCTGGTTTAAACGAGACTGTAGAATAACAAGAGCCATACTGGTATCAATTTTCTCCGACAGAGCATCAAGCATGTCCAGGCCATGTTCATCATATAATTGTTCAATGCATCTCCTATGTAAGGCTTTGCACAGAACAAAAACAAAGGAAAATAAACAGCAGTTAGTCAATTTGAAGAAAAAACTTGACTCCAAATATTCTTCATGATATAACACTCTTACGAGTTAGACGCTCTTGAATTTTCATATCTTTGTCAACATGGTCTTGCAGATTTCTAATAAAGTCAGCAGTTGCGGTGTAGCGTTGCAAAAGCATGTCACTCTCAAACCTAATAAGAAAATAACACCATTATGTAAAGAGGGGACATCATAAGACCATGACCATTCACTATTCCGGTGAGCAAGCAAAATGCCACCTATAAGCACTGAAGCAGATGAGCAATTGGTTACTTACATGTCATCTTCACATTTGAAAATATTTTCTTCATAGTGATTTTTAGTTCTGAACTTAAAACAGTCCTCCCTCCCTGAGGTAGAAGAAACCAACGTGTCATTTAATATGAACTGTCCCAGCTCAGTGCGGTAGCTTGTTTTTAGAGTTAAGCACTGCATTGAGAATGATCAAGTAAGAATTGGTTGTCAATGGGTTGAAATGCAGAGATGGGAACAGTATGAATCTGTAGGAATTTACATTCTTCGATAATAGGGAGTAGCTAGTAGAGTAGCGTGTGAACATATCCGGGTTCACTTTTGGGGGTAGTTCATTTTCTCTTGATGGACTCCAGCATGGTAAGGGATCAATCTTGTCTCCATCATTTTCTTCTGCATGAAGTGATTCTCCATTACCTATCAGAGATAAGCAAACAGAGTTTCAATGCAATGGGTATGCTTAAAAGTGAATACTACACAAAGCATTAAGTTTCTAGTATAACATATGCTTCTATTGACACACTAGAACATATATGTATGTATAGCAGAACTGCCCCCACCTTCAGGAAACACATAAACAGACTCCTCGGAAATATTCATTGTGTGATATTAGCATGTCTTATTTATTGTTTTTGTTGGAAATTAGGGATACAAATCAAAATTTTAAGACACGAGAAAACTGGCACACCACTTGTAGATGTTTGCAAGAAGTCGGAGATCCACGGAGTACCTGTTGCTTCATTACCATCCAAGCTATGGTTTGCACTATGATTTTCATCTGGAGTAATGCATAAAACCTGCTGCACAGGAAAATTTATAAATTGATGATATCATCCAAGCTCAGAAGAAAAGCAAAATGATACAATTTGTTAACAAAAAGCAAAAGTTGTATGTTTCTGTTGGTTGGTGAATAACGCACCAATACATGATGAAAAACCAATCTATGAGCCCTGGGGGCTTCCGATATGAGCCCCATGTGGTCTGGAACACATCACAAATAGTGAGAGAGACAATGCATTACCTTGCTAATACTAATATTTGGACTTCTGCAAGGTTGCTCATTGGATAGAGGTGGACGCAAATAAGTTTCAAAGGTTTGAAATAATTCTGGACAGTGGCGCATATATTTCTTTACCTACAAAGACAAATGGTTGTAAAATGACTGTCAAATTGTTCTCGACAAACCACCAAGAAAAACAAACACCTTTAGGTAAGTCTCTTGCTCATTGATCTTTTTTGCCATGGACTGAGACAAGGTGCCCAAAAAATCTATGTAATCTTCATTAGATACAAAAGCTGAATCCTGCAAACACAAAGTAAGCAATTGCGCATCAAGTAAAAACAGCCATGGACACCAAGCCATAATAACTCAAACAAGGAGCAGACGTGTGCATCACCTTCACTTTGTTCATGTAAGAGAGTGCACGATGTAAAGAAGGGTGGTCATCCTTGGAGGGATCACCCGCTTTGATGAGGTGACGGAAGCCTTCTAGGACACGAGTTTGGCCAACAAACACTTGAGATAGGATTTCTTCGCATTTTTGCACTGTGATTCCACCTTCAGGATTTGAACTGCAGCAGAAGAGAAGAACATATGTAACCAGAAACAAAAAGGTTGGCTCGGGGAGAGCAGGTATACCATACGTCTATACCTTTGTTCAACAATCTCCCGTGCTGCCTTGACGAGCTCCTTGTAAGCATTATCGCTCAGTTTGGCCTTAGCAAACATGAGGAACCCCACAACCTCCTGACCATGCCTCTCAAGCAGCCTATTGAGCCGTTCTTCACCACCGGCTTCCTCCATCGTCCTCAGGCGACCTATCGCTGCAGCAAATACGCAAACACCTGCACGGCACAAAAAAAAACACTGATTAGCGCGGTAAGGTCGAGGAGCACTACACCCTCTAGGCCTCTATTACCTCCCGTCCCCTATTTGTGCCCCGTGGCGATACAGCTACACGGATTCAACGCGGTGAACCTGAAGCGCGCTTCCGATTCTACTTCTACCCGTGACGCCACGAGCGCCAAATCGCTACGCGGCGCTTCCGATTCTACTCGTGACGCCTCGAGCCGGCCGTTCGCGCGCGCTGGGCGAGATGGATACAGGTGGGAGAAGACGAACCAACCTTGTACTTCGGCTAGGCGAGGCGAGGCGAGGCTTGGGGATGACGGAGAGGACGCAGGAGAGCGGCGGTGCCCTTCCTAGGACAGGAATCCAAAGTCCAAAACCACCGGCACCGGCACCGGCCACCGGCGATGGCGCGACGGCAGAGGGAGAGAAGGGGGACTAGGAGGAAGCGGACGAGCGAATTGCGCATTTAAGCGCACGAGTTCTGTGGGCCGGATCTGATTCATTCACCGATTCGTAATAGAATTCAGATAGTAGGATGCAAGCCGCGCGGGCCTGCCTCAAAAAAAAAAAAAAAAACGGCCCGCTGGACAATTGCGAGCAGCCTGCTTTCTCTCAACTCTCAAGTCTTTCTCCACTTGATTCTCAAAAAAAAAAAAAAGTCTTTCTCCACTTGAAAAAAAAATGATCTAATCGTGTGAAAATACAGGAGTGCATGGGCTTATTCGCTGGTGTGAAAAGTTAAAAGAAATTACTGTTGGTTGATTTATTGTGAGAGAAAAATACATTAAAATAAAAAAAATAAAGACAGAATTTTTGATACAAATACACAAAAGAGAAGATAATATAAAAGTAGTTAGAGTGATTTAGAAATAGTCTAATGAAATATATTAGGCGTAGATTAATTAAGCTAATATAGTTGTATATGGAATATATTTGTATATTTATTGTTAGGCATACAAGGGACAAACTTATATGTTGTATTTCTATTGTAGAGAAGTGAGTTGAAGAGTGTGCTATTAGTTGGAAAAATAGAATTATAACATAGTGATCTATAGAATCTATTTCCATCTCCCCACCTTAGGAATTTGAGAGAGGCTTATTTGTGAGCTTGAAAAAGTTATAGAATGTCAAATTCTAAGCCAAATAGTCACTCACATTTCGAGACACATCATTGTTTCCTTCTAAAACAATTCAGAAAAAGGATACCTCTAATATTGTGGATTTTTGCAAGCATGGGACGTGGCCCATAGACTAAGATTTAGACTGAGTTTGACCACCTATTCAATTTTGGTAGGGGTTAGGGATACAAACTATTGTTGCTTTGCATATCCTGCAGGATAAAACAGTAAGATCTTGTTGTTTGATTATTTGCTTCGTAGCTTAGACCCTGTTTGATCTGTATAGATAGTAGTTATCTACTAATAATTATCTCTGTATCCAAACAAATATAGATATAATAGACTAGCTAATAGTTAGCTGGATCATTACAAAACAAATTATCCTACTAGCTAGAACAAATCAGATAATGAGTTATTAGCCAAATAACTATTATCAAATAGTGAGTCCATATATAGCCTTACTTGAAAGTATTTACCATATTCCCCTTTTATGGATTTTTAGTAGGAAAACTTACGGCCAGGTGCCCAAGAATGCAAATCTGGAAACCATGAGGTTTCAAAAGTTGTTTCCAAAAACACCTAAAAACTCTACATTGACTTGAGCTCTATTTGAAGTTTGAATTCCCTTCCATCTGATTCTCTTAAACCCCAACTAAGCCCAGCAGGCCAAACCAAACGACAACGCTGCATCAGACTCCATTCACCTGCTACCATTTCCTCTTCTCCCGTTCACCCTGTGCACGCTGTCTCTTTCTCTCCGCAACCGGGTGACCACCATGGACACCACCCTATGCCAAAGTGTGGAAGTGCCTAGGCCTCTCCTTGTCGATCTAACCCCTTCACCGAGTTTTTGTCGGGCCCTTCACCAGGTCCTCATCGGGCTAGTCGCCGACAACGAGCACTCATTAGGTATAGAAAGGTGTGTGGCGTTGTCACGCAGGACCTGTGTTTATGTGGTGGTATTATATTTGATACAAACTTTATTTCATGCATGCACTTTTTTAAGGTACTTAGATAAGACATGTGTTTTTTGCATATGTGTCATGTTTGTGCATTTGTTGCAATTGTTATATATTATTTTGGAGACTCCATCATCATGAAGGTATTATTTAAGCAATATATTATTTTGGGTCTTGAAAATGGAACTATCCCATCTTTTTTACTATATTTATTCTGAAAAAAGATGGGGTTAAATTATTTATCAAGGAGAGAGGAGGATAAGTAGCCGGAAGCTTAATGTAATTGTTAAATGAGTTGTTGTGGTGTTATTTCTTTATTAAGGAAGTAGGGGGTGTAGAGCTAGCACAAAAATATGTAGAACAACAATGGTATTTTTTATAGCAAAATAGGATCTTAGGTTGTTTTGGTACTTTCCTTGTTAAACTAGTGTTATTGTTAAAAATTACGCTTGTTGTAATAACTACATATATGATTTGACCCCTAAATTTGTCACATAGGAAAAAACTTAAGCAAAAACTATCTAATAAAATTGTCATATTATGGATGCACTGCATAGATCTACTCACGAAGATTCTAGATCAACTTGATTTTCTGTTTTTTTGGTTTACTATGCAATTTCAAAGTTTAAGTGAAATTATTCATAAAAAAGATTAATAGATAAGGAAAAACACTTTAACAACTAGGACCCAAACTTTTCTAGATATTAGCAACACTATTCATATGAGTCTATAATTTTGCATATGGAATCTTGGAAAAAGTCCATAATCATTTGTTTTTTCATTTCTTCTTCAGAAAGACGCAGCAAAGCAGGGCAATAGTCGGTCCCCACTCGATTTTAGCATAATAAATAGTGTCGATTCTAGCATACTAAGTAGTGCTAATTAAAATTTACATAAGTAACATGTTAAACAAGTAGAACAAATAGCACATATTAACTCTAATCTAAGCATCCATTAATCTTAATTGCTTAATTAAACATAAACACTAAAAAACAGATTTAAATCTATAGCAAAAAATATACCAAAGCATATAATATTATACCTCTAATACATATATCTAGTTGTGTGAAGTGCAGCAAAACAAGTTTGGCATTTTTTTGATTTTTCTACAATTTTATATGAATTTTAGAAGATTCACTGATTTATAGAAAGGAAAAGAACAAAACAAAGAAAAGAAAATGCCCGCGATGCGCCAGCTGCGGCCCACTCAGCACGGTCCAGCGGCGAGGCAGCCCAGCGCGGGGCAACCAGCGTGGAGTAGGCCGGCCCACGTGCAGGTTGGCCCATGCGTGGCCGCACGTTTTGTCGAAAACGCCCCTGTACTTGTTTGAAACTAACTCGCCCTCCAAAATTTTATTCAGCACTATTCATATGAGTCATAAAATTTACATTGGGAACCTTGACAAAATTTGCATCCGTCAGAGGAGGGCCGCGGCCGGACCGATTCCAACCTCCTCGGCGGCGAGCGGTGGTGCGGGGGAAGCGGGAGTGCCGACCGCACCCGTGGGACCGTGGGTGGGGCGGCTCACCCCTCCGTGGCCTGCAGGGGCGCGGCTGCACGCAAAGGCGGGCGCGGCGGTCGGCGGCTGGCGGCTGGCAGCAGCGGCGCGGCGGTGCGCGGTTGCCGAGGAGAGCAGGCTGCGCGGCACCTGCGGCCAAGGCGTGCCCGCGGCTGGGCGAGCTCGGCTCGGCTCGCGACCGTACGCAGCGACGAGGACGAGCGGCGGCGACGGTCAAGAAAGACAGGCGACGTGGCCACGCTCGTTGGCCTTCTTTTGGTGCGTGAATTGTATATGCGCAACGCGCATCCCTTCTCGTCCCTTCCTGCTGTGCGAGTGCGAAGCCGAGCACCCGAACCCTAATTTTATATTTGGATCTGATATATCGCAAGTTTATGTACGTATTATTATGCCCACTGACTTTGATTTTTGTTTCTGCAAAAAAAAAAAGTTACTGGGTGATTGTGAACATGGCTACACCAATGTCGCCATGGAAGGGGCGGCTGCGCTCTCACCACGCGACCCCTCAAAGTTTGCCCAAGAGGAGGCTCCCTTCCCAGACCAAGAACCCGGAGGAGAAAGAGGATCTCCAAACACTGAAGAAGCCTCAAAGTTTGCAAAAGAGGAGGCTCCCTTCCCAGACCAAGAACCGGGAGGAGAAAGAGGAGCTCCAAACACTGAAGAAGCCTCAAAGTTTGCCCAAGAGGAGGCTCCCTTCCCAGACCAAGAACCCGGAGGAGAAAGAGGAGCTCCAAACATTGAAGAAGCAGGCTGTGTTGGCCCTCAAAGTCCCTGCACAGGTAAGCAACAAGCTTACCAGCACACTCACACACACCACGGCTAGAGGTAGAAGAAGGGGATGAGCACAGCACATACACACAAGAGCAGCAGCTCTGAAACTCTGAATGTGGCTTCAGCTTCAGACATTGAAGAAGCAGGCTGCCCCCAAGAAGACAGAGAGAGGTCGCCAAGCTGGAGCTGGTGCACAGCAGCCAAGGGCTCGCTTACGCCAGTCGGCGCGGCTTGCTGGAAGAGACCCTGAGCATCCAATTGTGATAGACAATGATGTAAGCAGGGTAGGAGTTGCTCTTGCTTGACTTATGTTTTTTTCCCCCTCTACTAGTACCATCCATTTCATTCCTGAGTTTTATCATGTTTGTTAGTTAGAAGCTTGATTTGGTTCATACTTGTTTCATAGATTATGAGAAAATAGCATAGTAATTTCTACTTCCTCTTGTAGGAACATAAAGCCAAGGCTGATCAATCAGCAATTACGCCTCTTCGCAGATCCCAACGGTTCCTTCTGAAAGATAAGAGTTTGGGCAAGTCGCTGTTGCCACCAAATCACCGGGAGATCTTTCCTAACAGAAATGCTAGAAATGGTCATAGGAAAGACAAAAATCAAGAGAGCCTGAAAAGGAATAGGGGAAGTGCTGCATTACCTCTTATGAAAGATATTTCAGATGTGTCTAACAAAAAGAGTGACAAACATGAGTTAAATCCCAGTCATTGTAAAGTGCAGACAAGAAAGAGGAAGAGAGGAACAGAAAGGGGGGTGTCATCGAAGAAGCAAAGTTGCCAGGAACCTGAACCATTGCCTGCGTATTGCCAAGAAATTGCACCTCGCAATGAACCCAGAAAATCCACCCACAGAAGGATTGAAAAGGTCCCCTTTGTTGAGGTGAAGCTTAAAGTTGGTGATGAGAGATTGGCAAACATTGATGAAAACATCAACAAGCCAAATGGGACTGATAGAGAAGGAATGGGAAGTTTTTGTGGTTCTGATGATTGGACAAAAGAGCAGGACATGGCATTACGCAAAGCTTACTTCAGTGCCCGACCATCCCCACATTTCTGGAAGAGAGTTTCAAAAATGGTACCTAATCTTTACACCATTTGCTTTAGTGTCTTTTTCATTTCTTATAAGTTGCAAGAGCTGATCAAAGAAACATTGTTATACACTAGTTTGGCTTGCTTACATGAAAAAAGGACAAGGATGCTTTAGTATTGTGGCCAAGAATGTTTTTCATTTTTCAGAAACGAAAATCACTGCACATGGTCTGTTCACATGTTATTTTGTATTTTTGTTTCACCAATCCGTTTTTATTATCAAGGTTTTAGAAATATATCTATGATGTGGGTGTACTATGAAGATTCATAGCTGAAAGTTAATAAAGTCATTAATTGTTGACTGCACTTTTTTGTTACTAGCCTTGGGGATTTGAGAAGATAATCTATCCCTTAGGGATGATTGCAATATATAGAGGCGTCCTCTTAGGCTTATGGACCTTGATAAACTTAACACTGTCAATGTTCTATGGAACTAAGTTTTGTGCTGATCAATTTGGTTCCTTTTCTTGGTATATACAAAGATTCTAACGCACCATTTGAGTAGAAACAATATATCGTACATCATTAAGTTTCAATAAGAGTTCTTTCTTTTTTTCCCCATAGTGTACAGATTTGCTAATTCTGTTAACAAAAGGATATGATTAGACAGACTCAAATAATGAAACATCTTAGGAAAAAGATGAATAGCTAGTGGTCTCAATCCATCAAATTTACCATTAACTTTTTAAAAATAATTGCACAAATGTAAAAACTAGGGGATTAATGGGCTTGATCGCACAATCAAAATAGCCTGAGGTTTCACAGTGCCAGTTTGTTTTTCTTTTTCATGCTTCACTGGAATATTTCAGTGGTAGGTCCTATTTCTTATCCTGCATATTTCTTCTTTTATGTGTGGATTCTTCCTATGTCATTTATTATCTCAGTGATTTTTGACACAACTCTTTTCAGGTGCCAGGAAGATCTGCTGAAGACTGCTTCAAAAGAATTTATTCTGACCTCTCAACACCGACTCCAATTGGCCCACGTCGCAGAACAAGTAAAACAACATTTTCTCCTATAGGAAATTTCACATTGTCTGATCCAGAACTTCCAAATATCTTGGAACCTACAGTCGGAAGGCGAAAGACCGCTAAACAGAAGAGTCTAGCAGCACAGAAGGCAGTGAAGCATTTGTTGCAGAAGCATTGCCGCATTGACCGAGCTCAAGAGGCTGACCACTTCTCAGTTTTTGAAGGCTCACCAAGTGCCTTACAATTGAACTTATCTTTTGAAGATTCTCCTGGGACTCCTGACAGTTGTATGAATTCAGCTTCTCTAGGCAAGCGCAGTGGAAGTTCTTCAGCACGAAAGACACCATTTTCAAGGCTAAGTACTAAGCCATCTGAACCGAGCCCAGCAGTTCTAAAGCCTATAAAGAATGTTATCTTACATGAGAAGTACATTGATCGATTGGCACGTAGAGAGGGCACAAAAAGGCCTCGCAGAAGGACTCAAGCAGGCTCTAAAGCTGCTGATTCTGGGAAGTCTCTTTCTGAGCAGCAAGCTGTCAGTGTGAAGGCTGCTAAAAATGCTCTCATCTCAGAAGCAACCGACTTCATAAGCAGTTTTAAGACGCTGCAAGCCAATTCCCTTGCGCATATTATGGAGAATAGTGAAGACGAGATTGAATGTGATGCCAGTGATTGTAGCCATGATGATAAAGAATAAGGAGGTGCTTACAGTTTTGGTTCCTAGCAACCCTTAGCGATCATTTCCTTTATGTCAACTGATGGTAGTCATTACTTATCAGTGCCTGATGCTGCAATAAGGCTAGGCAGTTGTCAGTGCGTTATATTCTACCTAATATGATATATCTACTTTTAAATCTCTAAGTTGTGAAAGTGCTGCCTTCGTCATGCCTTATGAAGATTGATATCACTGGAGATTACAATGGTCGAACCTGGTTCTCTTGTGTTTGCATAAATCAGAAAGCTTCATTAAACATAGTTTGTTCCACTTTTTCCTTGAACACACAACAGAACTGCATATTGTTTTCATTTAAGAGGAAAAGAGAAAAAAAAGGTCTGTTCAATTCATAAGGAAGTTTCAACCTTGTTACATTACTGCAATGTGGATTAAAAATACTCACCATGTAAGATCCACCTAGCTTTACCTTTTCTTTCCAGTTATCTTATGAACCCAGGTAAGATGTGTCTCAGAATTAGTCTCCTACAGCCTTTGAATTTTATGTCTTCCCATTTTGAGCTTATACATTATGATGAACGGCATGGCACTGATACATTGCCATTGCTGGTGATTGGTGCATGAGGAGCCATTCAAAATTAATTCAGAAAGTGCATATAGTTTGAGAAAGTGAAATAGCACTGTTTTACTTTATTTGTATATGGTATTCTGGTGAGTTGAAATATTTATTATTTAGCTGGTTCTTGTTGGTCTCTTAAAATAATGCCCTCCACTTTAACTTGTGACTTGTAAGGTATCTGGGCAACTGGTATGTTCAATTTTTTTCTTAGCTGCTTAGGATCCATTGTAGCAGCTGTTTTCTGGCTCTAATCTTACAGATTGAAGGTATGAGCTCATAACTGAGGCTTTCACTTAGAAGGTATGAGCACCTATTTTGTACAATTAAGTATAGTTACATCTTATGTGGTCTTTTTACTCTGAAGCACATGAACTTCTCACCCGATGAAGAGAAAGGTACAGGTGTTCAGGTTATACCCGATATTTATTAAATAAATAAATAAAACCTTATATAATTAAGGTGCAACATGATTTTGTTGTGAAAGGAATCAGTATACTCTTTCCTTGAACCACAATTGGTCTGGTGTAAGAAGTTACCAAAGTTTAATATATTCCATGCGAAGGCTTCATTACTACTTTATTTACTGCCTGTATTGCTGTATGTTAAGCAATTGATGCATTATTTCCCTAGTTCAGGCAAGTAACATAAGGGATATTCCATGTTCTACCCACGACTGCTCTTGGGTCTGTTTTGTGTAGTTAGCTTCTGACACAAGTTTTAAGAGCCAATCCTTTGGGATCTTGTGCAATGCTGCTGTTAAAAATGAGGTATGACAACATTGGGCTTAAAAATGTTCAGCTGGTGATTACAGTCCATTGTGTATTCTTTCAGCAGGTATTAGAAGAAATTGTTCCTTCGTCCTTTTACTTGAATTACTATTTCTGCCACTAAAAGAGTACTTCAGGAAGGCCCATCTGTAGCACTATATTTTTTTCACTACTCTGTTTTATTCCTATGGAGTTTAAGATTGACGAACTGCTAAGTATGACACAAATATAAGGCCGTTTTTAGTTTTCACATGCACTTGAGCATCATGTGCCTGGCACAGACATTTTTGTGGAGCCCAGAACATACCTTTAAAACATGTACGTATGGGTCCGCCCCTGACTGAACTGTGTATCAAATCTTCGTTGTAATGTCAAGAATCTTAATAAACTATGAGAATCTTTAACAGAAATATCATTAAAAAAAAGGCTCTCCATAAGTCAAAACTCAAGAGTCAACAGTAATACTCTTGACCATATTTTTTTTTTCTGATACTATCTAATTTACATACGCAAAATTTGGTTGAGACCATCGTTGGTTTGTGACTTTCTGTTATCCCTGTGTTTGCTCTGAGTATTGATGTTGGTCTCTGTCACATTTCTTCATATATTAATCTCCATTCCCATTTGCATCCTTGCTCTGACCAGATTGTTTCCTCTTCTTCTTGAGGAACTCAAGGAGATCCTGGAGGGCAACATCACTGTTGTCGTTCCTCATCAGAACCTCAGCAACCTCCGCAGGTGAGACCATTACCTCCTGTATAAGTTGCTCAATTTCTGCGTACATGGCATGGTTTTCAACCGAGTGGTAGTTCCTTGCCAGTATCCGGAACGACTCTGGGGTGCAGTACCCCATGTGGATGTGCATGTCCATCCTTCCAGGCCGCAGCAGTGCTGGGTCAAGCCGCTCCCTGTAGTTGGTGGTGAAGACAATGATCCTCTCCTCCCCGCTTGTCGACCAGAGACCGTCAACGAAGTTGAGCAGTCCAGATAGCGTCACCTGCAGTTCACCAAAATTCCCGGTAGGCAGCGTTGGTAAGAAACTAAAAATTGACTAATGCATGACACATACGACCTCTGTTCACAAACACTTCATACGACCTCTGTTCACAAACACTTGACAAATTTGACTCTGCGTGGTTTTCGATGATTACCTTTGACCACTAATTTCTTCTAGAATACTTCCTCTGTCCCAGGAAAGGAAAATTCTAGGTTTGGTTTCGAGCCCCAGAAAATAGTATTAATATTTATAACTTCAATAGGTATATTATGAAAAATCTACTCCATGACAAATCCAATGATAATACATTTATGTTAGTGTCTTTCAAGTTTCAATATAAACTTAAATAGGTGCTTGACTGAACATTATTCTAAAATTGTATCCTTTCTGCTGGACGGGAGGTAGTATTTCTTAAAACCCTTGAAACACATCATGCTTCCAAACTAAACAATGCTTAGTAGTTTGTAAGGTTTGACCAAATCTTATCCTAAACAACTCGTTTTTGTGACCGGAGCTAGTACTGTAAAAAGTTTGTGGCTATATATGATTCTAACTAGTGGATGGAATGGAATAGCAACATCATTCTAACCTTGTCGTCGTTTTCTTCTCCTGCAGACGTAGTGGGCCTGGTGGCACGCCTCTCGCCTTCATCCCGCTGTTGCAGCTCAATGCTGCAGTCAATGTCTTCAACCACGAGAATGGATCGGTTGCTGGTCCCGACGAGCAGCCTCCGGAGGTCGGAGTTGGACTTGACCTCGGTGAGCTCAAGGTCGTAGATGTCAAACTTGAGGAAGTTGGCCATGGCGGCGACGAGGCTGGACTTGCCAGTCCCCGGCGGGCCGTAGAGCAGGTAGCCCCGCTTCCATGCCCTGCCGATCCTCCTGTAGTAGTCCTTCCTCCTGACGAACCTCTGGAGGTCCTGGACGACGGAGCTCTTGAGCTTGTCGTCCATGGCGAGCGTGTCGAAGGTGGAAGGGTGGCGGAGGTCGACGGCGGTCCAGGCGTCGTACTCCACCATGTGCATCTTGAGGCTCCGGTGGCGGTCCTTGATGGCCTTGGCCGTGGCGACGACGTGCGGGAGGTAGGAACCCAGGGCCTTGTCCTTGTGCCTCCTGTGGAAGCTGAGCTCGAACGACTTGGCCTCCGACGGGCGGCGGCCAGCCTTGTCGCGGCCGTCTGCGGCCCTGGACGCTGCGGCGTCGCGGGAGACGACGAGGGTCCAGGTGTAGTGGACGCCGTCGTGGGCGTCGACCATCTCCTCCCCCTGCTCCATCCCCACGGTGATGCCCTGCGCGTCGTCGACGCGGCTGGCGCGGAGGCGCGGCACGTCGGGGGTGAGGGTGACCCGGGCCGCCAGGTACGTGCGCGCGGCGTCGTAGAGCTGGTTGGCCGACAGGCCCTCGGCCTCGTCGATGACCACGGTGTGCCGCGACGAGACGCGGGCGCGGACGCCCCGCGCCGCCGAGCGCAGCAGGTCCCCGACCTCGTACGGCAGCAGCTCGCTCACCACGGTCCGCACCAGCATGGCCGCCGCCGCCGCCGACGCGGCCATCGTGATGTACCTCTCGTAGCTCCCGCTCCCGCCGTCCGACGACATTGCTGGCACTGGCAGTGTGTGTGGTTGGTTGGATTGATGCACACGACACGACACGAGGTGGCCGCCGGTGAAGCTTTGCCTAGCTAGGGCAGCGATGGGTTTTGACTGTTCAGATCTTTCTTTTCTTCAGGTACAAGAAGACGAATAGTAGTAGTAGTAGTATGGGTTATGGACATTGTGGCCACCCAAAAAATTTTCAAGATTCCCTGTCACATCAAATCTTGCGGTACATGGAGCATTAAATATAGATAAAAATAAAAATTAATTACACAGTTTGTCTGTAAACCGCGAGATGAATTTTTTGAGTCTAGTTACTCCATGATTGGGTAATGTTTGTCAAATAAAAACGAAAGTGCTACAGTACTCCAAACCAAAAGTTTTTGCGAACTAAACAAACCCTGTATTTGTGTGTGGAAAGAAAGGAAAAAGAAACAAAGGCCTTGTTTAGTTTCCAAAAGATTTGGTAAAATTTTTCAGATTCTCCGTCACATCGAATCTTTAGACACATGCATATTAAATATAGACAAAAATAAAAATTAATTGCACAGTTTGGTCGAAATTGACGAGACGAATCTTTTGAGCCTAGTTAGGCTATGATTGAACAATATTTATCAAATACAAACGAAAGAGCTAGTGTCGATTTTGTAAAATATTTTGGAACTAAACAAGGCCAAAGAAAGAGAGATGCATGTGGACAAGCAGCCTAAAAAAAAGTTTGCGGCAGCATAGCAGTCACGTCACGTCACGTGGAGGGTTTTGGGAGGGGTTAACAATTGCGAACCAGTTTTGGAACTGAACGGGACAACACGTGTCGGGTTAAACAAACAAACGGGCGCGGCAGTACTCGGAGGGTTCAGCAACGGTGGTCCATGTCCATGGGCTCCCTCCATGTAGATGTGCGTGCATATGTCTATCCAGATCCTGTCTGTTTATCAGCCAAACCAACGATATCTGCTCGCTGACCAGAGTTTGGAATAGGTCTACATTCACCAATAAACATGACCGATTTGTCCTAGACGTGGATACACAACGTGTAGATTCAAAGCTGCAGTGTTAAATTCTGAAGCACTGCCTTCGTCCCGGAAGAATTAATTCTGGATGTATTCTCGGTTGGTGTATTTCAAATTTAACTGAATATGTAGATTAAAATATTGATGTTTACGATGTTAAATAAGTACGGAGTACATTAAAAAATATATAATATATTTTGTGACGAATCTAATGGTAATGGTACATATTTAGTACAACAAATATTAGTAATACTTTTATGTAATTTTTATTATTAAACTTGATATTATAACAAACACTTTGAGAATTGCATCTTCTTTGGAATTTGGATGGATGGAGTATTGAGAATCGTTTGGAGCAGTTGATAAACCAGAGATGCTATAAGCAGTCTGGGCCTTGGGCTGTGTTACATTTTGCTGAGGAGCCGGTAGCCGGGCCTACTGCTTTGCTACCAGGTTCAGGCCCACAGCCCGCAGCAGGAGGCGGTCGCATCGGCGTCGGCGTCGGCGTCGGCGTAACCGGCAGCCGTGCCAAACGCCCCTGAAACCCCCTCGGCGTCGACGACGGGCCGAATCCCCGCGAGCCGCCGCGTCAGCGACACCAGGAACAGCGGACCAACCAAGGATGCGCGCGGGTGCTGTCGGAGCAGGATCAGAAGCGGGCTGCGGGCGGGGTACTGCTCCGTCGTCCTCCTCCCGCCGCGACGTGTATGCCATGCCCGAGAGCTGTCCCACGATTTCGAGGTAAAACCACCCTTCTCTTCTTAGATAGACGCATCCCGATCGTTGGGTGAGGGGGGTCAATTTTTGGAATCGAGAACGCACCACTGCCGCTGTAAGTGGCTCTAGTTAGCTAACTGTTTGGTTTTGGTTCCAACAATCTAGCTCGCTAATTGTAACTGTATACAAAGTACCCCGCTAGTCGAAGTTGCCTTTGACGGCGCAATGGCGTGTCTGCTTCTGTTTATGTTCCTGTCCTAGTGTCCTTACTATATTGAGATGAGCTGTGGCCAATCTTGCTCATTCCGACATTTTTTTCCGTACCTAGTCTTATAGGTATCTGAACCAGGCAACCAGGTGGTTGAGCTCGGGCCTGTCTTGTTCTTAACCGTTACTATTCTATCTGCTTTTGTAAGAGTAAGAGTTGTATATTTGTATGTCTTCTGTTATGCAAATGGGAAATGGAAGGCACCTCGTTTCAATTATGGGGAAAAGGTATATATAATGCCATATTGATGTTGCAGATTCCTATACTCAATGTTGAGACAGCACATACAAATTGATTTCCGTGGATATACAATGTCAAGTATTGGCACAATGCTTTTATAGTAATCAAACAATCACACATTTGCCAGTGGAATGCCAGTATCACTAGCCTATCTACATTTGTTATTCTGAATGCACACTGTTTGGTCAGTGTTACTTTTGACACAAACTGCTAATAGCTTTCCACTTCCTTTTCTTTTCTCTTCTTTTGAAGGGAATTTGCCTGGATTTTTTATTGTCTCTATTATCTTATCATCCGGATGGTTATTTGCACCCTTGTGGCCATTTGTGGTTAAATTAGCACATTTCATTTTCACTTGTGGAGATCTACAAGATCATGGAGCACAACACCAGTGTCGCTATTCCTTATCAGAACCTCAGCAACCTATGCGGAGGTCAGAGGTCACCTCCCCTCTTTGGTCACCTCCTCAATCTCTGGATGTGGCAAGGAAAAAATTATGGAGGTCATGTGAATGCATGACATCCACAGACTCTAGAGAGTAGAATAACAATAATTACTTCTTTACACTTTCCAAGGTTGGCATTTGCAAGGCAATGTCATCTTTGCAGTATGTAAATTGTCATATGGATTTTGCAGATCTGTAATTCTGCATACATGCTACTAAACAAGTACTAACAGAACTCTGCAGACGCGCTGCAAGTACCAGTACACCTCATTGATCCAAAAACACAATATTGACAATATGCAAACACTCACATACACCAATGGATCCCCTGTATGCTCTATCTATATGAAATATGATATGCGTTGCTTTCATCTTCTTTCCTCTTCTAGATGGTATTGCACTGGTGGTTTTTTTCCCACTATCTTGTTGCCTTCCTTCTCCAGCTGGTGGTTATTTGCTTCCTTGTATTCAGTCTTGATCTCAAACCGCTATTTGCTTTCATCTTCTTTTCTGGAAGGAATTCCAGTGGGTTTTAATTCTTTTCATTATCCTTGTCATCTTTCTCCTCATCGAGCTGTTTATTTGCTTCCTTGTGTTCAGTCTTGATCTCATTGGCATCCTTCATTTTTGACTTCAGGAAATCGACAAGATCATGGAGCACAACATCAGCGTCATCATTTCTCATCAGAACCTCAGCAACCTCTGCGGGTGTCACCGTCACCTCCATGATCAGTTTCTCAATCTCTGGATATGTGTCATGGTACTCGATAGAGTGGTAGTTGTTGGCAAGGATTCGAAAAGACTCTGGAGTGCAATACCCCATGTGGATGTGCATGTCCATCCTTCCAGGCCGCAGCAGTGCCGGGTCAAGCCGTTCCTTGTAATTGGTTGTGAAGACGATGATCCTTTCCTCCCCACTTGTTGACCACAGCCCATCAACAAAATTGAGCAGTCCAGACAGCGTTACCTGTCCAGAAAATCCAAATTCTTGTCAGGAACAGTGAGGAAGTGGTGGATTCGAGAAGAGACAGGGATCACACATTGAAAGTTAGTACTCACCTTGCCTTCCCCCTTGTTTTGTTCTGTAGAATTTGACTCGTCATGTCCCTCACCTTCCTCCCGTTGTTTCAGTTCGATGGTGCAGTCAATATCTTCAATCACCAGAATGGATCGGTTGCCCATGCTAACAAGAAGCCTCCTGAGGTCTGAGTTGGACATGACCGCAGTTAGCTCGAGATCATATATGTCAAACCTGAGATGGTTGGCCATGGCTGCGATTAGGCTTGACTTCCCAGTCCCAGGTGGACCATACAGCAGGTACCCCCGCTTCCATGCCTTGCCAATCTTATTATAGTAATCTTTCCTCTTCATGAACCTGTTAAGGTCATCGATGATGGACTGCTTCAGCTTGTGGTCCATGGCAAGCGTGTCGAATGTAGATGGGTGGTGGAGGTCAATCGGGGACCAATTGCCGTACTCAGTCATGTGTATCATGAGAGTTCTCTCCTGGGCTTTAATGGCCTTGGCTGTGGCCAGAATGAATGGGAGGTATGATTTGAGGGCTTTGTCCTTGTGCTTCTTGTCGAAGGTTAACTGAAAGAACTGGGACTCGTTCTGACTGCTGTTCATGGAGTCATTTGAGTTGTCTTTGCAGACAAGGCACCACTTGAACTCCGTGCCTTCATAAACATCCAACATCTCGTCGCCGTCGTCCATGCTGACCATCATCTTGTCATTCTCGTCCATGCTGCTTACGCGCAGGCGCTGCTGGATGTCGGTGTTCATGCGCGTGGCGAGGTAAGTCTTCACAGCGCTGTAGACGTAGTTGTTGGCGAACCCGTCGTTCTTCTTTTCGACGATGATGGTGTGGTCTGACGACGCGCGTGAGCGCAGGTAGCCAAAGCCGGAGAAGAGCAGCTCGCGCACCTCAGGTGGCACCACCTCGTTCACCACGCTGCGCACCAGCATCATGGACGCGGCGACGGACGCTGCGGTGGTGAGGGCCTTCTTGTAGGACTCGAAGGCCTTGTCGTAGGACGCCATGGTGGTGAGCGAGTTCTTGCCCCCTACTCTTTTCTGTCTATTCTTGCTCTTGGATCTTGGTGTGGAACGGTGAGAGTGGTGTGTTTTTGAACCCGGTGAGAGTGGTGTGAGAGGATGAGGCTGACTTGCTTTCTTGCTAAGGAAGGAGAGTAGGAGAATTTGGGGATGGGCTGGGATGGGTGGCTTTTATAGGCGTGAGTGAGTTGGGAGCGGCCAAGTGATGGATGACTTCGTCTATAAGGAATAGATTATATCACTATACTCCTCCAAGGAATATATTATATCAGTATGCTCTTCCAACTCCCTTGAGTGTGGTCTTGGTCAAAGAAGGAAAAATGGGCATCACATGCATTACCACATACTTGGACCTGTGTCCAACTGTGAATAATAAATCTCTCCTTTTTATTAGTTAGGCTAAATAATGGAGGCCTTTAACATGCCTTTTGTTGATGAAGCGCGAATAAGTACCTTCCTTTTTGTCAGCTGCTCTGGTTCCTTCCAGCTGTTGATTGTAAGTCCCCAACTTTGAATAATATGCTATTGGATCTTATTCGGAGTTCACACACTGCACCGCACTTAGACTAGTGAATCAGTAAAGCTATCAGCCTATCATGGTTCAGTATGGAAAATGAAATGAAAAGCTTAGTAGTGGCAGCATTTCCTTGTGTTGTTTATTATTATATTATTATATAAAGAAAATAAACTAAAAAGGTAGTGAGTGGTAGCATCCATGCTTTATTGTATTTCCTTGGCATCCAAGCTTCCTTCTGAAACGGTATCCTGCTTCTTTTTGCGCGGAGCGCTGTGCGCCGCAAGTTTCCTCGCTGAACTGGAACAGAATGGAAAGGAAAGTGAGAGTGGCCGGAAGCTTCTGCTGGCGATCATGTTAAGTCAGGTCTGTGCTTGTTGATTCCCACTGAAACGGGCGTGTGCTGGAATGGTAATCACATGCGTTCCGTGCCGGCGAAGGAGCCTGATCCTGTCGTGGTTAGTGGACATCAACGCGATGGCGGCATCAGATGAGGTCACAGTGTGGATGCTTGTATGCTACAGGGCTGGAAAGCGAGTGACCAGAGCTAGTTTATGCATCCGTTTCTTTTTTGTCTGCTTGTCTCAGTTTCGTTTCCTCTTGGCAAAAGTTGCAAGTGCCTGTGCCCATGTGTGTGCTGGAATGCCAAGCCAAAAGGATGGGTGGGTCGCGTGGCAAATCGACGACGTGTCAGTGGAACGCAAGTATCAGCAGCCTATCTACATCTGTATATGCACACTATTTGCTCGACACAAACTGCTAATAGCTTTCGACTTCTTGCCTTCCTTTCTTTCTCCTTTTGAAGGGACTTTGCCTGGGATTTTATTGTCTCTATTATCTTATCATCCGAGATGGTTATTTGCATACTTGTGTTCATTTGTGGTTAAATTAGCATATTTCGTCTTCACTTCTTGAGATCTACAAGATCATGAAGCACAACTCTAGTTTCACTACTCCTTATCAGAACCTCAGCAACCTATGCAGAGGCCACCTCCTCAATCTCTGGATATGGCAAGCAAAAAATTGTGGGGGTCACGCGAAATGCATTACATCCACAGACTGTAGATAGTAGAATAACAATAAGTACTGCTTTACACTTAACAAGGTTGGCATTTGCAAGGCAATGGCATGTTTGCAGTTTCATGTAAATTGTCACATGGATTTTGCATATCTGTAATTCTGCATACAAGCTACTAAACAAGTACTAACACACACTGGAAGTACCAGTACACCTCATTAATCCAAAAACACAATGTTGACAATATGCAAACACTCACATGCGCCTATGGATCCCCTGTAGGATTGATCTATATGAAATACGATATGGGGTGCTTTCATATTCTTTCCTCTTCTTGAAGGAATTGCACTGGGTTTTATTTTTTTTCAATATCTCGTCGCCTTTCTCCTCATCCAGCTGGTTATTTGATTCCTTGTGTTCAGTCTTGATCTCAAACCGCTATTTGCTTTCGTCTTCTTTTCTGGAAGGAATTGCACTGGGTTTTATTTTTTCTCATTATCCTTGTCGTCTTTCTTCTCATCCAGCTGGTTATTTGCTTCCTTGTGTTCAGCCTTGATCTCATTAGCATCCTTCATTTTTGACTTCAGGAAATCAACAAGATCATGGAGCACAACATCAGCGTCGTCATTCCTCATCAGAACCTCAGCAACCTCTGCGGGTGTCACCATCACCTCCTTGATCAGTTTCTCAATCTCTGGATATGTGTCATGGTACTCGACGGAGTGGTAGTTGTTGGCAAGGATTCGGAAAGACTCTGGGGTGCAATACCCCATGTGGATGTGCATGTCCATCCTTCCAGGCCGCAGCAGTGCCGGGTCGAGCCGCTCCTTGTAATTGGTTGTGAAGACGATGATCCTTTCCTCCCCACTTGTTGACCACAGCCCATCAACAAAATTGAGCAGTCCAGACAGCGTCACCTGTTCAGAAAATCCAAAATTCTTGTTGGGACAAGTGAAGAAGTGGTGGGATCGAGAAGATACAGGGTTTGTACATTGAAAGTAGTACTCACCTTGCCTTCCCTCTTGTTTTGTTCTGTAGAATTTGACTCGTCGTGTGCTTCACCTTCCTCCCGCTGTTTCAGTTCGATGGTGCAGTCAATATCTTCGATCACGAGAATGGATCGGTTGCCCAGGCCAACAAGAAGCCTCCTGAGGTCTGAGTTGGACGTGACCGCAGTTAGCTCGAGGTCATATATGTCAAACCTGAGATGGTTGGCCATGGCCGCGATTAGGCTCGACTTCCCAGTCCCAGGTGGACCATACAGCAGGTACCCCCGCTTCCACGCCTTGCCAATCTTCTTATAGTAATCTTTTCTCTTGAGGAACCTGTTAAGGTCATCAATGATGGACTGCTTCAGCTTGTGGTCCATGGCAAGCGTGTCAAATGTAGATGGGTGGTGGAGGTCAATCGGGGACCAATCGTCGTATTCAGTCATGTATATCATGAGAGTTCTCTCCTGGGCTTTAATGGCCTTGGCTGTCGCCAAAATGAATGGGAGGTATGATTTGAGGGCTTTGTCCTTGTGCTTCTTGTTGAAGGTCAACTCGAAGAACTGGGACTCGTTCTGACTGCCGTTGAGGGAGTCATTTGAGTTCTCTTTACAGACAAGGCACCACTTGAACTCCGTGCCTTCATAAACATCCAGCATCTCGTCGCCCTCATCCATGCTGACCATCATCTTGTCGTTCTCGTCCATGCTGCTGACACGCAGGCGCTGCTGGATGTCGGTGTTCATGCGCGTGGCGAGGTAAGTCTTCACAGCGCTGTAGACGTAGTTGTTGGCGAACCCGTCGTTCTTCTTCTCGACGATGATGGTGTGGTCCGACGATGTGCGTGAGCGCAGGTAGCCAAAGCCAGAGAAGAGCAGATCTCGCAGCTCGGGTGGCACCACATCGTTCACCACGCTGCGCACCAGCATCATGGACGCGGCGACGGACGCCGCTGTGGTGAGGGCCTTCTTGTAGGACTCGAAGGCCTTGTCGTAGGACGCCATGGTGGTGAGGGAGTTCTTGCCCCCTACTCTGTTTGCTTGTGGACTTGTCTTGCTCTTGGATCTTGGTGTGGAACAATGAGTGAGTGGTGTGAGTGGGTGAGGCAGACTTGCTTTCTTGCTGTGGATTCGGAGTAGGAGGAGAATTGGGGGCGGGCTGGGGTGGATCGCTTTTATAGGCGTGAGTGAGTTGGGAGAGGTCAGGTGATGGATGACTTCGTCTAAAAGGAATATATTATATCAGTATGCTCACCCTTGAGTGCGGTCTTAGTGAGAGAAGGAAAAATGGCCTGTGTCCAACTGTGAATAATAATAAATCTCTCGTTTTTATTAGTTAGGGTAAATAATGGAGGCTTTTAACCTGCCTTTTGTTGATGAAGTGCGAATAAGTAGCTTCCTTTTTGTCTGCTGCTCTGGTTGCTTCCAGCCGTTGATTGTAAGCCCACCAACTTTGAATAATATCCTACTGGATCTTATTCGGATTTCACACACTGAACACACTGCACTTAGACTAGTGGTTGGATAAAGTCATCAGGGTTCAGTAGAAATGAAACGAGAAGATAAGTAATGGCTGCATTTCTTGTGTTGTTTATTGTATTATTAGGCCTTGTTTAGTTGGTGAAGTGAAAAATTTTGCGACAATGTAGCACTTTCGTTTGTTTGTGGTAATTATTGTCCAACCATGGACTAATTAGGCTCAAAAGATCCGTCTCGTCAATTTCGACCAAACTGCGTAATTAGTTTTTATTTTTGTCTATATTTAATACTCCATGTATATATCTAAAGATTTGATGTGATGAGAAATCTTGAAAAAATTTGGGTTTTTGGGTGGAAGTAAACAAGGCCTATATAGGAGTAGAGAAGAATAAAAGAAAATAAAAAGTAGCATTTGATTTATTGTATTTCCTTGGCATCCAAGCTTCTTTCTGAAACGGTAGCCTGCTGCTTTTTCCGCAGAGTGCTGTGCGCCTCAAGTTTCCTCACTGGACTGGAATGGAAACTGGGAGTGCCAGGAAGCTTCTGCCGTCGATGAGGTCAGGTCCAGGTCTCCGCTTGTTGATTCCCACTACCAGATATATCCAGGGGGCGTGTGCTGGAATGGTAATCGGCAATCGCACGCGTTCCGTGCCGGGCTCCGATCCTGACGTGGTTGGTCGACGACTCGACGTCAACGAGATGGCGCCATCAGATGAGATCACTGTGTGGGATCGCTATATGCTACAGGCTGGAAAGCGAGCGGCCAGTACACATGCACTTGAAATTGATTATTTTCATAGGAATTCTTTAGGCCTTGTTTAGTTGCAAAGCATTTAGCAAATGAGGACGGTAGCATTTTCGTTTGTATTTAACAAATATTATCCAATCATGGACTAATTAGGCTCAAAAGATTCGTCTCGTAAATTACAGGTAAACCGCGCAATTAGTTATTTCTTTTATCTATATTTAATGCTTCATGCATGTGCCGTAAGATTTGATGTGATGAGGAATGTAAAAAATTTTGTAATTTTTTTTAGAACTAAACAAGGCTCTAGTTTGAGTTTGCACTGTCAACAAATAAATGCACGTCTCGCTTCTCAAAAAGTCATTTTTTTTAAATTTAATTAAAAATATATCAAATAATATCAATATTTGTATCTACAAATAAGTATGTTATATGAATATATATTTCATGCTCAATCTAATGATACATATTATATATAACAAATATTAGTATATTTTTGTATATATTTGGTTAAATTTTAAAAAGTTTGACTCCTCGAGAAACGAGATGTGTATTTATTTATGACGGAGGGAGTATATATATATATACACTATGGATATACTGATTTTTAAAAAAAAATGTTGAATGGTCAAAATACTATATTTAAAATGGTTTACATGTTCCCAGTCCCCACCTAGTATGGGGTCTGCACCACATATTTTCCCATGTCGGTCTGTCTATCCTAGTTTCGTCTCCTCCAAAAGTTTCAAAGGTGGCTGTGCCCATGGGCCATGTGTGTGATGGAATTGGAACACCAAGTTAGAAGGATGGGATAGGTCGCGTGGCAAATTGACAACGTGTGGTGTTGTGATAAGGCGAGTGGCCACTGCATTTGTGTCTTTTGGTGATGTCAAAAGGACTAGAATGAAATGAACATATGGAAAATCTCTCTGCACTGTTCGCTTGGAAAAAAATCATGATTGTTGAATGACTAGTAGATTCGGCAGATAAGTTTTTTTAACTAGTAATGTGCCCTTGCTTTGCTACAGAGGAAATGTGTATGCATTGATTTGATATAAATAAGATATTTAGGTATATAAGTAGATATACATCGATATTATAGATAGATAGATAGATAGATAGATAGATAGATAGATAGATAGATAGATAGATATAACATTTTTAATATTATGTATAGATGTATATATTAATATCACTTAGAGATAGAGATACAAAGATAAAGGTAGAGGTAGAGAACTAGAGATAGTCAGATAGACAAGGAGATAGAGATAGATCAATGATCTCTTTTGTTTTAGAAAAATGATTCTTTTATTCTGGCTGCATAAGTCAAGTACTTAATCATCCTCTATTACAAGTCCACGATCTGATTGAAAATAGTAAGCTCTCAAAGAGAAAAACAGGAAAAAAAACATAGATGCACCAAATTAAGTTTAAAGTATATTAGAAGACAACCACTCGTGTTTGTCAAAGATCTCCATTGATGCAGCCTCTAACGTAGGATATGCCCTCCTAGAGTGAGAAAATTGCATTTTTAGGAGGCCAAACAATGCGCTTCACAAAATTAGCACCCTAAACGTTGCTTTCAATTCCTTTTTTTTTCTTTACCATCTCTCCTTTCTCTTTATTTCTCATAAAATTTGCCACCTAAAAGGACGAAACTGATCCTGTGCTAGTTTTACGAAAGCAACGTTTCGATGGTGGTTTTGTGAAGCGTATTGTTTGGGCTCCTAAAAATGCAATTTGTCTCTTAGAGTTGGTCTGTTGTTCTCCTTTTGATGGATGGACTAGAAGCGTGTCCAGTCCATGGCCTTGAAAACAACTCGTAGGTACTTTTAGTCAAAAAACCGAATACTAGACTAATTGATCACACTTACCCCCACACAAACTTGGGATCGCAATTTAGAGTGTACTTGCTTTGGCCAATGCCCAAAAAGATCTATTGTGTTTCTTGGTGGTTGTAACCCAAAAGCAACATGAACCACTCCAAACAAAATGCGCTGAATGACTATCGAAAAACAAGTGTTGAATATTTTCTTTATTGATGCAAAAAACAACATTTTTTTTCAATTATGCATGTTAAGATTATTATGTTGGGTTAAAATTACCTTCTTTATAAAGAACCACATTGATACTTAATTATAAGGGGCAATTTGGACTTCCAAAGTTAGCTTTATGAACAAGCAACACAATTTTCTTTACCAAATATTTATACATTGACTGGTTGACTGTACTATAAATGAACCTTTTTTTTTATTAAGTTTCTATTTAATCAAATCTTGTTGGGCATTCAATTGCATCAAAACGAACTTCCATGGCAAACTCATTCTATTTTGCTAGTTTATCGTTGACGGGTGCTGTAAAATTAAGCAGTCAAGAAATAAAGATATGGATACCTGAAACATGCTTTTTACTAACGATATTATAAAGAGGTGGATGACATTGAGTGAAGCTTTTGTGTTTCCAAAACCTTATTACTATCATTGTGAATTCTGAAATTGCTAATGAGATAACTCTAAGAAATAGTTTCTAAACTTCATAAAGCTTGGCTAGAAAGGAAAATCTCTTGGTTTCCACCGTGCTTCACAATGGTCCTATTTTCCATTAATTAATATCATAAGATTCTTCATGTCTAGATGTGTTCCCAAGAGCAGACTACTTTTTTTTTTATGCACCCAAAACAAGGCAACAACCGCGAGAGTCGATCCACTTTGCTTATGGTCTGGGCCTTTATATCCCGACACGATCCGCTTCGCTACCAAGCTCGTTGGGCCGTGGTCTACAGCCCACGGCCCGCGAAAGGGAAGGAGAAGCGCGACCCAGCGACAGGACAAGCCTGCCGAGTCGTCGCTCGTGTCTCGTGTACCCGCCTGTCGTCTGACTGTCTCGCATCGGCATCGGCATCGGCATCGCGTGCGCCAGTGCCAAGCTAAAATTCCCCAACTCGCGTCGCGTCCAGTGTGCGTGCTAGACCCCCGTCCCGTCCTCGTCGCGCGGCCCAAAAGCCCCGCACCCAACCCCCAGCCCGGCGAGCGATGGAGGGGTCCGCGGCCGACGCGGAGCAGGAGCAGGAGCAGAAGCGGGCGGCGGCGGCGGCGGCGTACGACTACGAGGGCGACGCGCGCTGGGCCGACTACTGGTCCAACGTCCTCCTCCCGCCGAACCTCGCCTCCCGCCCCGACGTCGTCGACCACTTCAAGCGCAAGTTCTACCAGCGCTACATCGTGAGTTCCGCTTCCACCGCCGCCGCCGCCCTGCACCTGCCTTGCCTTGGAGTTCCGTGATTCCCTCGCCCCCTCCCGCCGCGGCCGCTGTTCCCCTACCACCCGTCCGCCCGCGCTGGGCAGTAGTGCTAGTTTAGGATCTGACGCGCTTTCCGTACGGAAGCGCAGCCCTGCCGAATTCGTGTGCGCTGGGAGTTTGCTTAAGCTTGTCGTGCTGAGGTCCAGATTGCAGGAGCGTGCCTTGTAGCGTCGGGTTTATGCGCTGGACTGCTGGTTGCAGCGAGTGGCTGAGCAGAGATCCAGTCGCGGTCGCGGCGCGCTGCCTTGCTTAGCTGCTGACGGTCTGCTTGCTTACTGTAGACTCTAGTTGAACACGGCATGCTCGATCGATTCCATCTGTTGCTTGCTTCCAACCCTTGGTGAAGCTTGTGATTTCATTATGGGGAATGCAACATGCTCCTTCTTACTAGTAGTTAGTAAGTTTATTATCCATATAAACCCATCTATAGGTATAGGTTGGGTCAGGATACTGTTATGCAGTTTGCTTGTACACACATACTTTAGACAATGGAAAACAAATTCTTGCCATTTGCGTTTGCACACCATTTTGAGTTGATATCATCCACTGAACAATGAAGAGTGAAGCAATACAGTTGTATATTTTGATTTTTTCCCTCCTTTGGTTTCGCAGGACCATGATTTGGTCGTTGAGCCGAGGTCATTCACTGGTTCCACTCAGCCCAGCAGGCCAGATGTAAGGTCTTCGTCTTCGTCATCCAGCGAGAACGTCAGGGCACGTAATTCAGGTAAACCATGTATGTTTTGGACATCCATCAGTTTGTGTATCACATGTCTCTGTTAGCTGAATCTATTTCTTGTGTAGGATCTACTTCGAGGTCAGCGCCTTCACCGCCGCCAACAACACAAACAGACAGTGCTGCCAATCCTTTACGGTTCGATGCACGGACTATACATTTCTCCATCAACGCATGGGTAAGGGATAAGCCACTCTTTTTCTTTGGTTTATTGAATTGTTAATTACGTGTGCCTAAAATGCTAGCTGGTTCTTCAAGTTCCATTGTTCTGCTTGTTTCTATGGCAATCCTTGTGGGCATGCCATTAGGAAACTCTCTTTGTTCCCTACCGCTGACCCATCAGCCTGTCGTGTTACTGTCCTGAACAGTAGTCTTGCTTGTGTTTTTTTACTTAATTAATTGTGGCATGATCGAAATATTATGTTTCAGATACTTGTGGTTTCTGGTCTGGGAATGCTTCCTATTTTGCCAAAACACCTTGCTGACCGAGCTTGCAAACTTTCACTGCTGGGAACAATACTTTCGTCAGGATATTCTCTATACAGCACTTATGGGGTAATTACCTGCCTAACTGAAGAATGAGTAATATATATAGTCACCGGATTATTTTTGCATGATGGGACTGATTAAAATTTTCTTTTATGTGTACAGAAACCAAGAGCATGGAACATGCCAGCAATTCAAGCTTGGTTGCAGTCTGTTCTTGCAACCAAGGATTTTATCCGTTTAATGTTCTCTTCTATGCTCTTCACATCTCAATTGCACTTGAAGAGTAAGATGCACCTTTTTTCATGCAAATTCATGTCTCTGATGTCTGCTTTTTGCTGCTTTTGGATATGCTTGCCTCATTATAATTTTATATTTCTCACAGTTGCTGCACTACCTGTGCTTTGCTGGGCGCTTGATCATGTTGCCAGATTCCTAAGGCGTAACTTTGCTCGATCCTCTTTCTATAGGTAACTGTATGTTGATTCGTTTCTGTATCCTTGGCACAATTGGTATCCAGTTCCCATTTCTCAATACTGTGTCGATTTCCTTTTCAGGCAATACCTGGAAGAGCCTTGTCTTTGGGTAGAGACAAATAATACTACACTGAGCCTCCTTAGTTCAAATGCTGAAATTGCCTTGGGTTTTCTTCTGATCATATCGCTGCTCTCGTATGTATATTCAGATCTCCATACTATTCTTAAGTTTTAATTTTATCTTAGGAATACATATTTGACCTTTACCCTTTTGTGTTGCAGGTGGCGCCGGAGCATAATTCAGACATTCATGTACTGGCAGGTGTGTTATCCCCCAAAAGTTCAGGCTTCCCTTTTTGTATTTCATCTCTTACTTGCATCATGTTTTGCTGCATGTAATTCCTAACCTCTGTATCTCTGGCCAGATGTACTGATTTAGCTTGTCTGCGGTATTGTTTCAATTCCAAGAGATCCAGTTTATTTTCTGCCTTAGTTTTTGTCCATCAACAACCAGCTAGAATTTTGTCGACAAATAGCAACTAGGTTATTAGTTATAGCTATCGTCTGTTAGGTGTATTACTGCTCTTTCCCAAGTAACTTGTATTAACCGTCAGCACACACGCTGCATTGCTTAACAGTGCCCTTCACATGCTTGTTTATCGTGTAGGTATTGAAGCTGATGTACCATGCTCCTGTGACATCCAGCTATCACCAGAGTGCCTGGGCGAAAATCGGCAGAATTGTGAATCCGTACATCCACCGCTACGCCCCATTCCTCCAGACGCCCATTTCTGCAATCCAAAGATGGTGGTTCAGGTAAAGAGACAGGCGGGTAAAAAAACATGTATCTGTTGCTGAATCACTGAACCGCCTGGGTGGTTTAAGATGGGCTACACAGAACATAGCACAGCCTCCGCGTTCGTATGTAATGCTGCAGCAGTGCACTGTATAATATAACATTTGCGGGATGACTGATATCCCAGAATTCTGGAGGGCCTTATCGTAACAAGAAGGTTTGCTGTATGTCTGTAAACTATGAGGTTGCAGGGATGACCATTGACCAACAATGCTGAATTGCAATCCGTGGGCTAACGTAACTATGTTCCATGCTTTTCAGTCACACAATCCACTGGCAGTATATGTACATTAGTTGTTGGACACCAACGCCTTCGTACAGCCCACAGATTTGCTTATTATTTGCTTTGACGGGGTATTATGAGCCTGTTCGTTTAATTTTATCTATTGAATTTGCTAGCCATTTAGCAGTGTTTTTATCTCACAATAAATAAGTTAAAGTACACTTTAAGCCATGACTTGAACAGGCTGTGCAGAGGTTATAAGGGAATCTCCTTGGTTCAACCCGGAATCTGTAGTGTGTGACGTTCTATGCATTTTGGATCAACCCGCAGTCTGCAGGATTTGCCTTGTGATGAGATTTTTTATTTTTTATTTTTTGAGAAACTGTTGCTGTTGTAATGAGATGAGATGGCAGGCCTTTTTGGTGTTGCCTTCTTTGCCCTGGGCTTGATGCCAAGGCGTCAGTTTAAGGTCTTGTTTGGATGTAGTCGGATTCGCATCAATCCATATGTGTTGGAGTGGATTGGAGTGGAATTTAAATTAAATTCCACTCCAATCCACTTCAATACACGTGGATTGAGGTGAATCCGACAACTTTCAAACAAGGCCTAAGTTGGATCCAGCCCAAATATTACGACCCGCTGCTGGGCAGCCATCCGTCTCCTCCGAGGAATCTGAAAACCCTAAATACCATTCGTCTCCTTCCCCGCCGCCGTCAGCAGGCCAGAGTTCCAGACCAACCCCCGCACACGCCGCCGCCAGCACACACCGTTTCAGTTCCAGCGCATCGTACCCTCACCGATGAAGTGCAAGCTGCTCCGCCTCCGCCCCAACCTATCCAGACCACGCGGCCGAGATGCTCTCGGAGCTTCTGCCCTGCCGTGCGGGAGCAATTCGTCGAACAGCTTGAGGCGCGCCGGCCGGGCAACCCGGGCGTCAGCCACGCACTCCAGCTGTTCGACGAATGCCTCCTCCACGCCAGGCAATGCCACGGCTACCCCCGCCTTCAACCACTTCCTCGCCCATGTGTTCGCCACTTTCTGGACGGGTTGCAAGGTGGATAGAAACGGATATTTGCTTCTATAGGGCAGGCTGATGTATATCTATATGATTTGCAGGCTCATCGCCAATTACAGGTCCAGCATGCCTCTTCCTTCGGGGTTACCATTCGTCGTCTCATCTCTACCGCCAGTTTAAGATGAGAACATGAGTTTTTCTTTCGTCGTCTGATCTCCACCACTAGTTTAAGATGAGAACATGAGTTCTTTTGTGGATGATGACCAGAAAGATGAGATTGAAAAGGTGAAGCATTTTGAGCTTCTTGCTCTTCCTGCTCATATGTCTTCTGAAGATCCGAAAAAACTGTTTTGAGTAGGTTGGGGAAGTTCTGGATGTGAATACTGCCTCCTTTCTTTGGTTTGGGGTTCGCGTTTGTTTTATTCTGCAATTCATTGTTACATTTTTATGCAAGTGCCAATGCAAGAAGTTGCCTTTAAAGGTTTAAATTCTGAGTTGATCTTCGTGTTAAACCATGCCAGTGATTTGTTGCTATATTTATATTGTTTTCTATTGCAAAATGATGAATAAGCATCTGATAGAGCAGAGATCTTCCCAAGACAGGAGCAGGAAACTAAGTTGAAAAATGTGTTCCTCTATACATTTTTGTTTAGTTTTTTGAAGCACTGTTAGACAAGCAAAATACATGGATGTATGACAACTCACATCCGCTTGTTATTATTAAAAAGTTCTGAATTTAAAATACAACCTTGTGATCAGTTTGAGACATAACATGGTACAAGGTTATCTGATTACATTTACATCCGCTGCTGAGTGGAAAATGCAGAACCTTATTTATACTTCCAGAAACCAGAACTGTTGTGTTCGTTTATACTTCCAGAAACCAGAAATGCACATGGTGGTGGATTATGTTTTCATAATTTATCGAGGAACCTTTCTAAAATATTTTTGAGCCCAAATTGTCCAAGCCTACCCAACTTGCCTGTGGCTTAATGCCTTTGTTGATTCCATATTATCCAAACTTAGTCTTGCAACCCAAAGAATGTGAATACATGCTAGTACTTGTTGGTTACTAGTTACACTTGATGAACTCTTATATATATTGTGCTTTGATACTAGCTAGATGTCTAGACCCTATTATTTTTTGTTCTTGTTACAGGAATAGGGGAGTCTCTTACAAGCTTAAGAACAGACCATTGTTGGTAATGCACTCCATGATTTGACACGTGATGATTTCATAAATGCAGCGGAAGAATTTTGAGCTGTTGCAGTGATATTTCCATCTTTCATATTTTGCCTTCGTCTTTTGCCAGACCACAGCCTGCAGGGCAGCATTTTATGCCTGTGGCTTCACCTTGGGCCACAGCAAGGTGGCAGTGGTAGCTGCAGTTGCAGTGTTGGATCCAGCTCGGATGGAAAGCGGCAGAGGGGAGTTGATATAGCAACAACAGCTGAAGGAGTGTGACAACGTCCATATTGATGCTTGCAGATGTTGCTGGTAGCACTCAGAAGTTAGACCCTCAGTGCCTAGCACTTTGAGTATTTCCGTTGCATTACCATGCTGGGTACGTATTAGATAATGTTGGAAACTGTACTCTAGTAATTTTCTTTTTCTCTGGTGTGTCTCGGTAGCAAGCTGCTGCTGTTAGAATGACAATACTGCAAGTGGCAGATGTGGTCTCTTATGCCGTGGCATTCTATCTGTGCGTCAAGCTTGAATATCGCTGCTGAAGAAGTGTACTCTTTTGCCGTGTTAGGTTAACTCAATGTGGTGGGTAAATTGAGATGTGTCAACCAATCACCACCTCTACATTAAGATGCGAACACCAAGATTTGCTATATGCCTTTGATCATTATTAAGCTTGATTCGTGATCAACTAGAGTCGAGATGATCATTATTACTCTGGTTCAGCAAGTCTGTACACTGCAGGATTGGAGATTTTCCCCGTCTCTCCACGAGTACCTGGGCGCTCCGCTCCCCGTCTCTCTACGAGTACCTGGGCAATCACGGACAACCATCTCTTGGTGAATTTCTTCAATGGAACAAACTATGATATGCTGCCTCATTGGAGCATTAAATCCTCTGCTCAAAGCTTTCTCAATGCTGTTCTTGGGCTGCAAATGGAAGGTCCTAAAAATAAGCAGGGGATAATGTCACAGCTTATATCTTAGCAGCTCAAGGTTTACAAAGGGTGCTATGTTCTTCGGCAAATGAAATGATAGTTTGTAAGAATACAAATCATGTAATCAATTGCCCTCTGAAGGAGGCGCTAAACGGGGAGTTCATCTCCTCTATAGCAGCGGTTTGCTGCAACTAATAAACTTGATGGTCCTCGTAAAAAAAAAAATTGCACAGCTTCTCTTGTACCTTTTTTTTTTAAAAAATTCAGCCATACTTTTCAGACCAGCGAACAGCTCTAGCCAAATTATAAATTTCAGAATTTTGGAGAGTCAAAACATTTCAAATTTAATTAAATTTATACCATAAGATAATATCATTTAGGATACCAACTAAGTATCGATAAATTTTTTATAGTAATATCTATTTAATGTCATGAATCTTTGTAATTCTTTTGATAATTTTGGTCAAATGACGCTGCCGATGATACCGTCGGAGGCCGGAATGGGGAAGGCGGGCAATACTGGGGTGGCGACGAAGCGGAGAGCCTGGTGGTTTACTGGGCCTGTGGGCCACTGCGGATGAGACCGAGGAGAGGAGGGGAAAAAGTCTACTTTACGTCCCTCAATTTTCGCAAAAGTCTAATTTTCATCCCTGAACTCTAAAACCGGACAAAATACATCCCTCAACTTTTAAAACCGTGCACATTACGTCCTTGACCTGGTTTTGAAAGCGGTTTTGCCTTTTTCTTTATATTTATTTTGGCTGAATTTTTTAAAAAATCACAGTAAATCACATAAAAATCATAAAATAGAAAACTCAATTTTGTTGGACTTCAGATCAGTAGATCTACACATTGAATATATAATATAGTATGTTCTAGTACAAAATTTTTTGATGCATCTTTAGATCTATATTTTTTTGTAATTAATTAGACTAATTATAGCTACATTTTCTATGGTCTAATTGTGATGAAATTTATATGATGAGCTAATTATTCTATGTTTGAGATATAGTAAAAATTGTATACTCATTGAATCACGTATTACTTAGTTATAGATTTATTTAGGTTTATGCTTGTTAAATTATAATAAATCTATAACTAAGTTATACATGATCTAATGAGTATGAAATTTGTACCTAGTTTAAACATATAATAATTAGTCTAACATAAAAAAAATCACCACAGTTGGACCATACAAACTATAGCTATGAATTATTCTAATTAATTATAGAAAAACACAGATCTAAAGCTACAATAAAAATTTTGTACTAAAGCATACTATATTATATGTTCACTATGTAGATCTACTTATCTAGAGTCCAACAAAATCAGATTTACTATTTTATGAATTTTATGTGATTTACTATAATTTTACAAATATTCAGCCAAAATAAATAAAAATAAAAAAGACAAAACTACCTTCAAAACCGCTTATAACCATGTTAGGGACGTAATATGTATGGTTTCAAAAATTGAGGGATATATTTTACCCGGTTTTGAAGTTCAGAGATGAAAAACAGAAACTTACGTAATATGTATGGTTTCAAAAATTGAGGAATATATTTTACCCGGTTTTGAAGTTTCAGAGATGAAAAACAGAAACTTTTGCCAAAGTTGAGACACTTCTTCCGAGGGGAGGGGAGGGGCTCCGTGGAAGAGGAAGGCGGGGTCAGAGATGGTGCGGAGCCACAGCTTGCAGGCGAGGGCTGCGCGGAAGAGACACTTCCTCCTCCATCAGAGCAGCCTGCCTGCGCCGGGCGGCGGACCGAGGACGCCAACGGGAGGAGCCGAGCGCGATTGGGATTTGGGGGGCACTTCACTTCCACTCGGGCCGGATGGGCTTATTGGGCCTATTTTTTTCTTCCCTCCCCTTTATTCCTTCCTCATTTCCTTGCGTGGCTGTGCTCTCGTCGGACGCCGGACTGTGCAAAAAAAAAAAAAAAAAGATGTTGCTGCCCAGGATCGAACTGGAGACCTTCAGTGTGTAAGACTGACGTGATAACCACTACACCACAGCAACGTAGATGACATTTCTTTTGAATAGGTTTATTTATACAATTATAATGTATGGTAGTAACTTGGTAAGCTTAACTACAATACCCATACAGTAAGAAATTGCGAATTGCGCTCACGTGCTGCTCGTTCTCCGATCCCCTTGCGCTTTTCTTTTTTTTTTCTTCTTCTGCGGAGAGAGAATCTGAGTGATGAGTGCTGGACGAGGACGAAAATAAATATCTGACGAGAAGAGAAATATACTCGTCGTAGAAAAGATCCCAACTCGCTTTCATTTCAGCCAAGATCGTCTTTTCCCCTGCTGCCAAGGTCCAACCAAACAGGAGGCTTGGATAGGGCTCCCCCCGGCTTTTCTATCCCTCCCTCTCCCTGTCCGTTCCTTCCACTCCCACAGTCCCAGCTGCCATTGCTCCTGCAACACCGTACAGCACATTACTACAGGAGGGAAAATAAAAGAGGCTGCATGGGCTTGCAGATGATCCATGGCAGGCCCTGCGCCTATTGCTGCCCGTCGTCGTCGTCCTCCTCCTCCTCCTCGTCTTCCTCCTCTGCGTGGATGATGCAGGCCCTGCCCCCGAAGCAGTCTCACCATCCATGTCAGTGCTCATCTGCTCCTCAACTCTAATCACACCTGCATTTCCTGCTGTCATCCTGCTGTGCTGTATGTAATTCTGTATTGATTGATGGCATACTACAAGATTATTACTGTTCTCACAGACTGACGGTAGGTAGGTAGGTAGGTAATGTAACAGTAACACCTTCCTTTGTTTTTGTAGTTTTGTTCCGAAACGAGGAACTAACGAAGGACATGCATGCATGCATGAACTCGTGATTGGCATGACTCTCTGTTGTTGTTTTTTTTTTCATTCCAAAGAAAGCGAAGGTCATGGTCATGATTGACTGAATATATAGCGTGTTCTTGCCATTTCTGGCGTTGTTTACAGTGAATGGAGGGAAGCCAATTTTCTCTGAATCCCTTGCAGCACTGGCGGCCATGCATCTCCTGCTAAAACGTCGCAGAGACCGCAGCAGCAGGGACATTGCATCTTCATCCGGCGTCCTCCAAATCACAGAGAACAAATCAGCCGCGGCCAACTTAACAAAACACAAGCAGGTCCTCTTTCATATCCATCCATCCCTCTGTGATCAGCAAGGTTTTATTTTTCCTTCTTTTCTATCTGTTCTTGGTATTTATTTACAGTAAGAATTGCAGGTGATGAGTGCAGAAAGGAAGCTCCTTGATGACGCTCTTGACAGAACTAGTGTTCAGTATGAGAGCTGGATGGATGAAGAGACATCGTTCTGGATGGACAGGGATAACACGAACAACAATTTTCAGTACGGTTTGTTAATGCAGAACCTTGAGGAATTGGAGACGAGTTTGGCTGGTAAAGACTTGAAGATTCTGGAAAATGACATCCTTGCACACATTCAGCAGCTTGGAGCTCTGAGATCGTTCGATGCGTCTACGGCCGTGGGCGCCACCCTGCTAGACACCCTAACACATGATCAACCAGACAGCTCTCTGCTTGACCAACAAATCATCGAGTTTGATCCAGAGACGACTCCTCTGGACGAGGAGGAGCAAGAAGATAGCCAAGTAGTCGTCGTCCGGAGTGGCAAGAGTGAGGAGAGGAAGCTGAAGAGAGTCAGAGCGTCAGAGAAAGGATCCAGGATCTCAGTGAAAGTGAATCCACGAAGACCCAAGAAATCATCCCGGAAGGCGAGTAGCAGCCAGTTTATATCCGAGTGGAAAAGTCACCCAGGACGAAGGAGGATCATTGTGCGTGAGCAATCAGCACTGCTAGCGACCATCAAGGTACTGTATTATCTGAAGCAGAATTCTTATTATCTTATATATTTTTACTGGTGATTAGAATCACATTACAGCAGAGAATTGAATGTCAAATTCTTCAGGCTTGGCTCTTACTTTGGTTCATTTGACTAGTGTTTCTATACATACTATATGTTTGTTGACCTGCATGCATTCAGGAATGCGCAAGCCTTGAGAAGATTAGGGAGAAGATGGTGAAGGAAGGGCAGGAGGTGAGCTACCACAGGTGGGCAGAGGCAGCTGGAATGGACGAGGCAGAGCTGATGAGCAGGCTGCAGACAGGCTACTGCTGCCGGGAGAGGCTGCTGGTGACCACCGAGTGGCTGGTCAGGTGCATCGCAAGATCATACACCGGCATGGGGACGGCCTTGGACGATCTGCTTCAGGTTCATATACTCTGATTATGTGTGACTGAAGATCTTGGTTATTGTTGGCTTGAAATGGCATCGATCTCTGCAGGCTGGGAAGATGGGCGTTCTTGACGGCGCCGAGAAGTTCGACACCCGGAAGGGGTGCAGGTTCTCCACGTACGTCAAGTACTGGATCAGGAAAGGGATGCTCGCTCTCCTCGCTGAAAACTCAGGAGTCACCCTGCTGCCTGTACGCAAGCCTGCTTCGATCTCTCAGTCTGTGTCTGTGTCTCGAGCTGAAAATGTGATTCACAATGCGTGCAATGCAAGTGCAGGCAAGAATGGAGAGCATCATGCGCAAGGTGAAGGAGGCGCGGCGTGGGATCAGGTACAGCGAGGGCAGGAACCCGTCGGACTCGGAGGTGGCCGCGGCCGTCGGCGTGTCGGTGGCCAACGTGAGGCTGGCGCGCAAGTGCTCCCGCAGGCCCGTCTCGCTCTACTCGGAGATCGGGATCGGGCAGCACGCCAAGTTCGCGGAGGTGATCCCGGACGAGGCGGCGGCGGCCGCGGAGGCGCCCGACGAGGCGGCGCTGTTCCGGGGCCAGCTGAGGGAGCGGCTGCTGCTGGTGCTGGGCAGGCTGCCGGCGCGGGAGGGACACGTGCTGAGGCTCCGACACGGGCTGGAGGACGGCCGGTGCAGGTCGCTGGAGGAGATCGGCGGCATGTACCGCGTGTCCAAGGAGTGGATCAGGAAGATCGAGAAGTCGGCCATGGCCAGGCTCAGGGACGACGACGACGTGCGTCGCGACCTCCACGACTTCGTCTGCTGATGCACTGCAATTTTAGTTTCAATTCAGATTCAGATTCAGATTCAGGGAATAATGATGTACGATAAAATTGCGACAGTATCAGACTGAATCTGTGCAGTATAGTAGTACCAACACATGCACGAATTATATATACAGGTATAGTACATACATACACACATGACAGAAATTTGTGATCCGACACGGGTATAATGACGCTGGGAATGTTTGAAAACGAACAAGACCTTATTCTGGGCAGTAAATTAAATTAATTGAGCTGATGATGGTCCTGACATTCATTTAATAATCATCTAACGGTATCGTGTTGTAGTTGGTTGCCTACGGCGGGCGACACCACTTTATTTTGTATCTATTTCTTTTTCTTTTTCGTTTTTGTGCCATGGCAGAATGTTTTTTTTTCTTGAAAAAAAAGATGTCTGGGAAAGCAAAGTGTCACGGCAGAATGCTTTTTTTTTTGAAAAAAAGAAACAAACTAGGGCCTTGTTTACTTCCGTTTTTTTTGGGAAATCGATACTGTAGTACTTTCGTTTGTATTTGATAAATATTGTCTAATTATGGACTAACTAGGCTAAAAAGATTCGTCTCGTCAATTCCGACCAAACTGTACAATTAGTTTTTATTTTTATTTATATTTAATACTCCATGCATGCGTCCAAAGATTCGATGTGACGGAGAATGTGAAAAATTTTGCAAAATTTTCTGGAAACTAAACAAGGCCTAGATGTCTGGGGAACAAAATAGCAAAGTGTCAGGGAAGAATGATTTAAAATCAAGTTTGGTGTTCCTCCTGTTCCATTAATTAAGTTTTTTTTTTGAACCCTTAGCCCTGCTGTTTTAATGTACCGAGAGAAGCCTATCATAAAAAAATAAAAAATAAATAAAAAGGCGAGCGAGTTTGCTTGCGCTGTGTGCCCCTACTCCTCTGGCTGGGCGGCGCGCAGGTGCCTTGCGCCGCCGGCGCCAACGCCGTTGGCCCATCCACTCCACCAGGCACCACTCCTCCCACCACACAAGGGCACGCCGCATGTCGCGAGTGGTCAAGCCAGTCCACCGCACGTGCTTGCAGCTGGAGCGAATCATCGTAGAGCAGCACCGCTCCGGAAGCCTCGGCCTAGAGGACGCGCTCAACCTGTTCGATGAATTGCTTCCTCGGGCCAGGTCGGCCTCGGTGCACGCCTTCAACCGTGTCCTCACAGTCGTCGCTCACGGGGACTCTTCCTCGTCACAGCGTCATGGCGCTGCACTTGCCGTGTCCCTTTTCAATACCATGGCCCAGGTCGGCGTCAATAAGCTGGCCACCGACGCTTGCACCTTTGGCATCCTCATCCGTTGCTTCTGCAATGTTGGCCTCTTGGACTTTGCCTTAGGTGCCTTTGGCTAGTTCCTCAAGACGGGATGGAGGGCGCAGGTCAAGGCCCTCAACCAGCTAATCAAGAGTCTCTGTGATGGCAATATGACGAGCGACGCAATTGATATAGTGTTCAAATGAATGCCGGAGCTTGGCTGCACACCTGATGTTTTCTCCTACAACATTCTTATCAAGGGTCTCTGTGATGGCAAGAGGACGAGCGACGCAATGGATATAGTGCTCAGACGAATGCCGGAGCTCGGCTGCACACCAAATCTTTTCTCCTACAACACTCTCATCAAGGGGCTCAGTTACGGCAAGCAGATGAGTGACACACTGAATATAGTGCTCAGACGAATGCTGGAGCTTGGCTGCACACCTAATGTTGTGTCCTACAACACTTTCATCAAGGGGCTCTGTGACGAGAGGAGGAGTCAAGAGGCTCTCGAGCTGCTGTTCACATGATGGCTGATGACGGATACAACTGCCCTCCCAATGTGCTGTCATACAACATGGTCATCAACGGCTTATTTAAAGAAGGTGAGGTCGACAAAGCTTATACCCTGTTTCATGAAATGCTGGGTCAGGGGTTTCCACCTAATATTGTGACATACAACTCAGTCATCGATGGCCTGTGCAAGGCTCAAGCAATGGACAAGGCTGAAGCAGTCCTACAACAGATGTTTGATAAAGGTGTTATGTTTTTCGAGAAAAAATAAAGGTGTTATGCCAGATAGTTGGTCCTATAATACTCTCATCCATGGGTATTGCTCTCTAGGACAGTTGGAAGAGGCAGTGAGACTGCTCAAAAAGATGTCTGGAGGTGGTCTTCAGCCAGATGTTGTGACTTACAGTCTGCTGATAGACTATTATTGCAAGATTGGAAGATGCACAGAAGCTAGGAATATCTTTGATTCGATGGTCCGGAGGGGTCAAAACCCTGATGCTTACACCTACCGCACTCTACTTCATGGGTACGCCACCAAAGGAGCTCTTGTTGATATGCATGATCTCCTTGCTTTGATGATTCAAGATGGTATCCCGCTTGAAGATCATGTCTTCAACATCCTGATACGTGCATACGCTAAAAATGAAACGCTGGATAAGGCAATGACTGCATTTATAGAAATGCGACAGAAAGGTTTTAGTCCAAATGTAGTCACCTACACCACGGTAATTGATATTCTTTGCAAGGCAGGCAGAGTGGAGGATGCTGTGTCCCATTTCAGTCAGATGGTCAGTGAAGGGTTGTCTCCTGACATCATAACTTTTACCTCACTAATACATGGTCTCTGTACCATTGGTGAATGGAAGAAGGTTGAAAAACTATCTTTTGAAATGATCAATAGGGGCATCCATCCCAATGCCATATTCCTGAACACAATAATGGACAGCCTATGCAAAGAAGGAAGGGTTCTAGAAGCACATGATTTCTTTGATCAGATCATACACGTAGGTGTGAAACCAGATGTTGTTTCATATACTATACTGATAGATGGATATTGCTTAGATGGGAAGATGGATGAATCGATTAAGCTACTTGGTCGTATGGTCTCCATTGGCTTGCGACCTGACAATGTGACCTATAGTGCTTTGCTTAATGGCTACTGTAAGAATGGAAGAGTTGATGATGCATTAGCTCTTTATAGAGAAATGTTCAGCAAGGATGTTAAACCTAATGCTATTACATATAACATAATATTGCACGGACTATTTCATGCTGGAAGGGTTGTTGCTGCAAGGGAGTTCTACATGAAAATTGTAGACAGCGGAATACAGTTGGGAATCAACACATACAACATAGTTCTTGGAGGACTCTGTGAAAATAGTTTTGTTGATGAGGCGTTGAGAATGTTTCAGGGCTTGCGTTCAAAAGAATTTCAGCTTGAGGTTCGGACTTTCAATATAATGATTGTTGGCTTGCTCAAAGTTGGCAGGATTGGCGATGCAAAGAGCCTGTTTTCGGCTATCTTGCCCAGTGGTCTAGTGCCTGATGCAATAATCTACGGCTTAATGATACAAAGTCATATAGAAGAAGGTTTGTTGGAGGAGTCTGATGAGCTTTTTCTATCTATGGAGAAGAATGGTTGTACTGCCAATTCACGTACGCTAAATGCCATAGTTAGAAAACTACTTGAAAAAGGAGATGTGAGAAGGGCTGGGACCTACCTTACCAAAATTGATGAGAAGGAATATTCCGTTGAAGCTTCCACTGCTGTATTGCTGATTTCTATTGTTTCAGAGAGGAAGTATCAGAAAGAAGTGAAGTTTCTTCCTGAAAAATATCAATCTTTCATGGAACCTAGGGATGATTGAGACCTTCTTTCCTGGTTTTACTGTGCTAGCTATACATTACATATTGTTAACTGAGAGTACATGGTCTCTTATCCTGTAAATGTTATGTTTGTGTCATGGGCATAAAGAGGGGCGCCATAGGGCGCAAGTGTCCTAGTTGGGCCTTAAGCCCATTAGTGTTAATTAGTGTCTCTTTTAGTTATTTGTCTATAGGAATAGTACCATATTGTCTAGGCATAAGAGGTGTTATTCCTATGTACCTTTTATATTCAGCCCATGAGGCACAATGGAAATCAAGCAATGAATTATGAAGAAACAATTCTAGTCTCCCTCAATCTCTCAAGCTCTTGGCAAAGCATAAGGCCTAGTTATATCAAAATATCCACCATGATCATAACATCTGATATCTAGATAGAGTCCAGCGATCCTCCTTCATCAGCCGGATCCTCCATCAGCCGAATCCTCCAGCACTTTCGATCCTCCATCAGCCGTTTCAAAAAAAAAAAAAGATACCGATCCAGATCGCCGCGTCGCCTACATCATCCATCGTGCCGCGCCGCCATAGCAACGCCACCAGCCGCCGCCGCACCCCCATCAGCACAGCCGCCGCGCCGCAGCCCCATCACCACCATCCACCGCCGCCACAATCATCGATCCAAATCCGCCACAACACACCGCCGCTGCCACGCTTTGCCTCGATGGATTTCCCTAAATTTGCGGGGAAATCTGATCCTGTGGGCTTCGTCAACCAGTGCGACTCCTACTTCCGCCGAGAGCGCATCATGGAGGAAGAAAAGGTATGGCTGATTTCCCATAATTTGGAAGATGACGTCCGGGTTTGGTTCCTACAAGTCCAGCACGCTGAAGGCACCCCGGCGTGGCGTCGCTTCACTGAGCTCCTGCACCTGCGCTTCACATCGCCCCCGTGCCCCGACCTGCTCCACCATGTGTCCCCTGCTGCTAACGACACTTCCCGCATCTTTGCTGATATATTCACGCAGCTGGATCGGATCAAGGAGTTGCTCAACGCGAAGGATAAGAAGGACCGTGAATGCCGGGCGGCTGTACGTCTCCAGGCAGCAGCACGGAGACTCCTGGCACGTCGCCGAGCGCAGGCTCTTCGTGCCACAAAAGCATCGAAGGAGCAAGTAACGGTGCGCCTCCAGGCAGCAGTGCGAGGAATGTTTGTCCGTCGCATGGTGCGGCAGATACGCATGCTTCTCAGCTCGACGTTGTCGTACGTGTTCATCCACTCGGACTCGCCGATACGGCCTGCGGCTCCAATTGCAGTGGAGGTCCAAGTATGGGCGTTTCCAGTGCAGCGACCTCGCATCAGCATCCAGCATCAGGCATCAAAGGCTATCTCATTCATCCTTGTGCCTGCCGTGGTGCTAGACACTTTCAGCATAAGAGCCAGCTGCTTCACACTCCACCCTTCAGCCTACAGGAAGCTAGCAGAGGCGCTCTTCCCATGGGATCCAGGTGGACATCCTTGTATTTTAGTATTCAATAAAAAGGGGAAGCCGAGGTGTAAAAGGCTTAACCCTATTTCGCGTCAACTCTCCAGCTTGAGGACGAGCTGGGTCTCCAAGGGCGGGGGAGATGTCATGGGCATAAAGAGAGGCGCCATAGGGCGCAAGTGTCCTAGTTGGGCCTTAAGCCCATTAGTGTTAATTAGTGTCTCTCTTAGTTATTTGTCTATAGGAATAGTACCATATTGTCTAGGCATAAGAGGTGTTATTCCTATGTACTTTTTATATTCAACCCATGAGGCACAATGGAAATCAAGCAATGAATTATGAAGAAACAATTCTAGTCTCCCTCAATCTCTCAAGCTCTTGGCAAAGCATAAGGCCTAGTTATCTCAAAATATCCACCATGATCATAACAGTTTGTAAGGTGCCACCTCTTGCAACCTTTCATAAGTCGGATTGAATCTAAACTCCAGAGAATAAATCATTTCTATCTGTTCTTGGTACTGCCACAAAAAAGTATTTTTACACCAAGACTTGTAGGTGGGTGCAGAAAGGGAACTCCTTGATGACGCTCTTGGCAGAACTAGTGTACAGTATGACAGCTGGATGGATGAAGAGACATTGTTCTGGATGGACAGGAATCACATGAACAGTAGTTTGCAGTACCGCCTGCTAATGCAGAACCTTCAGGAGTTGGACACGAGTTTGGCTGGTAAAGACTTGAAGATGCTGGAGAACGATATCCTTGTGCACATTGAGCAGCTTGGAGCTCTGAGATCATTTACTGCTTCTTTGACCAGGGGTGCCACCCTGCTAGACACCCTAACAAATGTCTCGTCATCACATGATCAATCAGACAGGTCTCTGCTTCACCAAATCATCAAGTTTGATCTAGAGACTCCTCTGAATGAGGAGCAAGAAGATACTAAAGTGGTCGTCTCTGGAGTGGCAAGAGTTAAGAGAGGAAGCTAAGAAGAATGAGGGCGTCAGAGAAAGGATCCAGGATCTCAGTGAAAGTGAATCCACCAAGACCCAGAAAACCACGGAAGGCGAGTAGCAGCCAGTTTACTATGTAGTATGTCATGTCAAGTAGCATTCTTATGTCCCTGTTTAGTTCGCACTCACATGTGTAACTATAGCAATTAGTGTCTAATCATAGATTAATTAGGCTTAAAAGATTTGTCTCGAAAAATACATGCAATCTGTGCAATTAGTTATTTTTTATATCTATATTTAATGCTCCATGCATGTGTCCAAACATTCAATGGGATGGGGTGAAAAGTTTTTGGGTGGGAACTAAACAGTGCCTATATATCTTTACTGGTGAATTAGAATTAAAGTACAACAGAGAATTGAATGTCAAATTCTTCAGGCTCTTGTTTTGTTTTATTTTACTACTGTTTGTTCACCTGCACTCAGTAATGTGCAAGCCATGAGAAGATGAGGGCGAAGATGGTGATGTAGGGCCAGGAGGTGAGCTACCTCAGGTGTGCAGAGGCATCTGGTGTGGATGAGGCAGAGCTGATGAGCAGACGGCATTACTGCTGCCGAGAGAGGATGCTGGTGACCACCGAGTGGCTCTTCAGTTACATTGCGAGAACATACACCGGGATGGGGACGGCCTTGGACAAACTGCTTCAGGTTCATATATTACATTGCATCTTCACCAGTCACCATTAATTCTGATGATTGTCTCCTATTTAACATAGTAACGAATACATATATATACATATGCATCGACACGACACCTGTCCGATCATTAATTAGATTATGTGCAAGTGACTGATGGATTTGCTTGGTTATTGTTGTGGAAATGGTCGCTGCAGGCTGGGAAGATCGGCGTGCTTGATGGCTCCGAGAAGTTTGACAACCGGAAGGGGTGCAGGTTCTCCACGTACGTCAAGTACTGGATCAGGAAAGGGATGCTTGCTCTCCTGGCTGAAAACTCAGGAGTCACCCTGCTGTCTGTAAGCCTCTCTCTGTCTCTCTGCAACCATCTGCTTGGAAACCTTTTGCCAATGGACTGATCAGAATGCATGTTTCCAACGTCAGGCTGGCGCACAAGTGCTCTTGCAGGGCCGTCTCGCTCTACTTGGAGATCGGGATCAGACAACACACATAGTTCGTGGTATTAACCTCTACCATCACTGCATCATGCTTCGCAGTACACGGTTTGACTATGAGTGATTTCTGTCTTGTTTGTTCAGGAGGTGATCCCGGACGAGGCCGACGGCATCTACGGAGGCTCCGAAGGAGGCTGCGCTGTTCCGGGGACCGGGGCCAGCAGGGAGAGGCAGCTGCTGGTGCAGGGTAGGCTGCCCGTGCGGGAAGGTCAAGTGCTGAGGCTGCAGCACAGGCTGGAGGACGGCCGGTGCCTGGTGCAAGTCGCTGGAGGAGATCGGCGGCATCTACCGCGTCTCCAAGGAGTGGATCAGGAAGATCGAGAAGCCGGCCATGACAATTGGCAAAGCTCAGCGATGACGAGGACATGTGTCGCAATCTCCAAGACTTCATCTGCCACTTCTGATTAACTAGGACGCTGTGCGCGGACCTTCTCTGTGCACCCATGGAGATTATACAGGTTGTCGAGTCTACCATCATAGAAATAAATCAAAAGCATGCACTACGTGGTCAAGACAACAATGCCACAGGAATACAGGATGGGTTGTCCTCAGGTAGAATGATCATTCAGTGACTGGTAACTGGTTCAAGAAATTGTTCAGTGATAGGTTCAGAAAATTCTGAGATAGCATGATTTATAGTTAATTTACATATGCGGAGCGTGTTGTCAATGCTCAGATAAATGGAGCATCTAACTTAACCTATAGAAGGAAGAAGAAAGTTTGAATCTAGACATATATGTATAGTGTTTTTGGACATGCTGAGATGGTATCCAGCAAAAGTGACACAATATTTGCCTGCTGAACCTTGTCACCGTGAAGACTGAATACTGCAATAAGAGTCTTCATGAATAACGTCGTCTTCAGTAGTAATTAAATCAATATGAATGCAGTAACAACTGCAGGTATATAAAATAAAAGGCATGCATAAATTGGTTGCTGAAGGTGACCTGAGAAGCAGTAATCTTCAGTTTGTGCCTTGTGGTGCTGTAGTGCGTGGCCTCATATCTGCATGGCAATCTTTTCTATACGCAATATGTTGTAGTTGCAATTTCTAGAAATACAGATGGTTTTAGGAACAATAGTTATGACAATGGCATTGAATTACCTGGATGTATCAATTAATGATTGGGGTTTGTTTTTAGGTTGACTGTGATTTCCAGGTTCTATGTTTGCAGCTTGTGAAGGCAGCAGTTCGATCCTAGTTGCTTATGCTGGTCTTATTAATTAGTTATTAAAAATATACGGGAATCAAAATCACGCAATGGTGTCGTGGTGTAGTTGGTTATCACGTCAGTCTAACACACTGAAGGTCTCCGGTTCGAACCCGGGCGACGCCATACTAATATTTTTTGTTTCTCTCTCGCTCTTTTTTTTTAATTGACGTTTTGGTTTCCTTGATGATGATGGTTGACCAGACTCAGGCCAGTGAAGTCAAGTCAACCCCATCTCGCTGGGACTGAGAGTTTGCTTGAGAAACCTTGAAAAAACAAAGATCTGCAGGATCTCTCGTCCAGTAATCCTTTTCCCCTTGTGCGTGAGGATCTGTCATTTCAAAGCGACCATGTTGTTATCTGCATAATATGTTTTTGTTTTGGGAAGCACAAGTTATGGTAAGCATTTGTCTGTCATAGCGCCTGATATCCATATATAGCATAAATCATCAGAAATGGCAAGCCGGAGACGCCTCTTCTGAATTCGCTGCCCAAGGAACTCCCAGCGGAGTTCTTGAAAGACATTACAGATGGGTTCTCCAATGAGCGACAACTTGGCAGAGGATTCTGAAAGATGGGACCGCGCGAGGTTACCGTGAAGAGGATCGGCAGCGGCTCGACGGTGGCGCCTGCCTGACAAACAGTTTCAGAATGAGGTTGGGAACCTTATGGCGGTCCGGCATGACAACATCGTCAAGCTAGTTGGCTTTTTTTTTTTTTTTTTGCTTTTGCTACGAATACATGAGAATGGGAAGCCTTCAGAACCATATTTTTGGTATGATGATACTGCATTATTATTTATACTTTTCAGTTGTGTAATCGAGACCAGTTGTGTTGTTGCACTATATATGTTTTTACCAATCTATTTTTCTTTTTTCAGTTTCCTCTTACCTTTCGGCTTCCCTTCGTGGTGAGGCCCAGATCCATGGGGTCTAGCTGCGGTTGCTGTCGGTCCATTTCCTCCGCTCGTCGCCGGTGACCGATCGATGTGGCAGTGTGTCACCGGCGTCCGGCGGCTGTGTTGTGTGCGTGGCTGCAATCCGCATCATGTGGCTACGAACGGAAGCTTGTCACGCAGAGCAGACAGCAGAGGTAGCTCGCGCGTCACTGTCGCTCTAAAGGCTGTCTGTTTGCAACAACAAGTGCGTCCAAAACGCCAGAAAAAAAAAACTTTGTGATATGGTGTCGTCAGATGCAGATCCATCCGTCTGCGTATGATAACCAGTTAAGTAGTTAACCGCCGGCATTAATCCGGGTACCTCGATATTGTATGGCCAGGAGCCGCTAGCATCTCATCTGACGACATGCATATATGCCGGTGAGCAGTCATCATCTCATCTGATTATGTGCATCTTAGTCTTATATCTTTGTTTCTCTGTATCTAGTACTCCTTGTACTCTTCTGTACTTTCTGGGTGTGCTGTGTGCACACTGGTCAGTATGTGATGTATACTTCATTGCTTAGTAAGTATAATAAAACTGGCTGATTCGCTTTTTAATTGCATAATAGTACTAATGCAAAAGACCTGCATCAGAGTCAGAGATATATACCGTCGTCCCTGGACTGGATAAGCTGCACCGTCAGATTCTTCCAGAATTTCAGATACAGCAACACGCGCACGTTCCTCCACTATTGCATATTGGCAAACACAGATCTGTTGAGATCTCTTCTCTGAATCTCTGAATTCTGAAAGTCATCCACTTTCAGGTTGGCAATTGGCATATGACATGATGAATGACTGCCCTGAATCGGACAACATACATATATATATATATTTATATGGGCAAATGAACCTATCGCCAAATGCTGGCCAGATTATTAAGGAGCTAGCTCAAGCGCGCACTATATATGTAGAATTATATATACGCCTAGATCTAGATGAGTGCTCGCCAATTGTCAATGGCACGACTACAGCCACTTTGGGTCGTGGACGCAGTGCACACACGTCAGGTCTGCCTTGCTTCACCCATGGAGTGCCACTACCTCTAAAAAAGCTTTGGCTCGTCAAAAAGTGAGATGCATGCATGTACAGTTTTTAGGACAGGGTAAACGGAAATTTGATACTTGTATGTAAGTACCCGGATAATCACGGCAAGATTTACATTACATCGATCCAAGTTTCGTTTACAACCATGCATCTTCATGCATGTCGGTTGTCGAATTTGCTTCAGCTTCAGCTTCAGCACACTTGTTGCCATTTTCACTCCTCGATCTTGCGATTCGTGGATCGACGGTGGGCAGTGTAAGTGGCACGCACACAAGCTAGGTTCCAATGGACGGCGTCGTCGACGACGACGACGATGATAGGGACATGCCAAGCTCCAGGTTCAGCGGGGAGCAATGGTACCGTCCATGTGCTTGCTGCTCCTCGTCCATCTCTGAAACTGATGCCTTGGGAGACAGAGAGTTCGAGCTTCCGGCGGCCTTGCAACCTGACGTGTTGGAGACGACGAGCACGACGTGTCTGCTTCCACTCTCACATTCCTGAACCTGCCACGCATCGAAATTAATGCATGTTTCTCAGAAGTATAATTAATTAATTTGATCTTCCAGGCAGATCAAAATAAAGGAAGGAACACAAATTAACCGAACGATTTCAGATACGAGTAGCGTTTTTTTAATTAACCATGTCGAAGAGGCTGGAGCGGCGCTTGCTGCTCTTCTTCGTGGCGCCGGCGCCGGCGCCGGCGCCGTTCTGCCGGAGGAAGAACTTCTGGGCGTGGCTGGCCACCTGCGTGGGCGTCCTGGTGGTGACGAAGCCCCTGGAGATGCCGCGCCAATCGCCCCTGCCCAGCTTCTCCAGCCCCACCAGGAACAGCCGGTGCTCCTCCTCGCTCCACGGCACCCCTTTCTTCCTCTCCCGCTCCCGCAACGCCGCCGACCCGCGACCGCCGTCGTCCGAGAGGTAGCAACCGTCGCAGCCGGACGACGGCGACAGCGCGACAGGCAGAGGCCAGCCGCCCTGCAGGCTCAGGCAGCCGCAGTCCACGCTGTAGCTCCTGTGCAGCTGCAACGACGGTGCCGTCGGCGTCGTCGGAGCGGCGGCGCCACCGCTACATGTTGAGGCGGCATGGAGCTGCACCCCGAACAGCCTCAGCCCTGCGGCGGCGGCGGCGCCACCGCGGCCGCAGCGCATGGTGGCGGCTTCACTCCCTCTCTGGTGGTCTGCGGTGGCGATGCGGCAGGCTATCGAGCCATGGCCGTAGCTGCCGCAGTTGGAGCATCTACTCGCCACGGCATGCATCGTTTGCATGTATAAAAAAGGAAAGGCTATCCGGCCGCTATCTCAATTCTCAGCAGAATTATATATGAGAAATTGAGAATGAGAACAACAACTGTGCTGGTCTTGGCATATGCCAACAACGGCCGAGACAACAATAATTGGAGCCGTCATTTTCATGTACGTACGTAGTAGACTATTGGAATTTTGGATGTACTATTATCTTATATAAATATTCTTTCTTTCTTGGTGACTATACTGTCATTGCACTAATCTCCTGATTATGTTGGCTAATCCAACCAGAGTCTTATCTTCTCTAACTACTGGATCTCTCTCTCTGATGCATTGCCACTGCCACTGGTAATAAAGCAAAGAGATTTGGGGTGAAGTGCTTGTCAGTCCATGATGGAGACAGGCATTTAGAATATATTGTACATTGCATGACCCAATTCACTGTCCATGGTTGATTTGTGATCAAAGGAAAGTGCATGTGTATGCATGATTGTGGGCTTGTGGCAGAATGTTTTGTTTAGGTCCATGCATGGGCCCCTGCTGGTCTGCTGTCAATCTGCTTTGCTTCAGTAAGCATGAAGAGATTTGGGACAGCTACCTAATTGGTCACTAGATTAAAGTGTAGTGCAAATAGTCTCTGATCCACTAACTCTGGCTCCAGGTACAGGCATGACATGGCCTGCAAGATTCAAGATCTCCTTTAGCCCCCAGCGTCTGTCTAATCCAATAATGCTCAGCGTGTAATAAAAAAGAAAAAACAGACTGCTGATTATGCAGTCATATTTATCCTTCTCTTATTTTTTTTGGAGAATATGTCGCATTATATTATTTCTTATCAATATTACACTGGTAAAATAAAATCGAATCAAAAATTTTCTGAGGTGAATAACAATGTCACGATTTATGAAAGAATCTCTTTTCCTATATTAATTAATAAAACACACATGTTGTTTTTTGGAAAAAAAAACAAAAAAAGCAGCACCAGCCGCAGTTCTCTCGTTTATTGGGCTCATTTCTACCCGTTCAGTATGAAAGGCCCAATAAACCAGCATCCGCGCAAGAACACCACAATATCCGTGTTTGCGCCTAGGCCCACAAATCTCGAGCCCGACCCGCCGCTTCTCGGGCACCGAGTCTAGTACCAATACCAACTCAAATGGCAAAAATAGCCCCCGACACAGCACTAAGCTTCAGCCTGGTACACCAGTAATTATCTCCACCTCTTATACCCCTTTCCGTCATTTAGCAAATGGAAATGATAAACTAATGAGCCCGTCGTCGTCTGAAAGCGGAAACCCGGCGGCCGTACAGTAGTAGGCAGCAGTGTCACCTGCAGCCGCAACCTCACCAAGGCGGAAGTGAAGCTCGTTGGCGGCTAGGGTTTTTGCGGCCTCCCGCAGTGACCAAAGCCCAAACCCTAGAGCACCCGCGCCCATTCCATGGCGTGCTAGGCCTCGATCGAGGCTGCGGGGATTAGTACCGCGGGTTGGGATTAGAGCAAGCGCCGACCCGAAATGGCGTCGAGGAACCAATTCGATCTCCTTGGAGACGTCGACAACGACGACCCCGCCCACCTCCTCGCAGCCGCCGAGAAGAAGGCGGCCGCGGCGCCTAAGCCTGCGCCTGCGCCAGCGCCCGCGCCGGCCAAGCTGCCTACCAGGCCACCTCCGCCCGCGCAAGCTGGTGAGTCCATAGCGATACGCTTCCGATGTTGCGGTTTGTGTTTGGTAGGAATTATCCCATTTCGAGATCCACGGGTGCCGCCTCAAGCTCGGAGTTTTGATTATTCATGTCAAATTTCACTCTTGTGTGATTTCAGTGAGGGAAGAAAGGAGCTATGGTGCTCCACCGCGCGATGGACCTGGACGTGGTGGTCCAGGACGCGGAAGAGGCAGCCGTGGCGGCAGGACTGGCCCGAGGCGAGAATTTGGTGATGCTGGTGCCAATGGCTTTGAGGGAGGGTATGGTGGTGGTGGTGGCTTTGGAGACGGTGCAGTTGCTCGCGGTGAAAATGGTGAGGGGAGGCAGGCAGAGAGGGGCCGTGGGCCGCGCCAGCCTTACCGTGGAGGTGGGCGCCGTGGTGGGTATACTGATGGGCAGTCTGGGGATGAGTTCGGACGCCCTCGCCGGGCATATGAGCGCCACAGCGGCACGGGCCGTGGCTATGAGATGAAGCGTGAAGGGTCTGGGCGAGGAAATTGGGGAACTGCAACCGATGAAGGCCTTGCACAGTTAAGATTGTTGCTATTGAGTCTTCAATATGTGGTTTTATGTACCACCTTTTAAGTTACAAAGATGGGTGTGTAGAGTTTTGACCTTTCTGTGTGCGGCATATAGGGACACTGCAGATGCTCTTAATCCTGAGGAGACTTCTGCCGTGGTGGAGGATGAGAAGAAACCTGAAGATGCACCACAGTCTGAGGTTGAGAAGGACAAGGACGGTGCAGAGAATGAAGAGGAGGAAAAGGAACCTGAGGATAAGGTATATTTCTGATTTGTACTATGACGCTCCTGCTACCACATTCTGTACAGGGTGATGGTAGCACTCTTTAACATGCGTAGCACCACCTGTAATTTTGGGTATTATGACATTTGCAATGCTCTGAACATTTGTTTATATATCTTGAAAAATATGGAGTAGATTGGTGGAAATATTTTGTGATTCATTTAGTTTCATTCATATAAAACCTGCTCGATAGCCTACTACCATTTATTTATTTTGGAAATTCTTGCTTGAAAATCAGTGTTGCTGTGCCAATAAGGGAATGCCATTATGTTCTTCATGACTGCATTAATTTTGGTTTTTAAGGCTCTTCTGCATTTCTATCCATTAGTTTTGCTCAATCCTGCCAAATGTAATGGCCCTCCATTAGAATGCATTCATTACTATTCTTTGTCTGCCTGTCAGTTTTCCAGTTATGGAAAATTCAGTCCGGAACATGCTATGTGCTTGCAAGTTTTGGCTCCAAGATTTGATTTGGGATATTTGTGTTTCTTGTAAAACAATTGTGAACATTTGATTATGGTAGCAGTATCGTTACTCCCTCGTTCTCCTTTTTCCCCTTTGGGTGGTTTTATTGAATCTTTGTATTTCTGTAACTCAACTTCTCTTGGCCTTTTGGGTGCTTTTGTATGGATACTCCTATATGTTTGCCATGTTCCTGTTACTGATATGGCATCCCTGCATACTTACTGGGCTTTAATTTTTTTTATCAAAATAGAGTAGCTTGTGAATTAATGTTTGCTCCAACCATGATGCAGGAGATGACTTTGGAGGAATATGAAAAGGTACTGGAGGAAAAACGAAAAGCTTTACTTGCCCTTAAGGCTGAGGAGAGAAAAGTTGAAATTGACAAGGAGCTGCAGTCCATGCAACAATTGTCAGTTAAAAAGGATGCTGATGAAGTGTTTATCAAGCTGGTACGTTACATTGCGTGCATACTGCTCTTTCCTTTTCCTGTTGGTCACAGTCGGTTTTGATTTTCATCCAAACTATTACCCAAACAATTCTAGGGCTCTGACAAGGACTTGAAAAAGAAAGAAAATGCTGAAAGAGAAGAACGGGCCAAGAAGGTATATGATATTTTCACCTCGTTACACTTTCGTCTGATCATCAGAGTTGCTGTTGTTTTGCTAACTGCTATATCTGTTTCCTGTTTCCTTTGTTCCCGCCTCCCTGAAGTCCCTGAGCATCAACGAATTCTTGAAGCCGGCTGAAGGTGAGAGGTACTATAACCCCAGTAGCCGTGGCCGTGGGCGCGGTAGGGGTCGTGGTGAGCGTGGGGGGTTCCGTGGTGGTTACAATGGTAGCTATCGGGGACCAGCTGCTGCTCCAGCCATCGAAGACCAGGCTCAGTTCCCTGCCCTGGCCTAAGCACAGCTCGGTTTACTCCTGAGTTCGCTCAAGATCATGTCACTGTTGTTGAGTCCTCTTGTTGCTGCTGCTGCTGCTATGTCGCTCCCAGCATGTTTATCGCCGTGCCGTGTGGTGTATCCGTGTGTGGTGTTGTAGGGGTTACCTGCTTCTGTTTTTTTGGTAGGATTATGTGTCCAACATTTCTCATGTACTGGTGTGCTCGTGATTAAATGGTTTTGCTCACTGAGAAATTAAATCCTCTGGCCCGCCTCGTAATGGTTGTGGACTTTGTCACCGGAGACGTAGAAGGGACAACATTCTTACCCACAAGGATTCCGATTCAGCAACAGCAACGTTAATCGCACGAACAGCTCGAGTTATCAAGTACCTACACATCCTTCCCACAAGGAGTACGATTCAGCAGCGTTAATTGGACGAAACAACAGCTCGAGTTATCAAGTACAGAATCGTTTTCGGCTACTTGGAGTCCCGAGCCAGGCTGTCTCTTCCGTCTCACCCAACGGCAAAGATCTTTGTTCAGGGGGCAAGTATACCCTCCGAGATGGTTCCGAGCCCTAAAAGACAAGGCATGGAATAAGGTTTATGCACCCTTTTTTTTATATAGAGAAGTATAGTTAAATTGTTTATGCACCCTCCGAGATGCAAACATTACAATATTACCTGATCACATGAGGCCTTGTTTAGTTCCGAAAACTGAAAAGTTTTCGGAACTGTAGCACTTTCGTTTTTATTTGATAAACATTATCCAATCATAGAATAACTAGGCTTAAAAAATTCATCTCGTGGTAAACTGTGCAATTAGTTTTTATTTTCGTCTATATTTAATACTCCATGCATGTGGCGTAAGATTCGATGTGACGGGGAATCTTGAAAAGATTTTGCTTTTTGGGGTGAACTAAACAAGGCCTGAGTTTGCAGCAGTCAACCCCTCCATCCATAGCTGTGGTCATGATTACATCTGGATTACCACACCAGGAAAGCGACACCACTCCTGAACATTACGATAAATCAACACATCTTAATATATTGAATTCGAAACCCTCGTATACTATAAGCATAAGCAAAGTTTTAACTTGACAAACATGGGAACAAAGAAATTGCAACAACTTATATGATAAATAAATTAAAATATAACATGTTGATCACACAAAAATGCAACTAGAAATGCATAATATAATACTAATATCCAGCCAGAAAAGAATCACTGCCTCCTCAGACCTCTGATCTAGCAAACACATTTCTATTATCCAGCAATTTTCAGTTACTTTTGTTACAAAATATTGAATACCAGCAAGGATTCGCCGCATAGTGCTAATGGCTTTCAGCTTTGATATAATTCCGCTACTACAATGTTGATCGGTATGGTAGCAAAGGGAAAAGAATCACTGCCTCCTCAGACCTCTGATCTAGCAAACACATTTCTATTATCCAGCAATTTTCAGTTACTTTTGTTACAAAATATTGAATACCAGCAAGGATTCGCCGCATAGTGCTAATGGCTTTCAGCTTTGATATAATTCCGCTACTACAATGTTGATCGGTATGGTAGCAAAGGGAAACACTAAAGCTAGCATATTACCATTTGGCCTTGATAAGCCAAGAATCATTTGGGATCCCAGTGGTTCCATAATTCTCCATCGGCTTATGGTAATGGGCTTATGGTCCGGCCAGTATGTGCTTCACAACCAAGGCCCAAGAAAGACACTATGAAGCACTACAAGAGCTACAACAGCCGGACGGGAATGGACATCGAATATTCAGAATACAAAACAGGTTTCCTCCCTCTCGAGTTTTCCCCTCTCTACTGTTCATCTTCACTTGCTCTGCTGCTCTACTTCCCTGCTCTTTCCTTCCACCCAGTTACCGGTTGCTAACATACTGGCTGTAAATAGTATGTAATTTTTTTTTATCAGGGAAGCTCTGTCTAAGCACCTCTAACACTGACAACTGCATGTCCTACCTAGCCAGTTCCCAGGATAAGCAGGCACTGAGGCACAGTCCACAATCAATGCTATATTGGCTGACCAGCTAAGGCAGTGTACAAACTGCATGCCGAGCACAACTTAAGGCAGCAGCACTAGCATAGTAACTGCTCTGATTTGTACCCACTTCCCATGCTCACTGGTGATAGTGTCCACTATTGTTTATACTAATCTTCAGCCGGGAAAGAATCCCTGCCTCCTCAGACTTCTGATCATTGTAGCAAACACTTTTCTATACTCCAGCAATTTTCAGTTACTTACACACTTCCTACTGTTCAAACACTGTTCATAAATTTCGAATCAATGCTCACCTCGTGATAGTGTCCACTACTGTTTAATTTTCGAGTTTAATGTTCACATGTAAAAAACAGGCATGGCCAACCATGCTAGCAAGTTAAGGCTCCAACTAAATAACAAGCATTGTGAAGTTACTTTTTTTAGGTCCAAATTCAGATAATGGATAACAAGTGTTGCGTAAATCCCATATCTGAATGGAGAAAAGCAACATAGGTACAAGGGTAAAAAGAGATGAGGGAGTCTAGAGATGGGATGAGGCTAAATAGCTGACCTTGACTGTGGTATCATCACCTACTGATCCGGCAACAAACTCCACAGGATAGTTTGCATTCCAATGAATCTCAGTGCAATGCTTGTTCTTTTGGTCAATTTGTTTGGAAGCCATGATAGATTGAATAATAGGAAATTAAGTACCACTTAATAATAAGAAATAATTCTCTAACCTGTGTGTTGGTTTATTTACTCTCAGGTCCCAAATCTCTACATTCATTTAACAAACAAGATTATTATAGAATTAGTATACAATAATAAAAGAAAATCGTCATGAACACAAGTAGATAGTTATAGACATTATTTGCTGTTGCAGCATCGCATGTGCTTGCAATTATTACAGGACAGTGAGGGTGCCAATCTATGAAAGTAGTTCGAGAACTTGACTCAACATCAGCTAACTAAAATCAAACAAAGATTATTGATAAATCAGATTTGATGATATGCAGGTAACATGTTATTTTTACTTAATTTCTATATTATCACTTACCTCATAACATTTTATAGGATGATCAAGCTGGTAAAGCTTTAACTTCTCACCATCTCCATCACATGCAAGAACATTTTATGCTGATGATTGCTAAATGATATGGCAAAAACCTAAAATAACAAAACAAGTATTACACACATGTATCAGTCACCAAAAGCAAGAATTGAACTAATGCAAAAGCTCACTTTTCCACTGATATCATTTAGCTTTATCACCAACCCACGGTTGTCAGTTGTGTTGGGCTTCTCTAGAAGAACCTAGTCCTCAGAATCATCAAGGTCCACCTTCGATTGTAGAGTAAATCTTTTTAGAGAGAGTTCCACGAAGTCGTCCTTAAATAAGAAGATTGTTAAACTCCGATTGCCTTTCTAAAGAAGCTTGCTCCCTATTAGTTTTATGAAGTCTAGGCATAATATCATACTAATACTAACAAGATAAACATAACAGAAGATCATAAGAGGGGTTAAGTGCTAAGCAAGCAGTGACTCGCTGACTAAGTTTAAGCATGCTTAAGCGTTCCTAATCCTTAAGAGTTATGTGATAGAGTAGACATTATAATTTTGATCTTAAACCAAATAAAGAAGGGAGTGGAGAACAATTGAGAAAGAGCAAATAAATCACAAGTCTTTGTCTATCTTCCCTCTTTCCTTTTTATAGGTAAGATGTGAGGGAAAATTTTCATAATTTCCCCTAATAAGGTTTGTATTTAAAAAAATTAAAGAAATTATTATATCACAATGTTATGTGATCGGGCTCTAGAGACACTAGTATTATCCCGAACATATATTATTCTATATATATATATATTAATTATATAAATGCTAATTTGTCAAAAGATGTTAGAAAGAAAAAATAAAAGTTGCTCAAAATAAAGAAATAAAAAAAGAAAAAAAGAAAAAATATATGGGCTTTTATTTAGTGGCCATCAAACCCACGCGGCCGTTGGCTCCTTGCAGTGCAGCGCCGACGCTCCATCTTCCTCGCAGCGTCGCTCAAGCTCGGTTCCTCCGCGCAAATCTTCTGCTCCTTCCCCCACTCGCGCTCAGGCTCGGTCCCAGGGATCGGAGCGGCTCCCCCTCGGTGGCGTCCAGCAACGGAGGGGCAGTCCCAGGCTTGGCGGCGGCGTCGGCGGCTCCCCCTCCCGCCTCTCGCCAGCGCACAAATCCATTCCCGCGAGCGTTCACTCCTTTCTATTTGAGCGAACGATCCCGAGACTGACGTGTGTTATTATAGGTGCGTCACATTTATTCCTCCACCGAACATGCGCCGCCACAAAGTGCATTCATCTTTATTTTTTTATATATTTTCTTCTTTTTCCTTTATATTTTTATTCTTTTATATGTTAACCAATTAATTTTCTTTTCACTATTTTGATTCCTTCTTTCACTTTTTCTCTTCTTCCTATTTACTTAATCTTATGACTATAAATTGTATAAAGTTATGCATATAACATGTTTTTTTCATATGTATGCTACCTAATTTAGTTAATTAACTTATTATACAAAGTTATATATCTAACTTGTGTTTTCATGTGTATGCTATCAAATTATTTGATTAACTTATTGTACAGAGTTATATGTATCTAACATTTGTTTTGTGTGTATGCTGTATAACTTAGTTGATTAACTTATATTATACAAAGTTATGTATGTAATCTGTCTTTTTCATGTGTATGCTATCTAAGTTATTTGATTAACTTATTATACAGAATTATGTATCTAACTTGTGTTTTTATTTGTATATTGTCTACTTATTTGATTAACTTATTGTAATATAGTTATGTATGTAACCTATCTTTTCATGTGTATGCTATGTAATTTATTTGGTTAACTTATTGTTCGAGGTATGTACTTTTATGTGTATATAACGTAACTTATTTGATTAACTTACTGTATAGAGTTATGTATGATTAGTTTCTCAAATAAAAAGAAAAATGCTGATGAGATCTAAAGAGAATGTTCTATAACTTAGCATGCTTAACTTATTCTTTTCAATTATGTTGTGTAACTTAGTTTGTGTAAGTTATGTGCGAGAGAAAACAGAACGACAGGTTCGTGTACACGCGCGCGAAAAGAAAACGAGATCACGCGTCTGCAAAAAATAAAATAAAATACCTGCTTACCGAATAGGGAAAGTGGTGGGATTTGTCTATTTCTAAAATAGAAATTGCAGCCGCTGTCGGATCGTTCGCTTGATTCGAATCGGATGAACGTTCGGAATTTAGTCAGGTCCTCGCCAGCGTCCTCGCCTCCGTCCTCCGTGCACCGGCCGGCGACCCTGCGTACGCACCTCCCTCTCCCCTCCCGCCTCTGTTGTACCGTGGGAGCCCGGCCAGCTGCCCAGGGTGGCCGGGCCTTGGCTCCGCCGGTGCTCGCTACAGATTTGAGGTTATCATCAAGGATTCTTGTCCTATTGTATTGCATGTAAGTATGTGACACAATAAATAGGAAATTGTAGAAATTATAGCACTAAAAAGTAAATTGGTAAAGAAACATACACTTCTTCTATCTGGCACTGATTTCCACCACCAACTGAGGTACTGTTAGATTGGTTATATAAGCCAGTTGAAGTTAGTAAGGAGCCATTCCATGTGAAAACCACACACAAAATTAGAAAAGGTAAATAACTAAATCACCATCTCTCATATACGGTCTGTATAAAAATGAATACTTACTGGGATCTTTTGGGTACCCCAAAATAACACCAAGCAGAGGAGGCACTGCATACATAAACAAAACGGTGTGATCAACTCTTACAATACGTAGGAAGGGTGTTGAAGGATGATGGCACAATATATAAAACACCTGTACAATATGGGAGTTGCTAAAATTCAGAGACCTGATTTTAAAGGTTTTTTCAGACAATGAATGTGACTCGCCCTATCAAGGTCTAACAGACCTCTTTTCTTCTTTCTCAGGGCAGCTTGCTCTCTATCCCCTAGGCCCCGTTTTGCACGGCATTTGGATAAAACCCAATCCATATGCAGCGATTTGGTACCCACTGGTTCGAGAAAATTGCTATTCGAGGAGGATGAGTCAGATCCATAGAAAGACCCACCTACCTCGCTGGAAAGTTGTGCCATAGCCATCATCTTCGGGGGCATGGAGGTCACAGAGAAGAGAAGGGAGGTAGGGAGGGAGTGGCTCGCCGGAAGTTGCCGTCGTTGCCCTTCTCTCCGATGCCATGGAGGTCAAGGAGGGAGGAAGAGAGCGCGAACAGGCGGAGCAACGATGAGCTGGATGCGAGTGTGGCTCTGTCCTAGAGAATAGCAGCGAGCGCAGCACGAGCAGTAGCAGTGCAAAGGAGCGGGAGAGGGGGGGAGCGAGTGAGCGGAGAAGAAAGTAGGTGAGGGGTCACGGACGGAATGGGAGGGAGCCAAGCGGATAAAGATGCCATGCGATCGAGTCGTTTCAGCACAGGTGCGACAGATTGATTTGGTGTGGATTCGTCCATTCTGTCCAAACGCCCGTCATAAAGCATTACCGTTTTGCATAACACATATTTCGGGCGTCGATCAAACAACGTTGGAATTCTTTAAACCATTGAAGATCGAAGAAGCTCAATGCAAATTTGTTTCGTTCCATGGGGCAACGACTTTTGAAAATCATCCTCTGGGACTGCGAGTGAGACCAAATATTTTTCCCATCAAACCATTTTCAACAGATTGCTTTTCTTCTTGTAGTAATAATATAAAAGTCTTATGACAGGCAGACGAAGCTCAAGAGGCAAGGCCAAACAGAGAGAGAAGAGAGAGAGTGAGGGACAATGCAATTATGCAAGCTAGATCACACCTTGTGAAGCAAGGACTTGAGAAAGATTCTATAATCCGAGTCTGGATATTGGAAAATTGAGTTGCGAAGATCGAAGAAGCTGTGTCGCTGAGTGGTATCCCTGAACAGGAGGGCATTTAGGTGAGTGTAATACATAATTTGCCCATCCTCCCGAGGATCACTGATAACCTGGATTCGCTTGAGCAACCTCTTGTTTGAAACATCATAGAGCCCCACCCAACTCCCTTTGTTGCCTTGTAGAACAAGGACCACATCATTGTAGTGCTGACCAGCGTTGGCGTTGATCACCCAGCGTGTTTGCAGAAACGGCGGCGGCAAGCAGTCTACCCGGTGGCGGTGCGCCCAGCTCTTGTCGTCGTCGTAGTCCTGGAGCACCCAAACGTCCATGGAACCACCATCCCGTCCATCTCCAGCAGGCAGAGCGAGAGCTCATGCTCACCACCACTAGTACCTTCGAATAATCCGCCGTTCCCGTTCTTCCACCAGTACATGCGGCATATAATTGTTGTATGTATGTAAGCAAACGTATATAGTGTAGACGTATATACGCATGTGTATAGCTATAGGTTCGAATTCGTAACGTGCACGGGTTTTTTTTTTTTTTGGATCGGAAACGTGAACGTTATTACAGTACAATACTAGTACATACGTTCGTTTTGGCGCGGAGCTTCCCCTTCCCGCGAAGCAGAGGTCGCCGCCGCCGTCTAGTGCAGAGTTGGTCTCCGCCGTCGTCGTGTGGAGAAGGTAATCCCAGGCCCGGTCCTATCAATTTATAGACCTGGAGCGAAGCTTAGAAGATGGGCTCTTCATTATAATTATAGTAATATGCATAAAAATTCTATACATCTCTATTTTTTTTTTCTTTTTTTTCACTTCTAAATGCGTGTCTTTTGGCAACACGAGGACACTGGAAATTTAGAAATACTAGATTCAGTTTAATGTTAAAGTAAAAATGATCGTTAGTAAATTACCAAGTATTTGCACCGTTAGGGATGCCGCAATTCCAAATTAGAATCTGAGTTTTATAATCTAAAGAATAACGACAGGGGGCAAAGGCAATTAGATAAACTAAACATTGATTAAACAATTAATAAAGGGGCTTGGGGAATAGGGGCAACTGGGCACGGCACATTACCTAAACATGTCTATGGACGTAAGGATGTCTCGTATAGTCGTAGTGTCATACTCGCTTGGTAGGGAATGCCGGAATGGAGTTATGAAGCGAGCGAGAGGAGTAGCCAATACGCACGGCCGACCGATGACTACGATGCTGGAAGGTGGACACGAAGACACAAGGATGAAGACACGAAGGAGAACGCCATGATAGATCACTGACTCTTTTTACGCGCCTGATATTTCCTATGAGCTAACCACTCTATAGCTTACATACCTAGGATTGGGCCCCAAGGCTTCAAGGGCCCTGTGCGTAAGCACAGCTCGAAACCCCCCCCCCCCCCCTAGGGCCGGGCCTGGGTAGTGCCGCCGCCTGTGCTGGACCATGGCTTCGTGCCGCCGCTGATCCCACACCGGCCGTGCCTGCAAGCCTGCTGATCCCACCGGCGATGCAGAACGTGGGTGTGCATACAGGTGAAGGAATGCAACAGTGTTGTTCATCTACCTGAATGCAATTCGTTCCCCAAGCAGATGAGATTATTGCAGCCTAAAAAATCAGTGAAATTACCATCAATTGTCTCAGCAAAGTGCATGCATGCCCACGTTATGATCGATGTTGTGAACATAATTTGCTTCTTCATGGCATCTGGTACTGTGGTGCACGGTACTGTTCTTCTGGCGTGCTGATGGCTGGTGCTTGCTACAGTGGCTGCCTGCTCGTTTTCCTTCCTACGGGTCACCGTGGTAGGGAATGAGCGCCGTGGTAGGGGCACCACGCCCCCACCAAGAGAAGGTGGTGATGCCGCGCCTGTTAGGAGGAGGTGCCGACCGCGCGGCCAGCCCGCCCGCGGCACCGTGGTAGGAAAGAAGGGGGTGCCATCGTGGTAGGGAAGAAGGGAGGGAGAAGGGCAGACTTAGGAGGGAGAAGGGACACTAACTCAGAGAGGAGCGCCGTCAGAATGGAGGGGCTTAGGAGAGGGAGAGGGAGGGGCATGGTCGTGCCTAGGAGGAAATTGATGCCACCGCTATCGGTAGAGGGAGATGGGGGAGGAGTGGGAGCCGGTCCGACTAAGGATTGGAAAACCGTAAGATAGTTATATATGGAGACGATAGTGGGCTGGTGTGGGCTAGCGAGCTGGGTCTAATTTACCGAAGTGGTTGGGTTAGAATGCTCGACCACCTTGAATAACCGAGGTGGGCAATCAGGCCATTCTCACCTCTAAGCCCCATTTGAAAACGCTGCCTAAAAGATTGTGTAGAAGTGTGGTTGGCATATAATTCTTGTATATGCCTAATGTAGGCATCAACACAAGGATTGTCCATCTAATTAACAACATGGGTGAACCTAGTAAGGGCTAAGGGGCATGTGTATACACATCTGTGGAATTAAATTAGATGGACCCAAGGTGCACCCAATTTCTGTGCACCCACATAGTGGTTTGTTGACACGTGTACAGATAACCAAATTCTACGTTTAGCAACAGAGAGTCACGTGAGGCAAGACCTCATGAGTTTAGCAACAGGGAGTCACGTGAGGCAAGACCTCATGAGTTTAAATCCTATAGATTCTTCATATCAGGCAACAGGGAGGAATAGATTTATATGTTTTAAAATTAAATAGTACAATGCAGATACCTATAATATATGCATGTATATTCACCGTTATGAATATAGGTAGGTAAATCTTAACCCATGAGCACCCTTAAAATAAGTTCGTACGAAATTAAACGACTTTAGTCAAGAGGAGGTGCACGGACACACGGAGAAGGTAGATTTTAATTTACATAGACGAATTTGTTGAGATCCCCGGCGTGTGAAGATGGAAAAAGGCGTGTGTGTCAAGGCTATCCCTGAACACAAGGGCCCACATGTAAGTGGTCTGCGGAGACTTTTTATTACTAGCAACGACTTGAATTCGTTTGAGCACCCTCTTCTCCGTAAGATGGTACAGCAGCAGTGAAAGACTGGCCATGTCCCCCAAAAGAATCACATCATCGTCACTGTGAGCGCCCATAGCCCAGCAGCATGGATGACGCAGCAACCTCGACGGCGGTAACGACAGGGCTGACAGGTCGATCCGGTGGCGGCAGGTCCAGCTCTCGCCGTCGTCGCTGTCGTAGTCCTCCAGCACCCAGAGGTCCATGCGCATGGAGGAATCGAGGTCGGGGGTGGCTGCCACGGCCAGCTTCCCGTCCATCTCCAGCAGGGAAAGGATGGGCATTTCGCCGTACTGCTTCTTCGTCCCTAACAACGGCGGGCGCGGCATCGTCCGCCGGAACGTCTCGGACACCGTGTCGAACGCCAGGATCTTGTCCGTCTCCGTCACCTCGGGGTGGTGGAGCCAGTGAAGCTTGCCGTGATAATCAAGACACTGGGCTGTTATGGTCAGGCCCATCAAGAAATAGACGGCTGCGAGCGCCGGTCCTCCTACTCGCCGGTAGCGGTAGCGGTAGGTGTCGAGCTCGAGCGAGCCGACGTAGTGCGACGCCGGCCCGGTGATGTCGCGACAGGTGTCGTTGGTGAGGAATAGGAGCCGGTGCTCGCCGGACGGCCGGTGGAGGTACAGGCCGCAGAGCAGGCTTTTCCCGTTGCGGTGCGGCAGTGCCACGGGGGACCACTGCCGGGTCACCGGGTTGCAGACCCAGAGCTGCCTGTCACCACCCATGCCTGCACCTGCACGGTGGTTCCTCTCGAACAGCAAGAGATCGCCGCAAGAACCCATCAGCGAGTACTGATCCCCCCCCGTCCCCGTGGCAGCAGCAGCAGGGTCGTTGGAGTTGGAGGAGGGGTACCCGGGGTGGAGACACCGGCGGCTGGCCTCGTCGAGGGTGGCCAGCGGGATGGCGTCCAGCACGCCGTTGTCACCATGGCGCTGCACCACGAGCTCCAGGGGCCGGCGCCGGGAATAGGCCGCTACGAACTCCGGCCCGCTTGCGACGTCGCGCCATGCCCTGCAGACGGCGCGGCACCGGAGCACGGACGCCGACGGTAGGCGGAACAGGATCTCGGCCACCACGTCCGCGTTCAGGTCGTCAAACGACGAAAACGACGTCGCTTCAGTCGCCGGCGCCGACATGATCGGTGCGGTTTGTTTGTTTGTTTGTTTTTTTTTTCCTCCCGATCCGATCCGATCCGATCCGATCCTCCCTTGCTTTTCGATCGAACAGATTGGTTTCTGTAATCTGGAAACGACGCACCCACGCCCACGTCTCCAGATATTGCCGTCGTTCACGTCATGTACGTACAACTCCATCTCTAATGGAGTATTCGGTTCGGATCCATCTCATATCGCCAAAGGTGTATCATGTGCCATATGCGATCGAAGGGCGTTACAGCTTCTTTGATCAATGATACAACACATCATTGAATTGGAGATCAACAATAAAGTTATGGGGATCATTATTGTCCCAGATACAATAATTTTTACAAATCTGACCGTCTTGCCAGTTCATTAGGCGCTTTGTTAGTATTCCTTCTGCAGCGCTCGATGGAGATTTCCAGTTCATCATATACGGCAGCTGCTGAGTTAGCAGTAAATCCTCCATTACCCATAAAATCAACTACCTCCATGCAATCGGATTGGACAATCACCTGGTTGCATCCTACATGCTGATCGCCATGGTGAACTCATCCGACTTTATTATCCTTAATTTAATTTCCTCAAACTGTATCGGAGTGTCCTGAAACCAACAAATATGTAGGTATGCATGCTCACTGACAGGGTTACAAGGAATAATGCAATCCTGATGCATAGGATATATAAGCAGGAGGAGCACCGCACTGTCCTGCTGCGTATTTCCTGGCTTTATTTATTTGCAGCCATGAAACAATGTTGCCCCCATTTGAATGCAGATTTAGAGTATAGACAGCTAAACAAAACAATGGACCTGACCAGGGAGCCTTGACTGCCAAAACTATTTGTTATTGTTATCAGCCACGAAACCAACGCCTGAAAATGCCCATTCCTGGCTTTCTGAAGAAAAGGCCCTTTGCTTTATAACCAGCATGTCCACAATGTGTGCATTGTCAAAAGGAATAGTTTAACTACAACAACAAAAAAGCAAAAATGTAATTCTACCACTCTCCAATTGAAGGTTATTTTATATTACCCTGCAGTTCAATGATTCATAAATTCAGTTTTCCAGGCATACATCAATTTAGTATTAAACAGTCAATCTTATATTCCCTTAGTCTACTGATCTGAATGGTTTAAGAATTCATGCAGAAACATTGGATTTGGTGTCAAGCTTAATGCCATAGAAACAAACATGTAGAATAGAGAACGTAGCAACAAAGCTCTAAAAGCTCCAGTAGCAGATCTCTCCATGTTAGAAGCCCACAACAGGGTAGAGAAAAATAATTTGATAATGCCCACTGAGGATGAATAGCAATCTTAATCTGAATAACAGAGTCTTAAAAATTATAAATCTTAGTAAATACGATAACCTGTTGGAATATCAATGTGGAATGAAAATCAGATGTAAGACATCACCTTTACAGGACAACAGGCCATGTACTCTCAATTAGCAATCTGTAATGTCTAGTTAGCACAGTAAAACCGGGAACAGATCTCAATCATCCCTAGGTTCCGTGAAACATTGGTATTTTTCAGGAATAAACTTCACTTCTTTCTGATACTTCGTCTCTGAAACAATAGAAATCAGCAATGCAGCAGTGGAAGCTTCAAGGGAGAAGTTCTTCTCATCAATTTTGGTAAGGTAGGTTCCAGCCCTTCTAACATATCCTTTTTCAAGTAGTCTTCTAACTATGACATTTAGCATACGTGAGTTGGCAGCACAACCATTCTTCTCCATAGATAGAAAAAGCTCATCAGACTCTTCGAATAAACCTTCTTTTATATGACTTTCGATCATTAAGCTGTAGGTTATTACATCAGGCACAGGACCACTGAGCACAATAGCCGAAAACAGGCCCTTAGCTTCATCAATCCTACCAACTTTCAGCAAGGCATTAATCATTATATTGAAAGTCCAAACCTCAAGCTGAAATTCTTTTGAACGTAAGCCCTCAAAAATTCTCAGCGCTTCATCAACACAACTATTTTCACAGAGTCCTCGAAGAACTATGTTGTATGTGCTGATTCCCAACTGTGTTCCACTATCAACCATTTTCATGTAGAATTCCCTTGCGGCAACAATCCTTCGAGCCTGAAATAACCCGTGCAACATTATGTTTTATGTAATAGCATTAGGTTTAACATCCTTGCTGAACATTTCTCTGTAAAGAGCTAGTGCATCATCAACTCTTCCATTCTTACAGTAGCCATTAAGCAAAGTGCTATAGGTCACATTGTCAGGTCGCAAGCCAATGGAGACCATATGACCAAGTAGCTTAATCGATTCATTCATCTTCCCATCTAAGCAATATCCATCTATCAGTATATTATAAGAAACAACATCTGGTTTCACACCAGTGCCTATAACCAGATCAAAGAAATCCTGTGCTTCCACAACCCTTCCTTCCTTGCATAGGCTGTCCATTATTGTGTTCAGAAATCTGACATCGGGATGGATGCCCCAGTTGATCATTTCAAAAGCCAGTTCTTCAACCTTCTTCCATTCACCAATGGTACAGAGACCATGTATTAGCCGTATGTATATATATATAGTCTACATTTTTTATTCTCGGTATATAAATTTATTTATTTATATCTTGTCTACATTTTTGGGGAAAAGGGTATGCATGCATGATATATAACCGTATGTATGTATATATATATATATATATATATATATATATATATATATATATATATATATATATATATATATATATATATATATATATATATTGCAGCCTTAACAATTCTCTCAAATCACTTTAGCTCCGAGCGGTGATATCTCGTCGAGACGGCGGTCCATGATCTCCGAGACTGCCTGCAGGAAGGCGGTCTCGTCGTCGTCGCATCCTCCAGCTCCCTCCGCCTCACGGACGATCTCTTCGATGGCGGACTCCTTGGTGAGCGTCTCTCTGCACAGGACGCTCCCGATGTGGAAGGCGGTGAGACCCCTCTCCACGCCCTTCTTCAGCAGCATGGTGGCGACGCGCAGGGTGCGCGCGCACTCGCGCGACACCTCCCACCCGTGGAGCCTGAGCATGGCGATGTCCTCCTCCGCGTCCAGGGACCGCACGTACTCCACCGTCTCCTCGCCGAAGGGCTCCCGGCACTGAGGCCAGTAGAGCCACTCGAACGTGCAGTCCTCGAACTGCATGCAGGCATCGATGGAATCCAAGATGAAGAACCAACCAATAATGCAAATGAAAGCACAAATATATGGATGGATCGGACTGACGCTCTCAGGGAGACAGTATCCATGGTCGATGGGGACCAGCGACATGCCGTCGCCGTCGTCGTGTTTGCAGACGAGTATGTTGCCGGCATGGCGATCGGCGTTGGCGAGGCGGATGTCCAGCACGCAGATCTTGTGGACCTCGTGGACCGGGAACGCGCGGGGACCCATGTCCTCGCAGCTCCCGCAGTTGCTGACGAAGGCCTGCATGGATCCCAGCTTGGGCACCGGCGGCGGCGCCGCCAGCGGGCTAGCCTGATCAAGCGGCTGCCTGAAGGCCTTGTGCGTGCACCTGACGAGCGCGGTCGGCGGGACGCCGGCGAACCCGGTCGCGCCGTCGCGTGGGTGGTCGAGGATGTAGGCCGCCACCTCCCTGAGCGCGCCCTCCCCGACGCGCGTCCCTTTCTTGAGCCCTTCCCCGGTGGACGACACGGGGAGGCCGCGCGGGTTGTTGGCGGCCATGGGCTCCTCGTCCGCCGGCTTGAACACGGCCACGTGCCGGTGCCCCGTCGCGTCCTGCATGAAGTAGGCTCCCCCCGTGCCCTCCGACGACATGATGGGCGCGTTCCCCTTCTCCATCCCGGCCACCGCCGCGTCGATCATGTCACGGACCGCCGACGGAAGCTTCTGCTGCGCCGCCGCCTTGGGATCGCCGACGACGACGGGCTCGATCCCGACGTCACGTCGTGGCAACTGCTGGCCGGCGTCGCGCGCGACGATGGAGACCTCGAAGCCGTCGTCGTCGGCCTCGGTCGCGCTGATCTTGGACGATGAGCGCTGCACCAGAAGGTGGATGACGGCGCCGTCGGCCCTGCAGACGTCGTGGATGAGGTGGCGGTCGTCGAGGTCCTCGCCCTCGAGCACGAGCCGCTGCTCGTCGGGGTCGGGGCGCGTCGTCGGGTGGAGCCGGCGGTCCTTGGCGATCTGCTGCTTGACGTACCCGACGGTTCGGCCGGGCTCGACGCGGAACCTGAACTTGCCGCCCTGCACGGTCTCGACGGTGATGAGGCGCAGGTCGGGGATGCGGATGACGAGGTGCACCACGTTGCCGTCGGCCACGCCGTAGTCCCGGATGCGGCCGTCGTCGCGCGCCAGTTCGCGGCCGTCGAAGACGAGCTTCTGCTTGCGCGCCGTGACGCCCCGGGACGTCTGCACCCGGAGCTTCACCGACGCGATGGAGTCGGACGCCATCACCCGCATCGGCATCACGGCGAGCCCCGGTGCCGTCAGGTAGATCATGATCGCGGCGCCGGCGGAGGCGGAGGCGGAGGAGGACGACGGCGGGCGCAGCGGAAGGAGGCCGAGGTCGCCGCCGTCCCTGGCCGCGCAGATGACGGTGGGACCGGCCGGCGACATCGTGGCCGGATCCTGCCGTCGTCCCTCCGTCTCGGTCTTGTATAATGAGGGGCGGGGGCTGACTACGGCTGATGGAGGAGGCCTGCCGTCGCGACGATCCGTGTGGATGGTGTCGTACGTCGCGATGGATTGGAATTGGAACCCCAAGAGGCGCCTGCTTCTTCTCGTTTGTGACGCAATGCAGGGAACTAGAACTACCACCGGCAACGCGCGCGCTGAAGGAAGAACGTGGAGCTTGCTTCTTCCATGGCTTTTGGTCTGATTATTCCTGCGGGCACGGATGAAATGAAGGAGGGCTAGAGGGGGGAGGAGGGGGGAGGCAACCTCACCCGGTGTCCTTGGCGAGCGCAAGCAGGGACACGCGAGGCGGGCGGGCGGACGATGGGTCCTTACCACCAAGGGGAAGAACCGAGGAAGAGAGGTTGGCGGCGGAGCCGCTTATATCGATCGGCGGCCAGCCGGCCACGGCAGCGCGCGAGAAGCTTATTAGCAGAGACCACCAGCCTGTACGTACCTCTGACTCCTCCCTGTGGATCGGGAAGGATCGCTAGCTAGTAACGGCCGGCCTGGAACTGGCCGGAAGCCAAAATTAGGGCCTGCTGTCTGTCGTGTCCTGGCTTGGTTCGGTTTGGACGTTTGGCATGGCATGCACGCCGCGCCATGGCTGTGCCTCTCCCTCTTTAACATCCGCAGCCGGCAACGGCGCCATGGCAGTCTCAGCCGTGGGCGCAGCAGTGGCCACAGATCCTGTGTGTGACGTCGCCTCTCTCTCCTTCCCCTGGTACGCCGCGAATCGAGGGGAGGATCGAGATGCATGGCGACACGTCAAGGCGACCCTGCCGTGACTGCCCGACAGGTGCGCGCCATCGCCATGCAACCGCCAACCGCCCGTCGCGCGCTCGCGCTGCCGTGGAACAAGACAGGTCACCGTGGTTGCTCGAGTTGGGCTGGGCCTGGGCCACATATACGTACGGCGCTGTGATGTGTAGGCCTTGTTTAGTTCCCAAAAAATTTTGCAAAATTTTTCAGATTCCCCGTCACATCGAATCTTTAGATGCATGCATGGAGTATTAAATATAGACGAAAATAAAAATTAATTGCATAGTTTGGTCGGAATTGATGAGATGAATCTTTTGAACCTAGTTAGTCCATGATTGGACAATATTTGTCACAAACAAACGAAAGTGCTACAGTACCTGTTTTGCAAAAATTTTTGGAACTAAACAAGGCTTTATTCGGCCTCTGACCGGGGACTAGCTTCCTACGAAAGCAACGAAAGATGGACTTCCGTTACATACTACTAACACCTATAGCTCCACTCCACAAATGGTTTTTCTTACACGTACCAATAGAAGATTGATAATAAATAATTTCCACTAACCTTTTATTTTAATTAAAATATAAAATCCACAAGCGGTACTCGAACTTAGTAATTCTGGTCCCTCCAACTAAAAAAATATATGCAATTTTTAGGTCACTCCTGGTGTCATCTCGATCTATAACTTAGAAAACACCATTAATTGATCCTTACACCTGCTCTAGGTGTAGTCTAAACTCTGTTGATGTGGCAATGTTGACTATGCGTTAACATGGACCGATATGTGTTGGCGTGTTGCTTATATTCAGGTTCACCTATTCTCTATCCCTCTGGGGGACATATGAGGGTTCGGTCTTAATAGGAGCTGCAGCTACAAGGTGGACAAGGGCATGGAAATGCACACTACACTTCTGATGAGTGCATCTAAGGCCAGTCTCAATGCATTTTTCATAAGAGTGTCATGCACATTAAATAGGGTGCCACATAAGCAAAATTGCTGACTTAGCAGGGTCATTAAATGAAGGAGTTTCATCATATGAGAGAGGAGTTTCATCCCCATGAAACTCATCTGGCTCGGTTACCTAGTTTAGAGTCTTGGTAACTGTGTCATGAAACTGTGCATTGAGACTGGCTTAAGGGCACTCACAATGCAGACTCTATCATGAAGTCTAAAGTCATTTATTACCTCGAACAATGTGGACTTGGAGTCTAAATAAGACTTGAAGTCTTATTTTTCTACCTCTTTCTTCAATAAATATGGTGCCACATCAGCAAAATATCATAAATAATATGTAATTAATTGTCTTTGACTCCATGATAGAGTCTTGTATTGGGAGTGTCCTAAGAAATAGAGTCTGTATTATTATTATTGCCATGTCATAGTTAATGATCATATCATCTATCACTAAACGAATAGCACGGTTCTTTATTAAAACAAAAACACGCGTGGCAAATCTATTGAACCCTATGAAAGTCCCACTACAAGATATTCTATCCAACTAAACTATGTTATCATCATAGCACACGTTTGATCCGCACAATCATCTCAATTGTTTTTCAACGTCAATATCAGAACTCTCTGCGCTGTTTAGTTGGCAAAAAAGTTTTAGATCGCATTGAGGACTACAACTTTGATATAAAATCTGACTTTATTTGAGTTCATATGAAAAAATTATAAATTATTTTTTAATATAGAGTTTTTAGATCGCTTTGTTTAACTCAGATGAGATTCAAAACCAAGTTTAGAGACCTAATGACACAACTGAATAAATTTGAGAACTTAAATAGGTTATTTCTATGTTTAGGGACCGAGATGACACAGATGAACAAGTCTATGGACTGAGATGACACAGATAAACAAATTTAAGAACCTAAACGGTCGATTGCGAATTTAATGACCTGAATGACACGACAATACAAGTTTAGGAACCTATAGTAGACTTTACTCTTTTCAAAGCATCCTTTTGTTGTGCTCCACAAAATCCATAGATTTGTAAAGAGCACATCTATGGATTTCTCGTGTTACCGCTTTATGCTAGATCTGGGCGTATATAAAAGTGTTTAACTTAAAAACTAAAGCTAAAGCTGTTTTTTTTTGTTGATCTAGAGCTAAAGAACAATAGAAATCTAGATTTAAATTGTGTGATTAAATTTAACCAGGTTTGTAGCAAAAATTATTAATATTTGTGAGTTTAATTGATATATCTGAAACATATTTTATGGAGAATTTAATTAATTATTTAGTATCGTAAATAATATTATTTTATATTTCGTTAACTTGGTATAAAAGTGAAATTAATTTTTTCACTAGAGCGCGGCAATTTCATCTGCTGTACTGTAGTGACGTGATAGTGAGCGTCGGTGAGGCTTGTGGGCAGGCTACAGCGGCGGTGCCTCATGCCTGCGTGTCTCCCCCGCGGAGCTCTCTGGCGACTGCCGGTGCCGCCGGGCAGCGGCCGTTGGGGCCTGCTCTGGCAGCAACATTTATTCCTGGGAGCGACCACGCCTCTCCACGTCGTACCACCCGCCCACCGCCACTGCCTGGCCACAGGGAGGTGAACCCGATCAGTTCACGCCATGCTCACCTCCTGAACCTGAACCTGACCTGACCACCCCGCCGCGCCCGTTACTCTTCTTCTTCTTCTTCTTGTGCTGCCGTTGCTGCTCTGTTCTCCTCCGTCCAGTCCTTCCCTTCCACGCCTCGTCGCCTCGGCGCGACGCCATGGCGCCCATCTGCTCCCTTCTCTTCCTCCTCTTTCTACTGCCTCCTTCCACCGCCGCTGTCTCCAAGCCCAAGCCGCCCGCGCGGTACCGGTACCACACGCTCCGCGCCACCCCGCTCTCCCCGGACCCCATCACCCGAGCCGACGCCGCGCTTCCTCTCTTCTCCGCCGCCTCAGGCGAAGCACCCATCTTGGAGCTGGATTCGGACGACAACGGCAACGCCTCCACCGTCCGCTTTCTCCTCGCCCACCGCGAGGCGTTCGCGGCGCCCAACGCCACGGCGGCCCAGCTCCTGGCGCACCGCCTGGCGCGCGACGCCGCTCGGGCCGAGGCGATCTCCGTGTCCGCGAGGAACGTGACGCGCGCCGGCGGCGGGTTCTCGGCGCCCGTGGTGTCCGGCCTGGCGCAGGGCAGCGGCGAGTACTTCGCTTCGGTGGGCGTGGGCACGCCACCGACGCCCGCGCTGCTGGTGCTGGACACCGGCAGCGACGTGGTGTGGCTGCAGTGCGCGCCGTGCCGGCAGTGCTACGCGCAGTCGGGCCGGGTGTTCGACCCGCGCCGGTCCCGGTCGTACGCCGCCGTCCGCTGCGGCGCGCCGCCCTGCCGCGGCCTCGACGCCGGGGGCGGCGGCGGCTGCGACCGGCGGCGCGGGACGTGCCTGTACCAGGTGGCGTACGGGGACGGGTCCGTCACGGCGGGGGACCTGGCCACGGAGACGCTGTGGTTCGCGCGGGGCGCGCGGGTGCCGCGCGTCGCCGTCGGGTGCGGGCACGACAACGAGGGCCTGTTCGTGGCCGCCGCGGGGCTGCTAGGCCTCGGCCGCGGCCGGCTGTCGCTGCCCACCCAGACGGCGCGCCGCTACGGCCGCCGCTTCTCCTACTGCCTGGTGGACCGCACCTCGTCGTCGTCGTCGCTGAACCGCCCGTCGGCCACGCCACGCTCGTCCACGCTGACGTTCGGCGCGGGCGCCGTTCCGGGACGCGCGTCCTTCACGCCGATGGTGAGCAACCCCAGGATGGCGACGTTCTACTACGTGCGCGTGGTGGGGTTCAGCGTGGGCGGCGCGCGCGTCCGCGGCGTGGGCGAGCGGAGCCTCCGTCTGGACCCGTCCACGGGGCGCGGCGGCGTGATCCTGGACTCCGGCACGTCGGTGACGCGGCTGGCGCGGCCCGTGTACGTGGCCGTGCGGGAGGCGTTCCGGGCGGCGGCGGGCGGGCTCCGGCTGGCCCCGGGCGGGTTCTCGCTGTTCGACACGTGCTACGACCTCCGTGGGCGGCGGGTGGTGAAGGTGCCGACGGTGTCGGTGCACCTGGCGGGCGGCGCGGAGGTGGCGCTGCCGCCGGAGAACTACCTGATCCCCGTGGACACGCGGGGCACGTTCTGCCTGGCGCTGGCCGGCACCGACGGCGGCGTCTCGATCGTGGGCAACATCCAGCAGCAGGGGTTCCGCGTCGTGTTCGACGGCGACAGGCAGCGCGTCGCACTGGTGCCCAAGAGCTGCTAGCTGCTAGTGGAGTGGAGTTGCCCAAAACTGAAACCAAAAGGGAGATGAGATGGACTGTGAAGCGCCTTGTGCTGTTCTTCTCTGCGATGATAGTTTTGCAATGCAAATGCTGTTGAGTTGTGCGTGCTTGCTTAACTGTGGGTGAAGGAATCAGATCACTGCCGTGCCGTGCCGCATTGCAACTGCATGCTTCTCCTACATGCATGTCGATGGTCACTCCTGCACTGCACTGCACTGCACTGCAGGCTGGTCCTGATCCTGATGACGGCTGGACACATGCCGTGACTGCCTGCAAATGCATGCATTCCACTCCACGTCCATCGGATGATTGACACTCGTCTGTTTGGTTTGGGGATCGACGGGGATGGTGAGATGTTTGGTTGGGAGTTGGAGGGGAGCTGGGAGATCCCACTGAAGAATTTATTAGTATAGAGGAATGAGGCTGATGATATATAATTTTGGCAAGTGTAGCAATGCAAGAATTGGGACATGGGACTAGAGGAGGTGGGCGGCCCCCTGCTGATTGACCATGAAATTTTCATTGGATGAAGAATTTAAAACACAATTAAACCACCGTTTTGCTTTTGCAACCACAAAGGCCTTTCATGAATGAATTCTGAATCAGAAAGGCACTTCCTCCCAGTCAGTCATAAACACGACAATTCAAAAACGAACAAGGGAATATCGAACTCGATCAGAGC